>NC_069508.1:31728313-32085813 GCF_027579735.1 Bombina bombina
TTTGTAAGAGGAAGATGATTTTAGCAGAAGTTACTAAAATCGATTGCTGTTTCCACACAGGACTGTTGAGATGAAGTAACTTCAGTTGGGGGAAACAGTTGGCAGACTTTTCTGCTTAAGGTATGACTGGCCATATTTCTAACAAGACTATGTAATGCTGGAAGGCTGTCATTTCCCCTTATGGGGACCGGTAAGCCATTTTCTTAGTTAAATAAAAGAATAAAGGGCTTCATAAGGGCTTAAAAAACTGGTAGACATTTTTCTGTGCTAAAACGATTGCTTTGCTAGGCATATTTTGCAGATTCTAACTATTAATGGTTATTATAATCTTGGGGATTGTTTAGAAAAACGGCAGGCACTGTGTTGGACACCTTTTTCAGATGGGGGCCTTTTCTAGTTATAGACAGAGCCTCATTTTCGCGCCACTAATGCGCAGTTGTTTTTGGAGAGCAAGGCATGCAGATGCATGTGTGAGGAGCTAAGAATCACTGAAAAAGCTTATAGAAGGCATCTTTTGGTATCGTATTCCCCTCTGGGCTTGGTTGGGTCTCAGCAAAGCATATATCTGGGACTGTATAGGGGTTAAATGTAAAAACGGCTCCGGTTCCGTTAATTTAAGGGTTAAAGCTCTGAAATTTGGTGTGCAATACTTTTAATGCTTTAAGACACTGTGGTGAAATTTTGGTGAATTTTGAACAATTCCTTCATACTTTTTCACATATTCAGTAATAAAGTGTTTTCAGTTTGAAATTTAAAGTGACAGTAACGGTTTTATTTTAAAACGTTTTTTGTGCTTTGTTGACAAGTTTAAGCCTGTTTAACATGTCTGTACCATCAGATAAGCTATGTTCTATATGTATGAAAGCCAAGGTGTCTCCCCATTTAAATTTATGTGATAATTGTGCCATAGTGTCCAAACAAAGTAAGGACAGTAATGCCACTGATAATGATATTGCCCAAGATGATTCCTCAAATGAGGGGAGTAAACATGATACTACATCATCCCCTTCTGTGTCTACACCAGTTTTGCCCACACAAGAGGCCCCTAGTACATCTAGTGCGCCAATTCTTATTACCATGCAACAATTAACGGCTGTAATGGATAACTCTATAGCAAACATTTTATCCAAAATGCCTACTTATCAGAGAAAGCACGATTGCTCTGTTTTAAACACTGAAGAACAAGAGGACGCTGATGATAACTGTTCTGACATACCCTCACACCAATCTGAAGGGGCCATGAGGGAGGTTTTGTCTGAGGGAGAAATTTCAGATTCAGGAAAAATTTCTCAACAAGCTGAACCTGATGTTGTGACATTTAAATTTAAATTAGAACATCTCCGCGCACTGCTTAAGGAGGTATTATCTACTCTGGATGATTGTGACAATTTGGTCATTCCAGAGAAATTATGTAAGATGGACAAGTTCCTAGAGGTTCCGGTGCCCCCCGACGCTTTTCCTATACCCAAGCGGGTGGCGGACATAGTAAATAAGGAGTGGGAAAGGCCCGGCATACCTTTTGTTCCCCCCCCCTATATTTAAGAAATTATTTCCTATAGTCGACCCCAGAAAGGACTTATGGCAGACAGTCCCCAAGGTCGAGGGGGCGGTTTCTACTCTAAATAAACGCACTACTATTCCTATCGAAGATAGTTGTGCTTTCAAAGATCCTATGGATAAAAAATTAGAAGGTTTGCTTAAAAAGATTTTTGTTCAGCAGGGTTACCTTCTACAACCAATTTCATGCATTGTTCCTGTCACTACGGCAGCGTGTTTCTGGTTCGAGGAACTAGAAAAGTCGCTCAATAAAGAATCTTCGTATGAGGAGGTTATGGACAGAGTTCAAGCACTTAAATTGGCTAACTTTTTTATTTTAGATGCCGCTTTGCAATTAGCTAGATTAGCGGCGAAAAATTCAGGGTTTGCTATCGTGGCGCGCAGAGCGCTTTGGCTAAAGTCTTGGTCAGCGGATGTGTCTTCCAAGACAAAATTGCTTAACATCCCTTTCAAGGGTAAAACATTATTTGGACCTGATTTGAAAGAGATTATTTCAGACATCACTGGGGGAAAGGGCCACGCCCTCCCACAGGATAGGTCTTTTAAGGCTAAAAATAGGCCTAATTTTCGTCCCTTTCGCAGAAACGGACCTGCCTCTAATTCTACATCCTCTAAGCAAGAGGGTAATACTTCACAACCCAAACCAGCCTGAAGACCAATGCAAGGCTGGAACAAGGGTAAGCAGGCCAAGAAGCCTACCACTGCTACCAAAACAGCATGAAGGGATGGCCCCCGATCCGGGACCGGATCTGGTGGGGGGCAGACTTTCTCTCTTTGCTCAGGCTTGGGCAAGAGATGTTCAGGATCCTTGGGCGCTAGAGATAGTTTCTCAAGGTTATCTCCTGGAATTCAAGGAACTACCCCCAAGGGGAAGGTTCCACAGGTCTCAATTATCTTCAAACCAAATAAAAAGACAGGCATTCTTACATTGTGTAGAAGACCTGTTAAAAATGGGAGTGATTCATCCAGTTCCAATAAGAGAACAAGGGATGGGTTTTTATTCCAACCTGTTCATAGTTCCCAAAAAAGAGGGAACATTCAGACCAATTTTGGATCTCAAGATCCTAAACAAATTTCTCAAGGTTCCATCGTTCAAAATGGAAACTATTCGAACGATCCTACCTACTATCCAGGAAAATCAATTTATGACTACCGTGGATTTAAAGGATGCGTACCTACATATTCCTATCCACAAGGAACATCATCAGTTCCTAAGGTTCGCTTTTCTGGACAAGCATTACCAGTTTGTGGCACTTCCATTCGGATTAGCCACTGCTCCAAGGATTTTCACAAAGGTACTAGGATCCCTTCTAGCGGTTCTAAGACCAAGGGGCATTGCAGTAGTACCTTACTTGGACGACATCCTGATTCAAGCGTCGTCTCTGTCAAAAGCAAAGGCTCATACGGACATCGTCCTAGCCTTTCTCAGATCTCACGGATGGAAGGTGAACAAAGAAAAAAGTTCTCGGTCCCCGTCAACAAGAGTTCCCTTCTTGGGAACGATAATAGATTCCTTAGAAATGAGGATTTTTCTGACAGAGGTCAGAAAATCAAAAATTCTAAGCTCTTGTCAAGTACTTCATTCTGTTCTTCGTCCTTCCATAGCGCAGTGCATGGAAGTAATAGGATTGATGGTTGCAGCAATGGACATAGTTCCTTTTGCACGAATTCATCTAAGACCATTACAACTGTGCATGCTCAGTCAGTGGAATGGGGATTATACAGACTTGTCTCCGACGATTCAAGTAGATCAAAAGACCAGAGATTCACTCCGTTGGTGGCTGACCCTGGACAATCTGTCACAGGGAATGAGCTTCCGCAGACCAGAGTGGGTCATTGTCACGACCGACGCCAGCCTGGTGGGCTGGGGCGCGGTCTGGGAACCCCTGAAAGCTCAGGGTCTATGGTCTCGGGAAGAATCTCTTCTCCCGATAAACATTCTGGAACTGAGAGCGATATTCAATGCTCTCAAAGCTTGGCCTCAACTAGCAAAGGCCAAATTCATAAGGTTTCAATCAGACAACATGACGACTGTTGCATATATCAATCATCAGGGGGGAACAAGGAGTTCCCTAGCGATGGAAGAAGTGACCAAAATAATCCAATGGGCGGAGGATCACTCCTGCCACTTGTCTGCAATCCACATCCCAGGAGTGGAAAATTGGGAAGCGGATTTTCTGAGTCGTCAGACATTCCATCCGGGGGAGTGGGAACTCCATCCGGAAATCTTTGCCCAAATAATTCAATTATGGGGCATTCCAGACATGGATCTGATGGCGTCCCGTCAGAACTTCAAGGTTCCTTGCTACGGGTCCAGATCCAGGGATCCAAGGGCGACTCTAGTAGATGCACTAGTAGCACCTTGGACCTTCAACCTAGCTTATGTATTCCCACCGTTTCCTCTCATTCCCAGGCTGGTAGCCAGGATCAATCAAGAGAGGGCCTCGGTGATCTTGATAGCTCCTGCGTGGCCACGCAGGACTTGGTATGCAGACCTGGTGAATATGTCATCGGCTCCACCATGGAAGCTACCTTTGAGAAAGGACCTTCTTGTTCAGGGTCCATTCGAACATCCGAATCTGGTTTCCCTCCAACTGACGGCTTGGAGATTGAACGCTTGATTTTATCAAAGCGTGGGTTTTCAGATTCTGTAATAGATACTCTGATTCAGGCTAGAAAGCCTGTAACTAGAAAAATTTACCATAAAATATGGAAAAAATATATCTGTTGGTGTGAATCTAAAGGATTCCCATGGAACAAGATAAAAATTCCTAAGATTCTATCCTTTCTACAAGAAGGTTTGGAGAAAGGATTATCTGCAAGTTCTCTGAAGAGACAGATCTCTGCTTTATCTGTTTTACTTCACAAAAGACTGGCAGCTGTGCCAGATGTTCAAGCATTTGTTCAGGCTCTGGTTAGAATCAAGCCTGTTTACAGACCTTTGACTCCTCCCTGGAGTCTAAATCTAGTTTTCAGTTCTTCAAGGGGTTCCGTTTGAACCCTTACATTCCGTAGATATTAAGTTATTATCTTGGAAAGTTTTGTTTTTGGTTGCAATTTCTTCTGCTAGAAGAGTTTCAGAGTTATCTGCTCTGCAGTGTTCTCCGCCCTATCTGGTGTTCCATGCAGATAAGGTGGTTTTGCGTACTAAACCTGGTTTTCTTCCGAAAGTTGTTTCCAACAAAAATATTAACCAGGAGATAGTTGTACCTTCTTTGTGTCCGAATCCAGTTTCAAAGAAGGAACGTTTGTTACACAATTTGGACGTAGTCCGTGCTCTAAAATTCTATTTAGAGGCTACTAAAGATTTCAGACAAACATCTTCCTTGTTTGTTGTTTATTCTGGTAAAAGGAGAGGTCAAAAAGCGACTTCTACCTCTCTTTCCTTTTGGCTTAAAAGCATTATCCGATTGGCTTATGAGACTGCCGGACGGCAGCCTCCTGAAAGAATCACAGCTCACTCCACTAGGGCTGTGGCTTCCACATGGGCCTTCAAGAACGAGGCTTCTGTTGACCAGATATGTAAGGCAGCGACTTGGTCTTCACTGCACACTTTTGCCAAATTTTACAAATTTGATACTTTTGCTTCTTCGGAGGCTATTTTTGGGAGAGAGGTTTTGCAAGCCGTGGTGCCTTCCATTTAGGTGACCTGATTTGCTCCCTCCCTTCATCCGTGTCCTAAAGCTTTGGTATTGGTTCCCACAAGTAAGGATGACGCCGTGGACCGGACACACCTATGTTGGAGAAAACAGAATTTATGCTTACCTGATAAATTACTTTCTCCAACGGTGTGTCCGGTCCACGGCCCGCCCTGGTTTTTTAATCAGGTCTGATGAATTATTTTCTCTAACTACAGTCACCACGGTATCATATGGTTTCTCCTATATATATTTCCTCCTGTCCATCGGTCGAATGACTGGGGTGGGCGGAGCCTAGGAGGGATCATGTGACCAGCTTTGCTGGGACTCTTTGCCATTTCCTGTTGGGGAAGAGAATATCCCACAAGTAAGGATGACGCCGTGGACCGGACACACCGTTGGAGAAAGTAATTTATCAGGTAAGCATAAATTCTGTTTTTGGTTTGGGCGGAATCCAGCTCCTGTCTAATCTCTGCGGTTCATATCCCAGGTGTAGACAATTGGGAAGCGGATTATCTCAGTCGCCAGACGTTGCATCCGGGCGAATGGTCTCTTCACCCAGAGGTGTTTCTTCAGATCGTTCAAATGTGGGAACTTCCAGAAATAGATTTGATGGCGTCCCATCTAAACAAGAAACTTCCCAGGTATCTGTCCAGATCCCGGGATCCTCAGGCGGAGGCAGTGGATGCATTATCACTTCCTTGGAAGTATCATCCTGCCTATATCTTTCCGCCTCTAGTTCTTCTTCCAAGAGTAATCTCCAAGATTCTGAAGGAATGATCGTTTGTTCTGCTGGTAGCTCCGGCATGGCCTCACAGGTTTTGGTATGCGGATCTTGTCCGGATGGCCTCTTGCCAACCGTGGACTCCTCCGTTAAGACCAGACCTTCTGTCACAAGGTCCTTTTTTCCATCAGGATCTGAAATCCTTAAATTTAAAGGTATGGAGATTGAACGCTTGATTCTTCGTCAAAGAGGTTTCTCTGACGCTGTGATTAATACTATGTTACAGGCTCGTAAATCTGTATCTAGAGAGATATATTATAGAGTCTGGAAGACTTATATTTCTTGGTTTATTTCTCATCATTTTTCTTGGCATTCTTTTAGAATTCCGAGAATTTTACAGTTTCTTCAGGATGGTTTAGATAAAGGTTTGTCCGCAAGTTCCTTGAAAGGACAAATCTCTGCTCTTTCTGTTCTTTTTCACAGAAAGATTGCTATTCTTCCTGATATTCATTGTTTTGTACAAGCTTTGGTTCGTATAAAACCTGTCATTAAGTCAATTTCTCCTCCTTGGAGTTTGAATTTGGTTCTGGGGGCTCTTCAAGCTCCTCCGTTTGAACCTATGCATTCATTGGACATTAAATTACTTTCTTGGAAAGTTTTGTTCCTTTTGGCCATCTCTTCTGCCAGAAGAGTTTGTGAATTATCTGCTCTTTCTTGTGAGTCTCCTTTTCTGATTTTTCATCAGGATAAGGCGGTGTTGCGAACTTCTTTTGAATTTTTACCTAAAGTTGTGAATTCCAACAACATTAGTAGAGAAATTGTGGTTCCTTCATTACGTCCTAATCCTAAGAATTCTAAGGAGAAATCGTTGCATTCTTTGGATGTTGTTAGAGCTTTGAAATATTATGTTGAAGCTACTAAATCTTTCAGAAAGACTTCTAGTCTATTTGTTATCTTTTCCGGTTCTAGAAAAGGCCAGAAAGCTTCTGCCATTTCTTTGGCATCTTGGTTGAAATCTTTATTTCATCTTGCCTATGTTGAGTCGGGTAAAACTCCGCCTCAGAGAATTACAGCTCATTCTACTAGGTCAGTTTCTACTTCCTGGGCATTTAGGAATGAAGCTTCGGTTGATCAGATTTGCAAAGCAGCAACTTGGTCCTCTTTGCATACTTTTACTAAATTCTACCATTTTGATGTATTTTCTGCCTGTACTTCAGGCAGCGGTTTCAGTTTGAATCTTCTGCTTATGTTTTTCGTTAAACTTTATTTTGGGTGTGGATTATTTTCAGCAAGAATTGGCTGTCTTTATTTTATCCCTCCCTCTCTAGTGACTCTTGTGTGGAAAGATCCACATCTTGGGTAATCATTATCCCATACGTCACTAGCTCATGGACTCTTGCTAATTACATGAAAGAAAACATAATTTATGTAAGAACTTACCTGATAAATTCATTTCTTTCATATTAGCAAGAGTCCATGAGGCCCGCCCTTTTTTTTGGTGGTTATGATTTTGTATAAAGCACAATTATTCCAATTCCTTATTTTATATGCTTTCGCACTTTTTTATCACCCCACTTCTTGGCTATTCGTTAAACTGAATTGTGGGTGTGGTGAGGGGTGTATTTATAGGCATTTTGAGGTTTGGGAAACTTTGCCCCTCCTGGTAGGAATGTATATCCCATACGTCACTAGCTCATGGACTCTTGCTAATATGAAAGAAATGAATTTATCAGGTAAGTTCTTACATAAATTATGTTATATATATATATATATATATATATATATATATATATATATATATATATATATATATATATATATATATATATATATATATATATATATATATATATATATATAATATGTGTGTGTGTATGTATGTATGTATGTATGTATATATATATATATATATATATATATATATATATATATATATATATATATATATATATATGTGTGTATGTATATATATATAATTTTCATTCTGTGGGCAGCATATTCTGCAACTAATTGATAGTAGTAAAGTGAAAATTAAACCTTTATGATTCAGTCAGGCCTTGCAATTTTAAACAACTTTCCAATTTACTTCTATCATCAATTTAGCTTTTATTCTCTTGGTATCCTTTGTTAGAGTAATCCTTGGTGAACTCAGGAGTGTGCAAGTGTCCTTAGCCATCTGGCAGAAGTGATTGCAAACATGTTTATAGCAATGTTTTACATAGTTACAAGCACTGCTGCCAGGTGGCTATGGACAACGTGCATGCTCCTGAGCTCACCAAGAGTTACTGTTTACCAAGAGGACTAAGCAAAATGTATAATATAAGTAAATTGGCCAGTTGTTTCAAATTGTATTCTCTATCCAAACCATTTAAGTTTTTTTGGGAGCTTATTGTCCAAATATCATTGTCCAAATATCATTGTCCAAATATCCTTATGTAAATGTGTTTAACTGTGTCTGCTACCCCTCTGTTGCAGTAAAGGAACCTGAAAGTTAAAATTAAACTTGATTTAGACAGGGGCGTGCAGTTTTAAAAATATCTCCAATTTTACTTCTATTATACAATTTGCATTCATTTAACAGCCTTTTGTTGGACAGCATATCTAGATATGCTCAAGAGCATGCACATGCCTTTATCACCCTATGGCAGCAGTGTTTGCAACAATTTGTATAGCACTGTTATGCAGTATGTATAGTAGCCATTCACCAACTCAATACCTGCTCGACAGCACACATGTATAAGTGTATATACTTCCCAAGAGAGATTTGGGGATCTATTTAAATGCTACAAGGAAGCACAACTTTATATTATCGCCATAATATTTCTCTCCGTGTAATGTATAAAACAAATAGAGAGTGATGCGTGCCCAGCACATAGAAACTCCTCTAACCAAGAGGAAGGTCATATTTAAATATCTATCTTTGAAGAAAAAAAAAATTGGAGGGGGGGTGAGTGTCTTTTACAATCTGAAAGCCTTTAGCAGCTCTTAGTGCCTATACGCTGTGAAACTTATCTTTATAGGGATACTAACTCCAAACTTTTTCTTTCATGATTCAGATAGAGCATGCGATTTTTTTGCAACTTTCTAATTTACTAATTTTTCTTTGTAGTTTTGCTATCTTTATTTAAAAAGCAGGAATGTAAAGTTTAGGAGCCGGACCATTTTAGGTTCAGCACCCTGGATAGATCTTTCTTATTGGTGGGCTACATTTAGACACCAATTGGCAAGCGTAACCCTGGTTCTGAACAAAAAATGGGCCAGCTCCTAAGCTTTACAATTCTGCTTTTAAAATAAAGATAGCAAGTCAACAAAGAAAAATTGTTGTTAGGAGTAAATTAGGAAGTTGCCTAAAATTGCATGCTCTATCTGAATCAAAGAAAAAAATATTTGGGTTTAGTATCCCTTTACGGTTTACTTAAAGGGACATTACACTAAATACATTTTAAAAGGGTTTCAGGTTCATTTAATAGTTACAGCAAGAGAAGTGCTCAACCAGGAATGAACTAAGGCTCAGTAGCTTGTTCTTTAGCAAGTACCCGCCTGTAAACAACCTCTTAGCCCAGTTGTGCTTTTCACAGAGGTAACATTCCCTGAAGTACACTAGTCTGATTCCACCTAAAAACAATTGTCTGACCCCCCCAAAATGCAATGCAATCTTCTGTACAATGGACATGGCAACCTCAGACAATTGTTTGCGCCTTATTTGGGACTCATCAGTGAGGTGCAACCCTAACCCTCTTGGAACACCATATTGGCTGCTCCTCACTGATTAGACTCACAGAAGGCTCAAATGATCATCTGGGTTTGCCATGTCTCATTTAGTGCACAATTGCACAATTGCCTATTATCTGAGGGATAAACTGTCCTTTTATATCTGACTGATACACTTCAATAAAGTTATCTGTGTTAAGTACAATTTGACTAAAAGAGGCTGCTCCCTGCTGGTGACTGTCTAAAGCACAGGCTACTGAGCCATTGTTTTGCTCCTGATTGAGCGCTTCTCCTGCTGTAATTATGTAATTTACTTAGATGTTGTAAAAGTGATCAATAATTTATCAGATCAGTTTGCATATATTACTCAAAAAGGACAGGCTCTTGGGAATGCATATTTGTTTTTGTCTTCTGTTCCAATCCAGCTAACACATGTCACAAAAATATTTTAGGACAGCAAAACCTAATTATTATAGAACATTTTTGTTTACTGTAACTTTAATGCAATCTGGTGTGGTCTGCAGCATTTATTCACCTTTGTTTACTGTGGAATGAGATGTCATCATGGCCGTTGTCTCTTAGCAGATAAGAATTTTCATTTAACCTTGCACTGTGTGTTCTTCCAGTACAGCCACAAATCGGTGTTTACAGAACAGAAAATTGTATTCGTTCAGTTTACTCTAGAAATACGAATCACACCCTGCTCCGCAGCACTTTTTCATCTTGACCTTCTTAAAAGGGATTTACAAGTGAAATTCAGCCCTTCTATAATCAGATGGAGTGTGATTTAAAAAATAAATAAATCCAATTTACTTATGTAGTCAAATTTTATCTTTTTGTATTTTTAAATGGATGAAGGCTCAGGAGCGTGCACATGCCTTAAGTACTTATAAGGCAGCAGTATTTACAGTGTTCAAGGCACGTGCACACTCTTGAGCCTACCTCAGTATTTCCTCATGGAAAGGAGCAATTTCTTTTTTGTACACTCTGAATCATGAAAGTTAAAGGGACACTAAAGTCAAAATGAAACATATGTATTACGGGTAAAGTCAGAAATCTGGGTAATCCTAGGGTTACCCGGGTAAATCCTGACATTACCCAAGCGGTTGTGGGTAAAGACCAATGTAACATGATAAATCTTCTCAGAGTGCATAGAGTCACTGCATAAAAAAAGTGTGTGTATGTCATTTATTATCAATCAACTGTGTTTACTCTTTTTAAATCATAATGACAACAGAAACTACCCAAATGACCCTGATCAAAAGTTTACATACCCTGGTAACCATCCTCACCTGTGATCTGTTTGCTTGTAATTAGTGTGTGTGTATAAAAGGTCAATGAGTTTCTGGATTCCTTACAGACCCTTGCAATTTTCATCCAGTGCTGCACTGATATTTCTGGATTCTGAGTCATGGGGAAAGCAAAAGAATTGTCAAAGGATCTGCGGGAAAAGGTAGTTGAACTGTATGAAACAAGAAAGGGATATAAAAAGATATCCAAGGAATTGATAATGCCAATCAGCAGTGTTCAAACTCTAATCAAGAAGTTAAAAATTAGGGGTTCTGTTAAAACCAAACCACGGTCAGGTAGACCAACTAAAATTTCATCAACTACTGCCAGGAAAATTGTTCGAGATGCAAAGAAAAACCCACAAATAACTTCAGGTGAAATACAGGACACTCTGAAAACATGTGGGGGTGGCTGTTTCAAGATGCACAATAAGGAGGCACTTTAAGAAAGATGGGCTGCATGGCCGAGACGCCAGAAGAAAGCCATTACTACGCCAATGCCACAAAGTATCACACTTACAATATGTCAAACAGCACAGAGACGAGCCTCAAACCTTCTGGCACAAAGTCATTTGGAGTGATGAGACCAAAATTTTGCTTTTTGGCCACAACCATAAATGCTACATTTGGAGAGGAGTCAACAAAGCCTATGATGAAAGGTTCACCATTCCTACTGTGACACACGAAGGTGGATCACTGATGTTTTGGGGATGTGTGAGCTACAAAGGCATAGGAAATTTGGTTAGAATTGATGGCAAGATGAATGCAATATGCTATCAAAAAATACTGGGGGAAAATTTGCATTCATCAGCCCGGAAGCTATGCATGGCATTTACTTGGACATTCCAACATGACAATGATCCTAAACACAAGGTCAAGTTGACCTGTCATTGGCTACAGCAGAATAAAGTGAATGTTCTGGAGTGGCCATCTCATTTTCCTGACCTCAATATCATTGAGCCACTCTGGGGAGATCTCAAACGTGCAGTTCATGCAAGACAGCCCAAGAATTTACAGGAACTGGAGGATTTTTACCAGGAAGAATGTACAGCTTTAATGTATGTATGTGTGTGTATATGTGTGTGTATATATATATATATATATGTATATGTATATGTATATGTATATGTATATGTATATGTATATGTGTATGTATATGTATATGTATATGTATATGTATATGTGTATGTGTATGTGTATGTGTATGTGTATGTGTATGTGTATGTGTATGTGTATGTGTATGTGTATGTGTATGTGTATGTGTATGTGTATGTGTATGTATCTATATCTTATTTTTTTTGATGCAGTGACTCAATGCACTCTGAGAACATTTATCGTGTTACATCAGGCTTTACAAATATATTTGTCAGGAAAAGTCTTAATGTTTTTAAATTGATTGAGAGGTAAAAAATTCAATGTGCATAGGTGCATTCTAATTTTATATAGAAGCATTTTTACAATATACTTACATTAGCAAAAATGCTTCTAGTAAAAGTTAGTTTTTCAGTGGGGTACGCACATATGCTGTGTGCAAATTGCTTTAAAACTTTCTGTACTCTCTGCCAATTTCCAGGAAAGCAGATGTTGAGAGAGCAAGGAAATGTTTTATTCACCGATACATAGACTGCATTATGTGCGGATATATATAGATTCCTGTTTTGTGGACGACGGATATGTTAGTAATAAAGGTACACAAATAGACTTGCAGTAACAATTGCTATCAAATGACTAAGCAGGTTGTTAGTTAAAGGGACAGAAATGCTTTAATTTGTTAGAGCAGCGTTTCTTAACCTTTCTGTAGCAAGTACCCCCCATATGCAACACACAAATATTAAAGGGACCGTCTTGTCAAAATTCAACTTTCATAATTTAAATAGGACATGCATTTTTAAACAACTTTCCAATTTTACTTTTATCAAATTTGCTTTTGTTCTTTCGGTATTCTTTGTTGAAAGCTAAACCTAGGTAGGCTCATATGCTAATTTCTATGTCCTTGAAGGCCGCCTCTGATCTCACTGCATTTTAAAATTTTAGACAGCACTACTAGTTTGTGTGCCATATATAATTCTTGAGTAGACTCACTTTAAGTACATTTGTGTTTACCCCAGAATGTGTGATGAATTAGTATCCAATATGTGTTCTTTATTTAAAAAAAACATTAAAAAAATAGAATGTTTTAAAATCAAATTTCTCCAACATAGGTGTGTCCGGTCCACGGCGTCATCCTTACTTGTGGGATATTCTCTTCCCCAACAGGAAATGGCAAAGAGCCCAGCAAAGCTGGTCACATGATCCCTCCTAGGCTCCGCCTACCCCAGTCATTCTCTTTGCCGTTGTACAGGCAACATCTCCACGGAGATGGCTTAGAGTTTTTTAGTGTTTAACTGTAGTTTTTATTATTCAATCAAGAGTTTATTTTGAAATAGTGCTGGTATGTACTATTTACTCAGAAACAGAAAAGAGATGAAGATTTCTGTTTGTATGAGGAAAATGATTTTAGCAACCGTCACTAAAATCCATGGCTGTTCCACACAGGACTGTTGAGAGCAATTAACTTCAGTTGGGGGAACAGTGAGCAGTCTCTTGCTGCTTGAGGTATGACACATTCTAACAAGACGATGTAATGCTGGAAGCTGTCATTTTCCCTATGGGATCCGGTAAGCCATGTTTATTACGATCGTAAATAAGGGCTTCACAAGGGCTTATTAAGACTGTAGACTTTTTCTGGGCTAAATCGATTCATTATTAACACATATTTAGCCTTGAGGAATCATTTTATCTGGGTATTTTGATATAATAATATCGGCAGGCACTGTTTTAGACACCTTATTCTTTAGGGGCTTTCCCAAAGCATAAGCAGAGCCTCATTTTCGCGCCGGTGTTGCGCACTTGTTTTTGAGAGGCATGGCATGCAGTCGCATGTGAGAGGAGCTCTGATACTTAGAAAAGACTTTCTGAAGGCGTCATTTGGTATCGTATTCCCCTTTGGGCTTGGTTGGGTCTCAGCAAAGCAGATACCAGGGACTGTAAAGGGGTTAAAGTTCAAAACGGCTCCGGTTCCGTTATTTTAAGGGTTAAAGCTTCCAAATTTGGTGTGCAATACTTTTAAGGCTTTAAGACACTGTGGTGAAAATTTGGTGAATTTTGAACAATTCCTTCATGTTTTTTCGCAATTGCAGTAATAAAGTGTGTTCAGTTTAAAATTTAAAGTGACAGTAACGGTTTTATTTTAAAACGTTTTTTGTACTTTGTTATCAAGTTTATGCCTGTTTAACATGTCTGAACTACCAGATAGACTGTGTTCTGAATGTGGGGAAGCCAGAATTCCTATTCATTTAAATAAATGTGATTTATGTGACAATGACAATGATGCCCAAGATGATTCCTCAAGTGAGGGGAGTAAGCATGGTACTGCATCATTCCCTCCTTCGTCTACACGAGTCTTGCCCACTCAGGAGGCCCCTAGTACATCTAGCGCGCCAATACTCCTTACTATGCAACAATTAACGGCTGTAATGGATAATTCTGTCAAAAACATTTTAGCCAAAATGAACACTTATCAGCGTAAGCGCGACTGCTCTGTTTTAGATACTGAAGAGCATGACGACGCTGATAATAATATTTCTGAAGGGCCCCTAACCCAGTCTGATGGGGCCAGGGAGGTTTTGTCTGAGGGAGAAATTACTGATTCAGGGAACATTTCTCAACAAGCTGAACCTGATGTGATTGCATTTAAATTTAAGTTGGAACATCTCCGCATTCTGCTTAAGGAGGTATTATCCACTCTGGATGATTGTGACAAGTTGGTCATCCCAGAGAAACTATGTAAAATGGACAAGTTCCTAGAGGTGCCGGGGCTCCCAGAAGCTTTTCCTATACCCAAGCGGGTGGCGGACATTGTTAATAAAGAATGGGAAAGGCCCGGTATTCCTTTCGTCCCTCCCCCCATATTTAAAAAATTGTTTCCTATGGTCGACCCCAGAAAGGACTTATGGCAGACAGTCCCCAAGGTCGAGGGAGCGGTTTCCACTTTAAACAAACGCACCACTATACCCATAGAGGATAGTTGTGCTTTCAAAGATCCTATGGATAAAAAATTAGAAGGTTTGCTTAAAAAGATGTTTGTTCAGCAAGGTTACCTTCTACAACCAATTTCATGCATTGTCCCTGTCGCTACAGCCGCATGTTTCTGGTTCGATGAGCTGATAAAGGCGGTCGATAGTGATTCTCCTCCTTTTGAGGAGATTATGGACAGAATCAATGCTCTCAAATTGGCTAATTCTTTCACCCTAGACGCCACTTTGCAATTGGCTAGGTTAGCGGCTAAGAATTCTGGGTTTGCTATTGTGGCGCGCAGATCGCTTTGGTTGAAATCTTGGTCGGCTGATGCGTCTTCCAAGAACAAGCTACTTAACATTCCTTTCAAGGGGAAAACGCTGTTTGGCCCTGACTTGAAAGAGATTATCTCTGATATCACTGGGGGTAAGGGCCACGCCCTTCCTCAGGATCGGCCTTTCAAGGCAAAAAATAAACCTAATTTTCGTCCCTTTCGTAGAAACGGACCAGCCCAAGGTGCTACGTCCTCTAAGCAAGAGGGTAATACTTCTCAAGCCAAGCCAGCTTGGAGACCAATGCAAGGCTGGAACAAGGGAAAGCAGGCCAAGAAACCTGCCACTGCTACCAAGACAGCATGAAATGTTGGCCCCCGATCCGGGACCGGATCTGGTGGGGGGCAGACTCTCTCTCTTCGCTCAGGCTTGGGCAAGAGATGTTCTGGATCCTTGGGCGCTAGAAATAGTCTCCCAAGGTTATCTTCTGGAATTCAAGGGACTTCCCCCAAGGGGGAGGTTCCACAGGTCTCAGTTGTCTTCAGACCACATAAAAAGACAGGCATTCTTACATTGTGTAGAAGACCTGTTAAAAATGGGAGTGATTCATCCTGTTCCATTAAGAGAACAAGGGATGGGGTTCTACTCCAATCTGTTCATAGTTCCCAAAAAAGAGGGAACGTTCAGACCAATCTTAGATCTCAAGATCTTAAACAAGTTTCTCAAGGTTCCATCGTTCAAGATGGAAACCATTCGAACTATTCTTCCTTCCATCCAGGAAGGTCAATTCATGACCACGGTGGATTTAAAGGATGCGTATCTACATATTCCTATCCACAAGGAACATCATCGGTTCCTAAGGTTCGCTTTCCTG
Organism: Bombina bombina; assembly: GCF_027579735.1. Lineage (NCBI taxonomy): Eukaryota > Metazoa > Chordata > Amphibia > Anura > Bombinatoridae > Bombina > Bombina bombina. The sequence goes on from NC_069508.1 coordinate 31,744,435, forward strand.
GACAAACATTACCAGTTCGTGGCGCTTCCTTTCGGATTAGCCACTGCGCCAAGGATTTTCACAAAGGTACTAGGGTCCCTTCTAGCTGTGCTAAGACCAAGGGGCATTGCTGTAGTACCTTACTTGGACGACATTCTGATTCAAGCGTCGTCCCTTCCTCAAGCAAAGGCTCACACGGACATTGTCCTGGCCTTTCTCAGATCTCACGGATGGAAAGTGAACGTGGAAAAGAGTTCTCTATCTCCGTCAACAAGGGTTCCCTTCTTGGGAACAATAATAGACTCCTTAGAAATGAGGATTTTTCTGACAGAGGCCAGAAAAACAAAACTTCTAGACTCTTGTCGGATACTTCATTCCGTTCCTCTTCCTTCCATAGCTCAGTGCATGGAAGTGATCGGGTTGATGGTAGCGGCAATGGACATAGTTCCTTTTGCGCGCATTCATCTAAGACCATTACAACTGTGCATGCTCAGTCAGTGGAATGGGGACTATACAGACTTGTCTCCGAAGATACAAGTAAATCAGAGGACCAGAGACTCACTCCGTTGGTGGCTGTCCCTGGACAACCTGTCACGAGGGATGACATTCCGCAGACCAGAGTGGGTCATTGTCACGACCGACGCCAGTCTGATGGGCTGGGGCGCGGTCTGGGGATCCCTGAAAGCTCAGGGTCTTTGGTCTCGGGAAGAATCTCTTCTACCGATAAATATTCTGGAACTGAGAGCGATATTCAATGCTCTCAAGGCTTGGCCTCAGCTAGCGAGGGCCAAGTTCATACGGTTTCAATCAGACAACATGACAACTGTTGCGTACATCAACCATCAGGGGGGAACAAGGAGTTCCCTAGCGATGGAAGAAGTGACCAAAATCATTCTATGGGCGGAGTCTCACTCCTGCCACCTGTCTGCTATCCACATCCCAGGAGTGGAAAATTGGGAAGCGGATTTTCTGAGTCGTCAGACATTGCATCCGGGGGAGTGGGAACTCCATCCGGAAATCTTTGCCCAAGTCACTCAGCTGTGGGGCATTCCAGACATGGATCTGATGGCCTCTCGTCAGAACTTCAAAGTTCCTTGCTACGGGTCCAGATCCAGGGATCCCAAGGCGGCTCTAGTGGATGCCCTAGTAGCACCTTGGACCTTCAAACTAGCTTATGTGTTCCCGCCGTTTCCTCTCATCCCCAGGCTGGTAGCCAGGATCAATCAGGAGAGGGCGTCGGTGATCTTGATAGCTCCTGCGTGGCCACGCAGGACTTGGTATGCAGATCTGGTGAATATGTCATCGGCTCCACCTTGGAAGCTACCTTTGAGACGAGACCTTCTTGTTCAGGGTCCGTTCGAACATCCGAATCTGGTTTCACTCCAGCTGACTGCTTGGAGATTGAACGCTTGATTTTATCGAAGCAAGGGTTCTCAGATTCTGTTATCAATACTCTTGTTCAGGCCAGAAAGCCTGTAACTAGAAAGATTTACCACAAAATTTGGAAAAAATATATCTGTTGGTGTGAATCTAAAGGATTCCCTTGGGACAAGGTTAAGATTCCTAGGATTCTATCCTTCCTTCAAGAAGGATTGGAAAAAGGATTATCTGCAAGTTCCCTGAAGGGACAGATTTCTGCCTTGTCGGTGTTACTTCACAAAAAGCTGGCTGCTGTGCCAGATGTTCAAGCCTTTGTTCAGGCTCTGGTTAGAATTAAGCCTGTTTACAAACCTTTGACTCCTCCTTGGAGTCTCAATTTAGTTCTTTCAGTTCTTCAGGGGGTTCCGTTTGAACCCTTACATTCCGTTGATATTAAGTTATTATCTTGGAAAGTTTTGTTTTTAGTTGCAATTTCTTCTGCTAGAAGAGTTTCAGAATTATCTGCTCTGCAGTGTTCTCCTCCTTATCTGGTGTTCCACGCAGATAAGGTGGTTTTACGTACTAAACCTGGTTTTCTTCCAAAAGTTGTTTCTAACAAAAACATTAACCAGGAGATTATCGTACCTTCTCTGTGTCCGAAACCAGTTTCAAAGAAGGAACGTTTGTTGCACTATTTGGATGTTGTTCGCGCTCTAAAATTCTATTTAGATGCTACAAAGGATTTTAGACAAACATCTTCCTTGTTTGTTGTTTATTCCGGTAAAAGGAGAGGTCAAAAAGCAACTTCTACCTCTCTCTCTTTTTGGATTAAAAGCATCATCAGATTGGCTTACGAGACTGCCGGACGGCAGCCTCCCGAAAGAATCACAGCTCATTCCACTAGGGCTGTGGCTTCCACATGGGCCTTCAAGAACGAGGCTTCTGTTGATCAGATATGTAGGGCAGCGACTTGGTCTTCACTGCACACTTTTACCAAATTTTACAAGTTTGATACTTTTGCTTCTTCTGAGGCTATTTTTGGGAGAAAGGTTTTGCAAGCCGTGGTGCCTTCCATTTAGGTGACCTGATTTGCTCCCTCCCTTCATCCGTGTCCTAAAGCTTTGGTATTGGTTCCCACAAGTAAGGATGACGCCGTGGACCGGACACACCTATGTTGGAGAAAACAGAATTTATGTTTACCTGATAAATTACTTTCTCCAACGGTGTGTCCGGTCCACGGCCCGCCCTGGTTTTTTTAATCAGGTCTGATAATTTATTTTCTTTAACTACAGTCACCACGGTACCATATGGTTTCTCCTATGCAAATATTCCTCCTTAACGTCGGTCGAATGACTGGGGTAGGCAGAGCCTAGGAGGGATCATGTGACCAGCTTTGCTGGGCTCTTTGCCATTTCCTGTTGGGGAAGAGAATATCCCACAAGTAAGGATGACGCCGTGGACCGGACACACCGTTGGAGAAAGTAATTTATCAGGTAAACATAAATTCTGTTTTTACTGAATACAAATGCAGGAAATCTTTAATTATTTGTAGCACTAATATGTTCAAACGATTTATAGAGATTACACACATTACACAGTTCTTTCACCAGCAAGAAAATATGAGGGAAGTAATATTCATGTTACCAAATTCCTGCTTTCAAGTACATCCCACGTGCATTGTGGCATATTTGGGTATGGAACACTTTTTTACCTGTCACTTTTCATCATGGCGTATTTAACTTGTGATATTTCACAGTGGCCCTATATCTGACACGTGTCTGACAACTGGCACGTTCCATGCGACTCATTTTATATCGGCATTTAATTCCAGTCCTCAAATGTCAATAACTGGATAGATTGTAATGATTTGCTCACCTGAGCACGGGTGAGTCAGTCACATGGGTGAGCATCGGACCAGACAGCAAATACAGTCTGGTCTGTAAGGGATGTTTCAGTGTAGAAATGAGAAATCCTGGTTTCTGTGATATATTGGTTGCATTAGGGCATTAAGTAATAGAAGTGCAAGTGCTGGAATAGCCCCATGGATACATGTACCACAGTTTGAGATACAACCTGTTGGCGCATGTCATTATTGCACTACTCAATGTCTAACATGTCGCACAGCCTGTTAAAGGGACAGTCTACACCAGAATTTTTGTTTAAAAAGCTAGATAATCCCTTTTATTACCCATTCCCTAGTTTTGCATAACCAACACAGTTATGCTAATATACTTTTTACCTCTGTGATTATCTTGTATCTAACCCTTTGCAAACTGCCCCCTTATTTCAGTTCTTTTGGCAGACATCCATTTTAGCCAGTTAGAACTGGCTCACCTGAACTCCACCTGCATGAGCGCACAGTGTTATCTATATGACACACATGAACTAACACCCTCTAGTGGTGAAAAACTGTCAAAATGCCCTGAGAGAAGAGGCGGCCTTCAAGGTCTAAGAAATTAGCATATGAACCTCCTAGGTTTACCTTTCAACTAAGAATACCAAGAGAACAAAGAAAAATTGGTGATAAAAGTAAATTGGAAAATTGTTTAAAACTACATTCTCTATCTGAATCATGAAAGTTTATTTTGGACTAGACTAGTTTGGCTGAATACTGGACACCTGGCGACCCTATCATCTTGCGAACAGCCAAGTATTTCAGTAGGCTGTCCAGTAAAATCATCACAAAAATAATGTTCACTTAAATGTCCAGTTGTTTTTTTTTAATTTTTTTTTAAAGATCTTGAGTGTTGGCTGAGTGCAAAAAGCCTCCTTTGCCTCAATGCTTTACAAATATAGAGCAAAAAGAAGCGAGGGACAGTCAAGGTGGTCAAATACTTACTGTTTGTATGTTACTGGCAGCTAAGGGGTAAAATGACTGCTTACTATTTAAAAAAAAAAAAAAAAAAAAAGTGATTTGGATCAAGAGTGGTGGCTTACGTAGTGTTTTTTTTTTGTTTTGGTGGGAATGCTGTGTGACCGCACCAGTCACCTACAGACTTTCCAGTATTGTTGCGGAAGACATTTGGCAACCCTACTAGCTGAAGCGCTTGCAACTCCGGAGCTAGAATTGTAATGTCTGCTGTCTCTCTAAACCAATAAGATCAGCATATACAGAAAATCCACATACAGAAGATAACGTGTGGAGGGGGGGGGGGGGTACAAATTGTAAATGTAGCAAATTACTTGATCTTGGTCTCTTTACAGCGGGTTTTAAAGAGTTAGTTTAGTATTGCTAACAAAAGAAAATTAATATGAGTGTTAATGGCTCATGAGTGCTGTTTCCCATGATAAAAAAGCCCTTCCTGGTCAGTTTCCTTAAAAAGATTACACAGGAAAAGCATAGGAAATGAGGCAGCATTAGAGAGACATTACGCTCAGTGTGCTCAGTGCTGCGTTTATTTACTAATTTATTTATTTTTTGCTTGTCTTAAATCTAGAGATGCAGTTTACAGATGTGTTGTCTATATTCTGTGAGCAGAAATATGAAGTGACCAGTTGTATGATAGTCATTTTGTATACTAAACATCTACCGGGAAATACTTATTGTAAATATTCTTTTAAAGGGTCACTAAACATAGAGATTGTACTATAGAATGTTTAATCTTGTGGTAGTAAAAAAAACAAAATCCTTTGCTATATTTTCTGTACGGTAAAATCAACGTGGACACCCCTATGCACATTGCTAACAGGTGCATGCATTTTAGCACATAGCTATTAAATCTCTGGATTATCTTGGCAATCCAATGGGTTATATTGTAGAACTCAGTGACTTTAAACATGGATGCCACCTTTCCCACAAGTCAGTTTAGTAAAATGTATGCTCTACTATGAGTGTGTGTGTATTAATATATAACAGTGCAGTAACTATATACACGAGGCCTGGGAAATAACATGGCACGATGAAACCAAAACTGTATAATGTTCAAGGTGATGGTAACAATGCCCTAGAAGAGTGTCCAGAAGAAAAGGCAGGAGAATGGTAAAAGTTAGATGGTCACAACAACATAGGGCTCAGCCTAAAGTTGAGGTAGTCTATGCTGCTCCCCTCTGCAGTAACCTAGTACAACAGCTTGTCATTTATGCATATCTGCTATATAGCAGCCAAGGTCAGAGTCAGTTACCCCCCTCCCGTTTAATTTCAATAGCCCATGTCTGTTGCACTCGTGTAAGGATGAAACTACATACAGAACAAGTAACCGCCAATCAGGAGGTTTACATCAGTTGTTTGTAATGGCCAATCAAGGGGCTAAATAATTTTTCGTAATAGTTGCACAAAAATGATTCTGCGCGTTGGATTAGTGTTTGGCAGTGAGACGTTGGTTTAAAGGGAATATAACCCTTTTTTTTTTGTAGTCTTCCTATAAATTAACTTATCAGCAGAGTCTGAAAATTATAAAAATAAACGCCTTTATTGCTGCAATTGTTTATAAAATGTGCAAACTCCACCGACCAATGCCCTTTTTTAGAGGAGCCAATCAAAACCGGAGTCTATAGATGATAGGGCTTGCACCTGTCATTTTGTGTTGGATATTAAACCATAAATACATGATAGGCATAATGTGTACAAAGCACAGATTAGCCTTAGACTATGTAGCTATATTTGTACCCTTATATTAGTTGTTAAAATATTGATAATTTAAGTATAAAGTATTCTATAATGTAATGGGCGCAGCCATGTTTGAACTAGTTTTCTCTTTATCTCTGTCTTCTGCTGAGAACAATTAGAGAGAGCGATAAACCAGACACTAGAGTTTGTGGAAACACAACCAACCTTGTTTGTATTAGTCTGTTTTATTGTTTGTTTTCTATCTGTGATTGTTGCAGTAGGATAAGTGAGAAGGTTAAAACTTAAAGGGACAGTCGACTCCAAATTTTTTTATTGTTTAAAAAGAGAGAGCATCCCTTTTTTACCAATTCCCCAGTTTTAACATGGTTATATTAAAGTGATTGTCAATCCTAGTGTTTGAAATGCTAGGATTGACCATTGGAACAAATAAAGGGGACTTTCATTCATTAAGTATAAAATACTTCATGCTGAACGCTCCTTTATTTGTTTCAAGCTCTCGCCACACTGATCTGCTCAAGCAGAATGCTGTTTCTAAGAGGTGACATTTCCACCTCTTAGCAAATAGCCGTGTGTGAAATCCGGCGCCACATGGTGTCTGCAGGAACGCACGGCTATTGGCTAAGAGGTGAAAACGTCACCTCTCGGCAAAACGCCATTCTGCTGTGGCCTGCCTGAGCTGCTCAGTGCGGCAAACGCTTGAAACAAATAAAGGAGCTTTCAGCATGAAGTATTTTATACTAAATGAATGAAAGTCCCCTTTATTTGTTCCAATGGTCAATCCTAGCGTTTCACAAACGCTAGGGTTGACAATCACTTTAATATACTTTTAGCCTCTGTGATTACCTTGTATCTAAGCATCTTCTGACAGCCCCCTGATCACATTGCTATTTTGTCATCCACAACCCACGGGCGTGAGCACAATGTTATCTATATGGCCCACATGAATTGGCAGTCTCTGTGTGAAAAGCTAATAAAAAAGCCTGTGATAAGAGGCTGTCTGTAGTGGCTTAGAAACGGGCAGACATTTAGAGGTTTAAATGTTGTTATATTAATATACTTTGTTGTGCAAAGCTGGGGAATGGGTAATAAAGGCATAATCTATCTTTTAAAACAAAAACAATTTTGGTGTTGACTGTTCCTTTTAAGGGATAGTGAAGTCCAAATTTAAACTTTCATGATCCAGGTAGGACATGCTATTTTAAACAACTGTCCAGTTTAATCTAAATTGCCTTGTTTAAAGCTACAGGCTCATATGCTAATTTATAAACCCTTGAAGTCCGCCTCTCAGTGCATTTTGACAGGTTTTCATTGTGCTCACTCCTGTGGAGTTATTGGAGTCTGCACTGATCGGCTAAAATGCAAGTCTGTCAGAGCTGAGATAAGGGGGCAGTCTGCAGAGGCTGAGATACAATGTTTACCTCTGATTACCTTGTATTCATATAACAGTGTTATTTGTGCAAAACTGGGGAATGGCTTATAAAGGGATTATCTTTTTTTTTTTCTACAAGCATTTACAACTAGACATTACTTTACAGAAACTCAGTTGAATTTAAAAAAAATTTTTTTTCAGTTAAACAAAATACCATGAGAATAAAGTAAATTTTGATAATAGAAGTTGAAAACTTTTTATTATTATGTCTGAATCATAAAAGAAAATTTTGGGTTTCATGTCCCTTTAAAGAAAATGTATTTTGGGTAGGTCACATGATCAGACACACCCACATTTCTGTAAGATAGGAGGAAATATCATCACTATGGAATAAGGACTGAGTGCATGAGGTTTGGCTATCGGTGATTAATTGGTTGTCATGGTGGTGTAGTAATAATAAGCCCAAAAAAAACAGATGCTGGCTCGTCATAATTGCTTGTACTATACAATAGTCCTGAGCCTTGCCTGGCTACTGTATGTTTGTTTTTTATTTTTTTATACATCTATATTTTACTCTCGCTCTACGCCCCATGTGTGACTAATACAGGTATGATGCAATTGGTTTTAATACTATTTCTAATAACTGTTTCAACTGCTCTTTAAAGTTGTATTTAAGCCTCAGTGCATGCTAACATGTTGTGACTAATTCTAGTTATTTTTATAGTATATTTACTCCCTTATCGCTCATCTGGGTACAGTTAAAAGTCAGTTTTCTCTGTGTTTTTTTATTGCTAGTTGAAACCTAGTAGCTGCAGGCTATTACAGAAGTAGTGTAATAATTATATATATATATATATATATATATATATATATATATATATATATATATATATATATATATATATATATATATATATATATATATATATATATATATTTATATATTGTGTGTAAAATAAATTATATAGAAATATATAGATATGGTTAGCGCCAGCTTTCTAAATCAAAGTATAAAACTGTAAAAGGTGGGAGTAAGTGCGCTAAGAAGCTAAAGGTATCCGATATTTTGTATTATTATCGGATACCTTTAGCTTCTTAGCGCACTTACTCCCACCTTTTACAGTTTTAATTTCTTTGAAAAGAACAAAGGATCTTTTCATAATGTAAGTTGTGTGGTATCCCCTCCCCCCTGTATATCCAGCGCTCTACTCACCATCCATATATTCTAAATCAAAGTATGTCAGATATTTTCCTATAAAAATGGCTCTAGTGAGCGTTTTTTTGGTTTGTTTTCTAAGCGCATCAGGCACGCTGTCTAGTCGCAGCCGGCCCGATCGCGACATTAAAATGGATGTAGCCCGCTCTGGTCTTGTAGCGGGAGCGAGCTACATTCATTTTAATGATCGGGCCGGCTGTGACTAGACAGCGTGCCCAATGCGCTTAGAAAATACATTTTTGTAGGAAAATATCTGTGACATACTTTGATTTAGAAATCTGGTGCTGGGGATACGTAGTCCCATCATACAGTTACCCTTTTTATGTTCCTTTAAAGAGATATGGAAATTATACATGAAAGAGACCTAAAACCCAAACATTTTCTTTCATGATTCACACAGTGCATACAGTTTTAATCAACTTTGCATGTTACTTATATTACCAAATTTTCTTGTTAAAGGGACACTGAACCCATTTTTTTTTCTTTAGTGATTCAGATAAAGCCGCAATTTTAAGCAACTTTCTATTTTCCTCCTATTATCAATTTTTCTTTGTTCTCTTGCTATCTTTATTTGAAAAAGGCATCTAAGCTAAGGAGCCAGACAATTTTTGGTTCAGAAGCGTGGACAGCACTTGTTTATTGGTGGGTGAATTTATCCCCCAATCAGCAAGAACAACCCAGGTTGTTCACCAAAAATGGTCCGGCATCTAAACTTACATTCTTGCTTTTGAAGTAAAGATAGCAAGAGAACAAAGACAAATTGATAATAGGAGTAAATTAGAAAGTTGCTTAAAATTGCTGCTCTATCTGAATTACAAAAGAAAACATTTGGGTTCAGTGTCCCTTCAACCTTTGTTGAAAATTAGAGTTATCAGCTTAGTAGCGTGCACGTGCCTGAAGCCCTATATGGCAGTTTTGCAACAATGTTCTACATTAGCAAGAGCACTATATAGAAGTATTATTTCCAGTCATGTAGTGCCCCAGACATGCAAACGTTTCCTATCTAGGTATCTCTTCAACAAATAACATGAGAACGGCTCAAATTAGAAACTTTTTTTAAAATTGCGTTCTCTATCTGAATGTTGAAAGAAAAATGTTGGGTTTCATGTCTCTTTAAGTCTTCTCTGCATGCTGTGTTTGGTGTTTTTGTTTTTTTAAATATAAATATACATAGAAAAATGTCTGCAGATCTCCCTGTTCCTTCACATTTTTATTTTTTTTTGTAAATAAGGATGTACGTAAATGTTACAGCCAATCAAATTATGAATAGTCTGTGTCATTAGATTTAGTGAGAGTGGGCCCTTGGATGCTTGTTTCTGTGGGGTTGGAGGGACTGGTCAGAAGCTGCATTTAGTATGTTTAGTGCAGGCTTCATATATATTTATTTTTGGTACAATTTGGTCAGCAGACTGGAAGTGATGCAATACATTTCCATCACTTCTGCGTCCTTTTACAGAGCGTCTTTCTACCTTCCATTTAGATAACAGAAATGTAGCACTGGATTTTAAAGGGACATTTTACACTAGATTTTTATTTGCATAAATGTTTTGTAGATGATCCATTTATATAGCCCATCTGGGAGTGTTTTTGTAAAAGTTTTGCTTATTTTTAAATAAAATTGTGCTGATTTTCAGACTCCTGACCAAGCCCCAAAGTTTTATTTGTATACTGATGTCTACAGACTCCAGCTTGCTCCTGTTTGTGTAATGGGTCTTTTCATATGCAGGGGAGGGGGGAGTGTTTGCTCTTGCTGCTTTCCCAGCCCCTTTCAGTGGGTGTCCCTGCCTAACCTCATCAATAGTGCTAAACTGGAAGCTTCTAAATAAGTTTTTAAAAGGTTTTATACTGGATTTTTAGATCAGTATTTGTGCATATTCTTCTTTATAGCAGTGTCTGTTACATGCAGTTCTATTAAAATTGCTGTATACTGTCCCTGTTAATACTGTACCACTATAAAAAATTGATTTGCTTTCATTGTGCAGAAACTCCTATTTCATTTGTTGGGGGGGGGGGCTCATTTAAAGAGTGAAATTTTGTTAATTTAGAAAGCTAAAGTTTCTTTCATGTAATTAGCAAGAGTCCATGAGCTAGTGACGTATGGGATATACATTCCTACCAGGAGGGGCAAAGTTTCCCAAACCTCAAAATGCCTATAAATACACCCCTCACCACACCCACAATTCAGTTTTACAAACTTTGCCTCCGATGGAGGTGGTGAAGTAAGTTTGTGCTAGATTCTACGTTGATATGCGCTCCGCAGCAAGTTGGAGCCCGGTTTTCCTCTCAGCGTGCAGTGAATGTCAGAGGGATGTGAGGAGAGTATTGCCTATTTGAATGCAGTGATCTCCTTCTACGGGGTCTATTTCATAGGTTCTCTGTTATCGGTCGTAGAGATTCATCTCTTACCTCCCTTTTCAGATCGACGATATACTCTTATATATACCATTACCTCTGCTGATTCTCGTTTCAGTACTGGTTTGGCTTTCTACAAACATGTAGATGAGTGTCCTGGGGTAAGTAAATCTTATTTTCTGTGACACTCTAAGCTATGGTTGGGCACTTTTATATAAAGTTCTAAATATATGTATTCAAACATTTATTTGCCTTGACTCAGAATGTTCAACTTTCCTTATTTTCAGACAGTCCGTTTCATATTTGGGATAATGCATTTGATTCGATCATTTTTTCTTACCTTCAAAAATTTGACTCTTCCCTGTGGGCTGTTAGGCTCGCGGGGGCTGAAAATGCTTCATTTTATTGCGTCATTCTTGGCGCGGACTTTTTTGGCGCAAAAAATCTATTTCCGTTTCCGGCGTCATACGTGTCGCCGGAAGTTGCGTCATTTTTTGACGTTATTTTGCGCCAAAAATGTCGGCGTTCCGGATGTGGCGTCATTTTTGGCGCCAAAAGCATTTAAGCGCCAAATAATGTGGGCGTCTTATTTGGCGCGAAAAAATATGGGCGTCGCTTTTGTCTCCACATTATTTAAGTCTCATTTTTTATTGCTTCTGGTTGCTAGAAGCTTGTTCTTTGGCATTTTTTCCCATTCCTGAAACTGTCATTTAAGGAATTTGATAAATTTTGCTTTATATATATGTTGTTTTTTCTCTTACATATTGCAAGATGTCTCACGTTGCATCTGAGTCAGAAGATACTACAGGAAAATCGCTGTCTAGTGCTGAATCTACCAAAGCTAAGTGTATCTGCTGTAAACTTTTGGTAGCTATTCCTCCAGCTGTTTGTATTGATTGTCATGACAAACTTGTTAAAGCAGATAATATTTCCTTTAGTAAAGTACCATTGCCTGTTGCAGTTCCTTCAACATCTAAGGTGCAGAATGTTCCTGATAATATAAGAGATTTTGTTTCTGAATCCATAAAGAAGGCTATGTCTGTTATTTCTCCTTCTAGTAAACGTAAAAAATCTTTTAAAACTTCTCTCCCTACAGATGAATTTTTAAATGAACATCATCATTCTGATTCTGATGATTCCTCTGGTTCAGAGGATTCTGTCTCAGAGGTTGATGCTGATAAATCTTCATATTTATTTAAAATGGAATTTATTCGTTCTTTACTTAATGAAGTACTAATTGCTTTAGAAATAGAGGATTCTGGTCCTCTAGATACTAATTCTAAACGTTTAGATAAGGTATTTAAAGCTCCTGTGGTTATTCCAGAAGTTTTTCCTGTTCCTAATGCTATTTCTGCAGTAATTTCTAAAGAATGGGATAATTTGGGTAATTCATTTACTCCTTCTAAACGTTTTAAGCAATTATTTCCTGTGCCGTCTGACAGATTAGAATTTTGGGACAAGATCCCTAAAGTTGATGGGGCTATTTCTACCCTTGCTAAACGTACTACTATTCCTACGTCAGATGGTACTTCGTTTAAGGATCCTCTAGATAGGAAAATTGAATCCTTTCTAAGAAAAGCTTATCTGTGTTCAGGTAATCTTCTTAGACCTGCTATATCATTGGCTGATGTTGCTGCAGCTTCAACTTTTTGGTTGGAAACTTTAGCGCAACAAGTAACACATCGTGATTCTCATGATATTATTATTCTTCTTCAGCATGCTAATAATTTTATCTGTGATGCCATTTTTGATATTATCAGAGTTGATGTCAGGTTTATGTCTCTAGCTATTTTAGCTAGAAGAGCTTTATGGCTTAAAACTTGGAATGCTGATATGGCTTCTAAATCAACTTTACTTTCCATTTCTTTCATGGGTAACAAATTATTTGGTTCTCAGTTGGATTCCATTATTTCAACTGTTATTGGTGGGAAAGGAACTTTTTTACCACAGGATAAAAAATCTAAAGGTAAAAACAGGGCTAATAATCGTTTTCGTTCCTTTCGTTTCAACAAAGAACAAAAGCCTGATCCTTTATCCTCAGGAGCAGTTTCAGTTTGGAAACCATCTCCAGTCTGGAATAAATCCAAGCCAGCTAGAAAGGCAAAGCCTGCTTCTAAATCCACATGAAGGTGCGGCCCTCATTCCAGCTCAGCTGGTAGGGGGCAGGTTACGTTTTTTCAAGGAAATTTGGATCAATTCTGTTCACAATCTTTGGATTCAGAGCATTGTTTCAGAAGGGTACAGAATTGGTTTCAAGATGAGACCTCCTGCAAAGAGATTTTTTCTTTCCCGTGTCCCAGTAAATCCAGTAAAAGCTCAAGCATTTCTGAAATGTGTTTCAGATCTAGAGTTGACTGGAGTAATTATGCCAGTTCCAGTTCCGGAACAGGGGATGGGGTTTTATTCAAATCTCTTCATTGTACCAAAGAAGGAGAATTCTTTCAGACCAGTTCTGGATCTAAAAATATTGAATCGTTATGTAAGGATACAAACGTTCAAGATGGTAACTGTAAGGACTATCTTACCTTTTGTTCAGCAAGGGAATTATATGTCCACAATAGATTTACAGGATGCATATCTGCATATTCCGATTCATCCAGATCATTATCAGTTCCTGAGATTCTCTTTTCTGGACAAGCATTACCAGTTTGTGGCTCTGCCGTTTGGCCTAGCTACAGCTCCAAGAATTTTTACAAAGGTTCTCGGTGCCCTTCTGTCTGTAATCAGAGAACAGGGTATTGTGGTATTTCCTTATTTGGACGATATCTTGGTACTTGCTCAGTATTTACATTTAGCAGAATCTCATACGAATCGACTTGTGGTGTTTCTTCACGATCATGGTTGGAGGATCAATTTACCAAAAAGTTCTTTGATTCCTCAGACAAGGGTAACCTTTCTGGGTTTCCAGATGGATTCAGTGTCCATGACTCTGTCTTTAACAGACAAGAGACGTCTAAAATTGATTGCAGCTTGTCGAAACCTTCAGTCACAATCATTCCCTTCGGTAGCCTTATGCATGGAAATTCTAGGTCTTATGACTGCTGCATCGGACGCGATCCCCTTTGCTTGTTTTCACATGCGACCTCTTCAGCTCTGTATGCTGAAGCAATGGTGCAAGGATTACACGAAGATATCTCAATTAATATCTTTAAAACCGATTGTTCGACACTCTCTAACATGGTGGACAGATCACCATCGTTTAATTCAGGGGGCTTCTTTTGTGCTTCCGACCTGGACTGTAATTTCAACAGATGCAAGTCTCACAGGTTGGGGAGCTGTGTGGGGATCTCTGACGGCACAAGGAGTTTGGGAATCTCAGGAGGTGAGATTACCGATCAATATTTTGGAACTCCGTGCAATTTTCAGAGCTCTTCAGTTTTGGCCTCTTCTGAAGAGAGAATCGTTCATTTGTTTTCAGACAGACAATGTCACAACTGTGGCATACATCAATCATCAAGGAGGGACTCACAGTCCTCTGGCTATGAAAGAAGTATCTCGAATTTTGGTTTGGGCGGAATCCAGCTCCTGTCTAATCTCTGCGGTTCATATCCCAGGTGTAGACAATTGGGAAGCGGATTATCTCAGTCGCCAAACGTTGCATCCGGGCGAATGGTCTCTTCACCCAGAGGTATTTCTTCAGATTGTTCAAATGTGGGAACTTCCAGAAATAGATCTGATGGCGTCCCATCTAAACAGGAAACTTCCCAGGTATCTGTCCAGATCCCGGGATCCTCAGGCGGAGGCAGTGGATGCATTATCACTTCCTTGGAAGTATCATCCTGCCTATATCTTTCCGCCTCTAGTTCTTCTTCCAAGAGTAATCTCCAAGATTCTGAAGGAATGCTCGTTTGTTCTGCTGGTAGCTCCGGCATGGCCTCACAGGTTTTGGTATGCGGATCTTGTCCGGATGGCCTCTTGCCAACCGTGGACTCTTCCGTTAAGACCAGACTTTCTGTCACAAGGTCCTTTTTTTCCATCAGGATCTGAAATCCTTAAATTTAAAGGTATGGAGATTGAACGCTTGATTCTTGGTCAAAGAGGTTTCTCTGACTCTGTGATTAATACTATGTTACAGGCTCGTAAATCTGTATCTCGAGAGATATATTATAGAGTCTGGAAGACTTATATTTCTTGGTGTCTTTCTCATCATTTTTCCTGGCATTCTTTTAGAATACCGAGAATTTTACAGTTTCTTCAGGATGGTTTAGATAAGGGTTTGTCCGCAAGTTCTTTGAAAGGACAAATCTCTGCTCTTTCTGTTCTTTTTCACAGAAAGATTGCTATTCTTCCTGATATTCATTGTTTTGTACAAGCTTTGGTTCGTATAAAACCTGTCATTAAGTCAATTTCTCCTCCTTGGAGTTTGAATTTGGTTCTGGGAGCTCTTCAAGCTCCTCCGTTTGAACCTATGCATTCATTGGACATTAAATTACTTTCTTGGAAAGTTTTGTTCCTTTTGGCCATCTCTTCTGCCAGAAGAGTTTCTGAATTATCTGCTCTTTCTTGTGAGTCTCCTTTTCTGATTTTTCATCAGGATAAGGTGGTGTTGCGAACTTCTTTTGAATTTTTACCTAAAGTTGTGAATTCCAACAACATTAGTAGAGAAATTGTGGTTCCTTCATTATGTCCTAATCCTAAGAATTCTAAGGAGAAATCGTTGCATTCTTTGGATGTTGTTAGAGCTTTGAAATATTATGTTGAAGCTACGAAATCTTTCCGTAAGACTTCTAGTCTATTTGTTATCTTTTCCGGTTCTAGAAAAGGCCAGAAAGCTTCTGCCATTTCTTTGGCATCTTGGTTGAAATCTTTAATTCATCTTGCCTATGTTGAGTCGGGTAAAACTCTGCCTCAGAGAATTACAGCTCATTCTACTAGGTCAGTTTCTACTTCCTGGGCGTTTAGGAATGAAGCTTCGGTTGACCAGATTTGCAAAGCAGCAACTTGGTCCTCTTTGCATACTTTTACTAAATTCTACCATTTTGATGCTTATGTTTTTCGTTAAACTTTATTTTGGGTGTGGATTATTTTCAGCAGGAATTGGCTGTCTTTATTTTATCCCTCCCTCTCTAGTGACTCTTGTGTGGAAAGATCCACATCTTGGGTAGTCATTATCCCATACGTCACTAGCTCATGGACTCTTGCTAATTACATGAAAGAAAACATAATTTATGTAAGAACTTACCTGATAAATTCATTTCTTTCATATTAGCAAGAGTCCATGAGGCCCGCCCTTTTTTTGTGGTGGTTTTGATTTTGTATAAAGCACAATTATTCCAATTCCTTATTTTATATGCTTTCGCACTTTTTTATCACCCCACTTCTTGGCTATTCGTTAAACTGAATTGTGGGTGTGGTGAGGGGTGTATTTATAGGCATTTTGAGGTTTGGGAAACTTTGCCCCTCCTGGTAGGAATGTATATCCCATACGTCACTAGCTCATGGACTCTTGCTAATATGAAAGAAATTAATTTTCAGGTAAGTTCTTACATAAATTATGTTTTTGGGCTTAAGCTTAAAGTTTATTTGCAAATTATGACTTTTAATAAATAGGGGTTGCCAGTTGTCCTCCCCAAAAATACTGGTCAATCTGTAGGTGACAAAAAACTCTACATTAGCCCCCACTCCATGTATATTATTCGCAACTAAGCAGTCATTTTACACCTTGGTTGCTAGTAACAAACAATTATTTTACCTCTTTGGCTAACAGTAACGCACGTAAAACAGAAGTTATTTGACCCCCTTGACTTCCTATATTTGTAATGTGCTGAGGCATAGGAGGCCCTTTACAATTTAGCCAACGCTCAGACTTTAAATAAAGTGTCCAGTATTTTTGTGAAGATTTTACTGGACAACCTGCTAAAATACCAGACTGTCCAGTTGAATACTGGACACCTGGCAAACCTATTAGTAGAGCAGAATTCTGATGTATCTTTTTTCTACTTCATTCCAATAGGATTCAAGAAGTCAAATCATTGCTGAACCCATGGGTATTAATCAGAAAACTGACTTCTCAGACCCACTAGTGCAGCCAAATTTGGATGAAGTAAAGGACCAGATCAAGCGTGAAATCAGAAAAGAACTTAAAATCAAAGAAGGCGCCGAAAACCTAAGGAGAGTCACCACGGACAAAAAAAACTTGGCATATGTGGACAATATTTTGAAAAAGTCCAATAAAAAGCTGGAAGAACTACACAACAGCTTGCAGGAACTAAATGCGCACATTGTTGTCAAAGATGCAGAGGATCTCCCAGGTACGGTGTAAAATGGCTTCAGCTTGGGATTCTCGGCAACACTAGGACCTGTTCACCAATGTTGATAGTATTAAAGGGAACCCAAAATGTTTCTTTCATGATTAAAATAGTAAAAAAATGTAAAAAAAACTTTCCAATTAACTTCTATTCTCTAATTTGCTTCATTCTCTTGGTATCCTTTGCTGAAAGAGCAGTAATGCACTGCTGGGAGCTAACTAAAAGCCAATGACGAGGCATATATGTGCAGCCACCAATTAGCAGCTTCTGAGCCTACCCAGGTATACATTAAAACAAGGATCCAAAAAGAACAAAACAAATTAGATAATAGAAATACAAGTTAAGTTATTTAAAATTGCATCCGCTGACCCATGAAATAAAAAAATGGGTCTTACGCCCCTTTTTAAATTTATTATTTTTATTAACTAAAATGAAACTTTGTAATATTTATTCAGTTTTTCTTTTTCATTGGTTTTTGGGTTTCAATACCTTATTTTGTGTAAAACTCATGATTGTCCTAGGCTCCCTAGAGAGGCCAAAAATCTGTAACTTAAAGTGTCAGTAAACCTAAAAATAATGTTATATAATTCTGCACATAGTGCAGAATTATATAACATTATTTTACTGCTATAGTAATAAAACCTTTTTTTCCTTTTTAATATTTAAAAAACATGCCTCTTTTACAGACCCGCTCTCTGCTGAGCGGGTCTGTTATTTTTAGTCAGCGCATCGGGCCAGCTGTATAGTCACAGCCCGGCCCGACCGCGCCATAAGATTAAGTGCAGCTCGCTCCTGTGACAGGAGCAAGCTGCACTTAGTGCTATGGCACGGTCGGGCCGGGCTGTGACTATACAGCTGGCCCGATGCGCTGACTAAAAATAACAGACCCGCTCAGCAGAGAGCAGAGAGCGGGTCTGTAAAAGCGGGATGTTTTTTAAATATTAAAAAGGAAAAAAGGGTTTTATTACTATAGCAGTAAAATAATGTTATATAATTCTGCACTATGTGCAGAATTATAACATTATTTTCTCTTGTTAAGTGTATTCAGTCCACGGGTCATCCATTACTTATGGGATATATTCCCTTCCCAACAGGAAGTTGCAAGATGATCACCCAAGCAGAGCTGCTATATAGCTCCTCCCATCACATGTCATATCTAGTCATTCTCTTGCAACTCAACTAGATAGGACGTTGTGAGAGGTCTGTGGTGTTTTTTATACTTAGTTTATTTCTTTAATCAAAAGTTTGTTATTTTAAATGGCACCGGAGTGTGCTGTTCTGTTTGTTCTCAGGCAGTATTTGGAAGAAGAATCTGCCTGCGTTTTCTATGATCTTAGCAGAAGTAACTAAGATCCACTGGCTGTTCTCGCACATTCTGAGGAGTGGGGTAACTTTCAGAAAGGGAATAGCGTGTGGGGAATCCTGCAAACAAGGTATGTGCAGTAAATTATTTTTCTAAGGAATGGAATCTGATGAATGTATGTACAATAAGTAATTTTCTAAGGAATGGAATTTGACTAAGAAAATACTGTTAATACTGAAGTATTGTATGAGCCTTAACTGCAGTAGAAGCGACTGGTAGCATGCTTATTAATAACACTACCTAACTTTTAAAGTGCATAAAACGTTTACTGGCATGTTATTCGTTTTTTTGTGAGGTACTTTGGTGATAAATCTTTTGGGGCAGGATTTTCCACATGGCTGTTGTTTATTTCTACATAGAAACGGTTAACTGAGGTTTCCCACTGTTGTAATATGAGTGGGAGGGGCCTATTTTAGCGCTTTTTTTTGCGCAGTAAAAATTCAGTTTCAGTCTTCCTGCTTCTTCCTCCTTGATCCAGGACGTCTCTAGAGAGCTCAGGGGTCTTCAAAATTCATTTTGAGGGAGGTAATCAGTCACAGCAGACCTGTGACAGTGTGTTTGACTGTGATAAAAACGTTAATTGTTAAATTGATTATCCGTTTTTGGGTATTAAGGGGTTAATCATCCAATTGCTAGTGGGTGCAATGCTTTGCTAACTTAATACATTTACTGTGAAAATTTGGTTGCTATAACTGATTTGGTTCATTATTTCAACTGTGAAGAATTGTTGTGCTTCTTAAAGGCGCAGTAGCATTTTTTATATTGCTTGTAAATTTATTTGAAAGGATTTTCCAAGCTTGCTAGTCTCATTGCGAGTCTGTTTAAACATGTCTGACACAGATGAATCTGTTTGTTCACTATGTTTGAAGGCCAATGTGGAGCCCCACAGAAATATGTGTACTAAATGTATTGATGTCACTTTGAATAAAAGTCAATTTATATCTGTAAAGAAATTATCACCAGACAACGAGGGGGAAGTTATGCCGACTAACTCTCCTCACGTGTCAGTACCTTCGCCTCCCGCTCAGGAGGCGCGTGATATTGTGGCGCCAAGTACATCAGAGAGGCCCATACAAATCACTTTGCAAGATATGGCTGCTGTTAAGACAGAGGTATTATCTAAATTGCCTGAATTAAGAGGCAAGCGCGATAGCTCTGGGTTAAGGACAGAGCGCGCTGATGATGTGAGAGCCATGTCTGATACTGCGTCACAATTTGCAGAACATGAGGACGGAGAGCTTCATTCTGTGGGTGACGGATCTGATCCAGGGAGACCGGATTCAGAGATTTCTAATTTTAAATTTAAGCTTGAGAACCTCCATGTATTGCTAGGGGAGGTATTAGCGGCTCTGAATGATTGTAACACTGTTGCAATTCCAGAGAAAATATGTAGGTTGGATAGATACTTTGCGGTACCGGTGTGTACTGACGTTTTTCCTATACCTAAAAGGCTTACAGAAATTATTAGCAAGGAGTGAGATAGACCCGGTGTGCCCTTTTCCCCTCCTCCGATATTTAGAAAAATGTTTCCAATAGACGCCACCACACGAGACTTATGGCAGACGGACCCTAAGGTGGAGGGAGCAGTTTCTACTTTAGCTAAACGTACCACTATTCCGGTGGAGGATAGTTGTGCTTTTTCGGATCCAATGGATAAAAAATTAGAAGGTTACCTTAAGAAAATGTTTGTTCAACAAGGTTTTATCTTACAGCCCCTTGCATGCATTGCGCCGGTCACTGCTGCTGCGGCATTCTGGTTTGAGTCTCTGGAAGAGGCCATTCGCACAGCTCCATTGGATGAGATTATGGCCAAGTTTAAAGCACTTAAGCTAGCTAATGCATTTGTTTCTGATGCCGTTGTACATTTAACCAAACTAACGGCTAAGAACTCCGGATTCGCCATCCAGGCGCGCAGAGCGCTATGACTTAAATCCTGGTCAGCTGACGTGACTTCTAAATCTAAATTGCTTAATATTCCTTTCAAAGGGCAGACCTTATTCGGGCCCGGCTTGAAAGAAATTATTGCTGACATTACTGGAGGTAAGGGTCATACTCTTCCTCAGGACAGGGCCAAATCAAAGGCCAAACAGTCTAATTTTCGTGCCTTTCGTAACTTCAAGGCAGGAGCAGCATCAACTTCCTACGCTCCAAAACAGGAAGGACCTGTTGCTCGTTACAGACAGGGCTGGAAAGCTAACCGGCCCTGGAACAAGGGCAAGCAGGCCAGAAAGCCTACTTCTGCCCCTAAGACAGCATGAAGAGAGGGCCCCCTATCCGGAAACGGATCTAGTGGGGGGCAGACTATCTCTCTTTACCCAGGCTTGGGCAAGAGATGTCCAGGATCCCTGGGCGTTGGAGATCATATCTCAGGGATATCTTCTGGACTTCAAAGCTTCTCCTCCACAAGGGAGATTTCATCTTTCAAGGTTATCGGCAAACCAAATAAAGAAAGAGGCATTTCTACGCTGTGTGCAAGACCTCTTAGTAATGGGGGTGATCCACCCAGTTCCGCGGACGGAACAAGGGCAAGGGTTTTACTCAAATCTGTTTGTGGTTCCCAAGAAAGAGGGAACCTTCAGACCAATCTTGGACCTAAAAATCTTAAACAAATTCCTAAGAGTTCCATCATTCAAAATGGAAACTATTCAAACCATCCTACCCGTGATCCAAGACGGTCAATACATGACCACAGTAGACTTAAAGGATGCCTACCTTCATATACCGATTCACAAAGATCATTATCGGTACCTAAGGTTTGCCTTTCTAGACAGGCATTACCAGTTTGTAGCTCTTCCCTTCGGGTTGGCTACGGCCCCCGAGAATCTTTACAAAGGTTCTGGGCTCACTTCTGGCGGTTTTAAGACCGCGAGGCATAGCGGTGGCTCCGTATCTAGACGACATCCTGATACAGGCGTCAAGCTTTCAAATGGCCAAGTCTCATACAGAGATAGTTCTGGCATTTCTGAGGTTGCATGGTTGGAAAGTGAACGTGTAAAAGAGTTCTCTATCACCACTCACAAGAGTCTCCTTTCTAGGGACTCTTATAGATTCTGTAGAGATGAAAATTTACCTGACGGAGTCCAGGTTATCAAAACTTCTAAATGCTTGCAGTGTCATTCATTCCATTCCACGCCCGTCAGTGGCTCAGTGCATGGAAGTAATCGGCTTAATGGTAGCGGCAATGGACATAGTGCCATTTGAGCGCCTGCATCTCAGACCGCTGCAATTATGCATGCTAAGTCAGTGGAATGGGGATTACTCAGATTTGTCCCCTCTGCTAAATCTGGACCAAGAGACCAGAGATTCTCTTCTCTGGTGGCTTTCTCGGGTCCATCTGTCCAAGGGTATGACCTTTCGCAGGCCAGATTGGACGATTGTAACAGATGCCATCCTTCTAGGTTGGGGCGCAGTCTGGAATTCCCTGAAGGCTCAGGGATTATGGACTCAGGAGGAGAAACTCCTCCCAATAAGTATTCTGGAGTTGAGAGCAATATTCAATGCTCTTCTAGCTTGGCCTCAGTTAGCAACACTGAGGTTCATCAGATTTCAGTCGGACAACATCACGACTGTGGCTTACATCAACCATCAAGGGGGAACCAGGAGTTCCCTAGCGATGTTGGAAGTCTCAAAGATAATTCACTGGGCAGAGTCTCACTCTTGCCACCCGTCAGCGATCTACATCCCAGGCGTGGAGAACTGGGAGGCGGATTTTCTAAGTCGCCAGACTTTTCATCCGGGGGAGTGGGAACTTCATCCGGAGGTCTTTGCTCAACTGATTAATCGTTGGGGCAAACCAGATCTGGATCTCATGGCGTCTCGCAAGAACGCCAAGCTTCCTTGTTACGGATCCAGGTCCAGGGACCCGGGAGCGGCACTGATAGATGCTCTGACAGCCCCTTGGGTCTTCAACATGGCTTATGTGTTTCCACCATTTCCGATGCTACCTCGACTGATTGCCAAGATCAAACAGGAGAGTGCATCGGTGATTCTGATAGCGCCTGCGTGGCCACGCAGGACCTGGTATGCAGACCTAGTGGACATGTCGTCCTGTCCACCATGGTCTCTACCTCTGAGGCAGGACCTTCTAATACAAGGTCCTTTCAAAAATCCAAA
The DNA here is from genome assembly GCF_027579735.1 of Bombina bombina. Classification (NCBI taxonomy): domain Eukaryota; kingdom Metazoa; phylum Chordata; class Amphibia; order Anura; family Bombinatoridae; genus Bombina; species Bombina bombina. The sequence goes on from NC_069508.1 coordinate 31,767,001, forward strand.
TCTAATTTCTCTGAGGCTGACTGCATGGAGATTGAACGCTTGATTCTATCAAAGCGTGGCTTCTCGGAGTCAGTTATTGATACCTTAATACAGGCACGGAAGCCTGTTACCAGAAAAATTTACCATAAGATATGGCGTAAATATTTATATTGGTGCAAATCCAAGAGTTACTCATGGAGTAAGGTTAGGATTCCTAGGATATTGTCTTTTCTACAAGAGGGTTTAGAAAAGGGCTTATCTGCTAGTTCGTTAAAGGGACAGATTTCTGCTCTGTCTATTCTCTTACACAAACGTCTGGCAGAAGTTCCAGACGTCCAGGCTTTTTGTCAGGCTTTGGCTAGGATTAAGCCTGTGTTTAAGACTGTTGCTCCTCCGTGGAGCTTAAGCTTGGTTCTTAAAGTTCTTCAATTTGAACCCCTTCATTCCATTGATATTAAGCTTTTATCTTGGAAAGTTCTATTTTTGATGGCTATTTCTTCGGCTCGAAGAGTCTCTGAGTTATCGGCCTTACATTGTGATTCTCCTTATCTGATTTTCCATTCAGACAAGGTAGTTCTGCGTACTAAATCTGGGTTTTTACCTAAGGTAGTTTCTAACAGGAATATCAATCAGGAGATTGTTGTTCCATCATTATGTCCTAATCCTTCAAAGAAGGAACGACTTTTGCATAATCTGGACGTAGTCCGTGCCCTGAAGTTCTATTTACAGGCAACTAAAGATTTTCGTCAAACTTCTTCCCTGTTTGTCGTGTACTCTGGTCAGAGGAGAGGTCAAAAAGCTTCTGCAACCTCTCTCTCCTTTTGGCTTCGTAGCATAATACGTTTAGCCTATGAGACTGCTGGACAGCAGCCCCCTGAAAGAATTACAGCTCATTCCACTAGAGCTGTGGCTTCCACCTGGGCCTTTAAGAATGAGGCCTCTGAACAGATTTGCAAGGCTGCAACTTGGTCTTCGCTTCACACTTTTTCAAAATTTTACAAATTTAACACTTTTGCTTCTTCGGAGGCTGTTTTTGGGAGAAAGGTACTTCAGGCAGTGGTTCCTTCCGTTTAAGTTCCTGCCTTGTCCCTCCCATCATCCGTGTGCTTTGGTATTGGTATTGGTATCCCATAAGTAATGGATGACCCGTGGACTGACTACACTTAACAAGAGAAAACATAATTTATGCTTACCTGATAAATTTATTTCTCTTGTAGTGTATTCAGTTCACGGCCCGCCCTGTCTTTTAAGGCAGATTTAAATTTTAATTAAAACTCCAGTCACCACTGCACCCTATGGTTTCTCCTTTCTTGTCTTGTTTCGGTCGAATGACTGGATATGACATGTGAGGGGAGGAGCTATATAGCAGCTCTGCTTGGGTGATCCTCTTGCAACTTCCTGTTGGGAAGGGAATATATCCCATAAGTAATGGATGACCCGTGGACTGAATACACTACAAGAGAAATAAATTTATCAGGTAAGCATAAATTATGTTTTTTATGTTTACTGTCCCTTTAAGTTTGGAGCATAATGCTGTTGTTCCTGCCACATACTACAGTGATTGCTTAGAGCAGTACACAAACTTCCAGCTAGCCCTAATTCTCCATAATCAAATAAGGTACGATAAACATGCTCACCTGAGTTTTCACATTAGATTTTAGTTAGAATTTTGTAAATCATTAATAAAGTGACAGTTTAAAATGCTTTTAAAAACCCTTATTTTATATGTAGGTCTTCAGCCAATGTATACGTAGAGCCTTATACATAATCCATGCATTCTGTACTGTGCTTGTCCTTTTCTTATCTGGAAGTTTCCATCCATGAATTAGACGCTCGTTCTGTAAAGCAAAACTTATGCAAATTACTGCAGAATGTTCTGCACTCCAGTGTGAGATCATAGACAATATTTCCAAAAAGATACTTTCACTCCTTTTTCCTGTAATTTAAGTTTTAACAATTGTGGGTTTTTCAATAAAGGAAATTGGAAGTGCTCACTGCAGGTTTCACCAGCCTAACCCTGCTACATATTATGTTAGCATGTTGTATTGTCAGTGTATAAAATACACTGGTTTTCATACCTATCTTTAGGCCTCCCCAACTGGCCAGATTTTCAGGATTACCTTGGATGAGAGCAGGTAAATAACCATGTTTACTAATCAGCTGATTATTTCACCTGTGCTCCAGTTCAGATATCCTCACAATCTGGCCTGTTAGGGAGGTTTGAGGACAGGTTTGGAAACCACTGTTCTAGACCAGAAACTACAGTATTTTTGTGGCAGTGGTATAACCACAGTAAGTTAAACCAAAAGTTTAATGTTTTTGGGTGGCAATGTTGCCCTTTAATGGACGGTAAAAACCTTGTAATTACAAAACTCTTCTGTAATATTACAATAAATTGACTTGCCAGCCAAATGTGAACATTTTATTTAAATAACTTTGCATGTTTGCTGCAATGTTTTGCCATTGGTTTATTTGGAGGAGCAAATCCAGGGTTGTAATTGGAGCAGACGCGGCTTGTCACTGTCATTTTGTTTCATTGTTTTACAGGGAGTGCAGAATTATTAGGCAAGTTGTATTTTTGAGGATTAATGTTCTCAATGAACCCAAAAAACTCATTAATATCAAAGCTGAATATTTTTGGAAGTAGTTTTTAGTTTGTTTTTAGTTATAGCTATTTTAGGGGGATATCTGTGTGTGCAGGTGACTATTACTGTGCATAATTATTAGGCAACTTAACAAAAAACAAATATATACCCATTTCAATTATTTATTTTTACCAGTGAAACCAATATAACATCTCAACATTCACAAATATACATTTCTCCAACATAGGTGTGTCCGGTCCACGGCGTCATCCTTACTTGTGGGATATTCTCTTCCCCAACAGGAAATGGCAAAGAGCCCAGCAAAGCTGGTCACATGATCCCTCCTAGGCTCCGCCTACCCCAGTCATTCTCTTTGCCGTTGTACAGGCAACATCTCCACGGAGATGGCTTAGAGTTTTTTAGTGTTTAACTGTAGTTTTTATTATTCAATCAAGAGTTTGTTATTTTGAAATAGTGCTGGTATGTACTATTTACTCAGAAACAGAAAAGAGATGAAGATTTCTGTTTGTATGAGGAAAATGATTTTAGCAACCGTCACTAAAATCCATGGCTGTTCCACACAGGACTGTTGAGAGCAATTAACTTCAGTTGGGGGAACAGTGAGCAGTCTCTTGCTGCTTGAGGTATGACACATTCTAACAAGACGATGTAATGCTGGAAGCTGTCATTTTCCCTATGGGATCCGGTAAGCCATGTTTATTAAGATCGTAAATAAGGGCTTCACAAGGGCTTATTAAGACTGTAGACTTTTTCTGGGCTAAATCGATTCATTATTAACACATATTTAGCCTTGAGGAATCATTTAATCTGGGTATTTTGATATTATAATATCGGCAGGCACTGTTTTAGACACCTTATTCTTTAGGGGCTTTCCCAAATCATAGGCAGAGCCTCATTTTCGCGCCGGTGTTGCGCACTTGTTTTTGAGAGGCATGACATGCAGTCGCATGTGTGAGGAGCTCTGATACTTAGAAAAGACTTCTGAAGGCGTCATTTGGTATCGTATTCCCCTTTGGGCTTGGTTGGGTCTCAGCAAAGCAGATACCAGGGACTGTAAAGGGGTTAAAGTTAAAAACGGCTCCGGTTCCGTTATTTTAAGGGTTAAAGCTTCCAAATTTGGTGTGCAATACTTTTAAGGCTTTAAGACACTGTGGTGAAAATTTGGTGAATTTTGAACATTTCCTTCATGTTTTTTCGCAATTGCAGTAATAAAGTGTGTTCAGTTTAAAATTTAAAGTGACAGTAACGGTTTTATTTTAAAAGTTTTTTGTACTTTGTTATCAAGTTTATGCCTGTTTAACATGTCTGAACTACCAGATAGACTGTGTTCTGAATGTGGGGAAGCCAGAATTCCTATTCATTTAAATAAATGTGATTTATGTGACAATGACAATGATGCCCAAGATGATTCCTCAAGTGAGGGGAGTAAGCATGGTACTGCATCATTCCCTCCTTCGTCTACACGAGTCTTGCCCACTCAGGAGGCCCCTAGTACATCTAGCGCGCCAATACTCCTTACTATGCAACAATTAACGGCTGTAATGGATAATTCTGTCAAAAACATTTTAGCCAAAATGAACACTTATCAGCGTAAGCGCGACTGCTCTGTTTTAGATACTGAAGAGCATGACGACGCTGATAATAATGGTTCTGAAGGGCCCCTAACCCAGTCTGATGGGGCCAGGGAGGTTTTGTCTGAGGGAGAAATTACTGATTCAGGGAACATTTCTCAACAAGCTGAACCTGATGTGATTACGTTTAAATTTAAGTTGGAACATCTCCGCATTTTGCTTAAGGAGGTATTATCCACTCTGGATGATTGTGACAAGTTGGTCATCCCAGAGAAACTATGTAAAATGGACAAGTTCCTAGAGGTCCCGGGGCTCCCAGAAGCTTTTCCTATACCCAAGCGGGTGGCGGACATTGTTAATAAAGAATGGGAAAGGCCCGGTATTCCTTTCGTCCCTCCCCCCATATTTAAAAAATTGTTTCCTATGGTCGACCCCAGAAAGGACTTATGGCAGACAGTCCCCAAGGTCGAGGGAGCGGTTTCCACTTTAAACAAACGCACCACTATACCCATAGAGGATAGTTGTGCTTTCAAAGATCCTATGGATAAAAAATTAGAAGGTTTACTTAAAAAGAATCAATGCTCTCAAATTGGCTAATTCTTTCACCCTAGACGCCACTTTGCAATTGGCTAGGTTAGCGGCTAAGAATTCTGGGTTTGCTATTGTGGCGCGCAGAGCGCTTTGGTTGAAATCTTGGTCAGCTGATGCGTCTTCCAAGAACAAGCTACTTAACATTCCTTTCAAGGGGAAAACGCTGTTTGGCCCTGACTTGAAAGAGATTATCTCTGATATCACTGGGGGTAAGGGCCACGCCCTTCCTCAGGATCGGCCTTTCAAGGCAAAAAATAAACCTAATTTTCGTCCCTTTCGTAGAAACGGACCAGCCCAAAGTGCTACGTCCTCTAAGCAAGAGGGTAATACTTCTCAAGCCAAGCCAGCTTGGAGACCAATGCAAGGCTGGAACAAGGGAAAGCAGGCCAAGAAACCTGCCACTGCTACCAAGACAGCATGAAATGTTGGCCCCCGATCCGGGACCGGATCTGGTGGGGGGCAGACTCTCTCTCTTCGCTCAGGCTTGGGCAAGAGATGTTCTGGATCCTTGGGCGCTAGAAATAGTCTCCCAAGGTTATCTTCTGGAATTCAAGGGGCTTCCCCCAAGGGGGAGGTTCCACAGGTCTCAGTTGTCTTCAGACCACATAAAAAGACAGGCATTCTTACATTGTGTAGAAGACCTGTTAAAAATGGGAGTGATTCATCCTGTTCCATTAAGAGAACAAGGGATGGGGTTCTACTCCAATCTGTTCATAGTTCCCAAAAAAGAGGGAACGTTCAGACCAATCTTAGATCTCAAGATCTTAAACAAGTTTCTCTAGGTTCCATCGTTCAAGATGGAAACCATTCGAACTATTCTTCCTTCCATCCAGGAAGGTCAATTCATGACCACAGTGGATTTAAAGGATGCGTATCTACATATTCCTATCCACAAGGAACATCATCGGTTCCTAAGGTTCGCGTTCCTGGACAAGCATTACCAGTTCGTGGCGCTTCCTTTCGGATTAGCCACTGCTCCAAGGATTTTCACAAAGGTACTAGGGTCCCTTCTAGCTGTGCTAAGACCAAGGGGCATTGCTGTAGTACCTTACTTGGACGACATTCTGATTCAAGCGTCGTCCCTTCCTCAAGCAAAGGCTCACACGGACATTGTCCTGGCCTTTCTCAGATCTCACGGATGGAAAGTGAACGTGGAAAAGAGTTCTCTATCTCCGTCAACAAGGGTTCCCTTCTTGGGAACAATAATAGACTCCTTAGAAATGAGGATTTTTCTGACAGAGGCCAGAAAAACAAAACTTCTAGACTCTTGTCGGATACTTCATTCCGTTCCTCTTCCTTCCATAGCGCAGTGCATGGAAGTGATCGGTTTGATGGTAGCGGCAATGGACATAGTTCCTTTTGCGCGCATTCATCTAAGACCATTACAACTGTGCATGCTCAGTCAGTGGAATGGGGACTATACAGACTTGTCTCCGAAGATACAAGTAAATCAGAGGACCAGAGACTCACTCCGTTGGTGGCTGTCCCTGGACAACCTGTCACAAGGGATGACATTCCGCAGACCAGAGTGGGTCATTGTCACGACCGACGCCAGTCTGATGGGCTGGGGCGCGGTCTGGGGATCCCTGAAAGCTCAGGGTCTTTGGTCTCGGGAAGAATCTCTTCTACCGATAAATATTCTGGAACTGAGAGCGATATTCAATGCTCTCAAGGCTTGGCCTCAGCTAGCGAGGGCCAAGTTCATACGGTTTCAATCAGACAACATGACAACTGTTGCGTACATCAACCATCAGGGGGGAACAAGGAGTTCCCTAGCGATGGAAGAAGTGACCAAAATCATTCTATGGGCGGAGTCTCACTCCTGCCACCTGTCTGCTATCCACATCCCAGGAGTGGAAAATTGGGAAGCGGATTTTCTGAGTCGTCAGACATTGCATCCGGGGGAGTGGGAACTCCATCCGGAAATCTTTGCCCAAGTCACTCAGCTGTGGGGCATTCCAGACATGGATCTGATGGCCTCTCGTCAGAACTTCAAAGTTCCTTGCTACGGGTCCAGATCCAGGGATCCCAAGGCGGCTCTAGTGGATGCACTAGTAGCACCTTGGACCTTCAAACTAGCTTATGTGTTCCCGCCATTTCCTCTCATCCCCAGGCTGGTAGCCAGGATCAATCAGGAGAGGGCGTCGGTGATTTTGATAGCTCCTGCGTGGCCACGCAGGACTTGGTATGCAGATCTGGTGAATATGTCATCGGCTCCACCTTGGAAGCTACCTTTGAGACGAGACCTTCTTGTTCAGGGTCCGTTCGAACATCCGAATCTGGTCTCACTCCAGCTGACTGCTTGGAGATTGAACGCTTGATCTTATCGAAGCGAGGGTTCTCAGATTCTGTTATCGATACTCTTGTTCAGGCCAGAAAGCCTGTAACTAGAAAGATTTACCACAAAATTTGGAAAAAATATATCTGTTGGTGTGAATCTAAAGGATTCCCTTGGGACAAGGTTAAGATTCCTAAGATTCTATCCTTCCTTCAAGAAGGATTGGAAAAAGGATTATCTGCAAGTTCCCTGAAGGGACAGATTTCTGCCTTGTCTGTGTTACTTCACAAAAAGCTGGCAGCTGTGCCAGATGTTCAAGCCTTTGTTCAGGCTCTGGTTAGAATTAAGCCTGTTTACAAACCTTTGACTCCTCCTTGGAGTCTCAACTTAGTTCTTTCAGTTCTTCAGGGGGTTCCGTTTGAACCCTTACATTCCGTTGATATTAAGTTATTATCTTGGAAAGTTTTGTTTTTAGTTGCAATTTCTTCTGCTAGAAGAGTTTCAGAATTATCTGCTCTGCAGTGTTCTCCTCCTTATCTGGTGTTCCATGCAGATAAGGTGGTTTTACGTACTAAACCTGGTTTTCTTCCAAAGGTTGTTTCTAACAAAAACATTAACCAGGAGATTATCGTACCTTCTCTGTGTCCGAAACCAGTTTCAAAGAAGGAACGTTTGTTGCACAGTTTGGATGTTGTTCGCGCTCTAAAATTCTATTTAGATGCTACAAAGGATTTTAGACAAACATCTTCCTTGTTTGTTGTTTATTCCGGTAAAAGGAGAGGTCAAAAAGCAACTTCTACCTCTCTCTCTTTTTGGATTAAAAGCATCATCAGATTGGCTTACGAGACTGCCGGACGGCAGCCTCCCGAAAGAATCACAGCTCATTCCACTAGGGCTGTGGCTTCCACATGGGCCTTCAAGAACGAGGCTTCTGTTGATCAGATATGTAGGGCAGCGACTTGGTCTTCACTGCACACTTTTACCAAATTTTACAAGTTTGATACTTTTGCTTCTTCTGAGGCTATTTTTGGGAGAAAGGTTTTGCAAGCCGTGGTGCCTTCCATTTAGGTGACCTGATTTGCTCCCTCCCTTCATCCGTGTCCTAAAGCTTTGGTATTGGTTCCCACAAGTAAGGATGACGCCGTGGACCGGACACACCAATGTTGGAGAAAACAGAATTTATGTTTACCTGATAAATTACTTTCTCCAACGGTGTGTCCGGTCCACGGCCCGCCCTGGTTTTTTTAATCAGGTCTGATAATTTATTTTCTTTAACTACAGTCACCACGGTACCATATGGTCTCTCCTATGCAAATATTCCTCCTTAACGTCGGTCGAATGACTGGGGTAGGCGGAGCCTAGGAGGGATCATGTGACCAGCTTTGCTGGGCTCTTTGCCATTTCCTGTTGGGGAAGAGAATATCCCACAAGTAAGGATGACGCCGTGGACCGGACACACCGTTGGAGAAAGTAATTTATCAGGTAAACATAAATTCTGTTTTCTGACATTCAAAAACAAAAACAAATCAGTGACCAATATAGCCACCTTTCTTTGCAAGGACACTCAAAAGCCTGCCATCCATGGATTCTGTCAGTGTTTTGATCTGTTCACCGTCAACACTGCGTGCAGCAGCAACCACAGCCTCCCAGACACTGTTCAGAGAGGTGTACTGTTTTCCCTCCTTGTAAATCTTACATTTGATGATGGACCACAGGTTCTCAATGGGGTTCAGATCAGGTGAACAAGGAGGCCATGCCATTAGATTTTCTTCTTTTATACCCTTTCTTGCCAGCCACACTGTGGAGTACTTGGACGCGTGTGATGGAGCATTGTCCTGCATGAAAATCATGTTTTTCTTGAAGGATGCAGACTTCTTCCTGTACCACTGCTTGAAGAAGGTGTCTTCCAGAAACTGGCAGTAGGACTGGGAGTTGAGCTTGACTCCATCCTCAACCCGAAAAGGCCCCACAAGCTCATCTTTGATGATACCAGCCCAAACCAGTACTCCACCTCCACCTTGCTGGCGTCTGAGTCGGACTGGAGCTCTCTGCCCTTTACCAATCCAGCCACGGGCCCATCCATCTGGCCCATCAAGACTCACTCTCATTTCATCAGTCCATAAAACCTTAGAAAAATCAGTCTTGAGATATTTCTTGGCCCAGTCTTGATGTTTCAGCTTGTGTGTCTTGTTCAGTGGTGGTCGTCTTTCAGCCTTTCTTACCTTGGCCATGTCTCTGAGTATTGCACACCTTGTGCTTTTGGGCACTCCAGTGATGTTGCAGCTCTGAAATATGGCCAAACTGGTGGCAAGTGGCATCTTGGCAGCTGCACGCTTGACTTTTCTCAGTTCATGGGCAGTTATTTTGCGCCTTGGTTTTTCCACATGCTTCTTGCGACCCTGTTGACTATTTTGAATGAAACGCTTGATTGTTCGATGATCACGCTTCAGAAGCTTTGCAATTTTAAGAGTGCTGCATCCCTCTGCAAGATATCTCACTATTTTTGACTTTTCTGAGCCTGTCAAGTCCTTCTTTTGACCCATTTTGCCAAAGGAAAGGAAGTTGCTTAATATTATGCACACCTGATATAGGGTGTTGATGTCATTAGACCACACCCCTTCTCATTACAGAGATGCACATCACCTAATATGCTTAATTGGTAGTAGGCTTTCGAGCCTATACAGCTTGGAGTAAGACAACATGCATAAAGAGGATGATGTGGTCAAAATACTCATTTGCCTAATAATTCTGCACACAGTGTATAGATCCCTTTCAAAATCCTCTTATCGCCTCTTCTGAGGCCAATTAGCAACAGATGATACTTTAATTCTAAATTGCACAAACTGGCACATAAATTATGCTCTATGGGCTTAGTTTCAGAATTAGAGTAAAAGGGAACAAAATAATGAAAATATTTCATTCTAATGACACGGTGAGTCCACGGATCATCTAATTACTATTGGGAATATCACTCCTGCCCAGCAGGAGGCGGCAAAGAGCACCACAGCAAAGCTGTTAAATATCCCCTCCCTTCCCCCAACCCCAGTCATTCTCTTTGCCTAGGTTAGAACAAGGAAGTGGTAAAGTTTAGGTGTTGGAAAGAAGATTCTTCAAGCAAGATTTTATCATTTTTCAGCAGTGCAAGATTGTTCTGCTTTGTCCTAGGGTGTAGCCATAGTCCATATCAGTCTCTTCAGTAGAGCAGTGGTGGCTTTCAAGCAATGGGAACTTGTGGGGTATAATCCTCGCTTGTTTTTATCCACAGGTCCATATGAGGGAACTGGCCTCTCAAACCTAGTGAGCTGCTGTGCTGCCTGGCAGAAACCTAAAGGTAAGTGCTAACTTTTATTTTTTTTCTGGGACACATTGCAGAAAATAAAAGGATGGCACTTTAAAATACGATTGTGGGAGAAGAGACATTCGCCTATTGCTAGGGGGATCGTTTTATTAATGGCAGCAATAGCAGGCACTGGGGACGAGGAGACTCATGGCTCAGTAGGTGGTGGTTTTGTTATTACTTTACTCCCGACAGGTTTTAGCCGAACGGGAGGTTAACGTTGTAACGCCCACGATGGGCGGGGTTAGCTAAGGCGGCAATTTCTGTTGCGCGCCTTTTTCCTCCTACACTTCCTGTGTTCCGGAGCGGAGACATAGCTATGTCACAGATATAGCAGCGTTGCGGTTACTGAAATTAGAGGTTGAGTCCGTTTTATCTAGCAGAATAGTCACTCCGTTTGCAGTCAGGCAGGTAAGCACCTCAGCAAAGCTGAGGTGTAGAGGTGTTTGTTTGTTTTTGGGATACTTTATTATTTTTATTGCCGAAAAATAAAGCAGTTACTTTTTAAAATTTAAAGGAACAGTAACAGTTTTCTGGTGGGGTATTTTCTAAATAAAATATCCGTTTATCTATCCTGTTTATGGTGAATAAAGATGGACCAAGAGACCCTGCAAGATGTTACATATTCTTTATGTTTTGATGCTAATGTGGAACCACCAATTCCTTTCTGTTCCTCATGCATTGAGAGAACTTTGCATTACAGGGATAGACTTTTTCCTTAGCCAACATTGTCTAAGGCAGATGCTGTTCAGGAGTCTTCTGACAATGTTCAGGATATGCCGCAGCTTTCTCCTCAAGTGTCCCAAAATGTATCGCCCACACAGCCAGTGCCCTGCGCTTCCTCTTACTCCACCTGGAGTTACATTGCAAGACATCGCTTCCCTCATGTCCTCAGCGGTATCTGATGCGTTGTCTGCAGGGAAAGCGCAAAACGAAATGTAAACAATCAGTGAGTAAGGTTGCTGACACAGTCGTGGCTATTCCAAATGTCTCCTCCCAGAAATCTGAGGAGGAAGATACTTCTGTAGCATCTGAGGGTGAAATCTCAGACTCAGACAGTGTAATTCCTTCTGCTGATACTGAAGTTGTATCTTTCAGGTTTAAGCTCGAACACCTCCGTTTATTACTTAAGGAGGTTTTGGCTACCCTGGACGACTCTGACACTACTGTCATAGTTAATCCCTAAGAAATCTAGTAAACTGAACAAGTACTTTGATGTACCTTCCATGGTGGAGGGTTTCCCTGTACCAGATCGAGCTACAGAGATTATTGCTAAGGAATGGGAGAGACCGGGTATCCCTTTTTCTCCATCCCCTATATTTAAGACAATGTTTCCTATAGCAGACTCTATCAAGTTGTCTTGACAGACGGTCCCTAAGGTGGAAGGGGCAATTTCCACTTTAGCTAAGAGGACCACTATTCCCATAGAGGATAGTTGTTCCTTTAAAGATCCGATGGATAATAAGTTGGAGGTGTTGCTTCCCTACAGGTTATTAAGCTGGGAGCAAAGATTTCCGGGTTTGCCCTACTGGCCCGCAGAGCCTTATGATTAAAATCCTGGTCTGCGGATGTGTAATCTAAGTCTAAGCTTTTTGGCGATTCCTTACAAGGGTAAGTCCTTGTTTGGGCTGGGTTTAGCGGAAATTATTTCTGACACTACGGGAGGAAAGGGTCATTTCCTCCCTCAGGATAAGAGGAATAAGCAGAAAGGACGGCAGAGTAATTTTCGTTCCTTTCGAAACTTCAAGGGTAAATCCTCCTCTCCCTCTACCAAGCAGGAACAGTCCTTCCTGGCGGTCCAACCAGTCTTGGAACAAGGGAAAGCAATCTAAGAAGCCCGCAATTGACTCAAAGTCAGCATGAAGGGACTGCCTCCGATCCGGGACCAAATCTTGTGGGGGGCAGACTTTCTTTCTTCGCTCAGGCTTGGATTCGGAATGTTCAGGATCCCTGGGCGGTGGACATCGTGTCCCAGGGATGCAAAATAGAATTTAAGACCTTTCCTCCCAGGGGCAGGTTTCTGCTATCAAGATTATTTGTAGACCAGATAAAGAGAGGCGTTCTTACACTGTGTTCGGGACATTTCCGACCTGGGAGTAATAGTTCCTGTTCCAATGCAGAAACAGGGTCTGGGGTTTTACTCCAATCTGTTCGTGGTTCCCAAAAAAGAGGGAACCATCAGACCAATTTTAGATCTCAAAAGTCTAAACAAATTCCTCAGAGTACCGTCCTTCAAGATGGAAACTATTCGTTCCATTCTTCCCTTGGTTCAAGAGGGTCAATTTATGACAACGGTAGATTTAGAGGACGCGTACTTGCATGTTCCCATCCACAGGGATCATCACAAGTTTCTGAGGTTCGCATTTCTAGACAAACACTTCCAGTTTGTGGCTCTTCCTTTCGGCCTTGCCACAGCTCCCAGAATTTTTTCAAAGCTTCTGGGATCCCTGTTGGCGGTGCTCCGGTTGCAGGGCATTGCAGTGGCGCCTTATCTGGACGACATTCTGGTTCAGGCTCCATCCTTTCAACAAGCAAACTCCCACACGGAGATGTTATCCTTCCTGCGATCTCACGGATGGAAGGTGAATTTGGAAGAGAGTCCCTTAGTTCCAACTACAAGGTTGTGTTCTTGGGAACCATAATAGATTCTCTATCAATGAAAATATTTCTGACAGAAGTCAGGAAATCAAATATTTTCGATTCTTGTCTGACGCTCCAGTGCACTTCTCGGCCATCAGTGGCTCAATGTATGGAAGTGATCAGTCTGATGGTAGCTGCCATGGCCATCATTCAGTTTGCCCGTTTCCACCTCAGACCACTGCAGTTATATATGCTCAGGCAGTGGAACTGAGATTATGGGGATCTGTCTCCACGATTAGATCTGGATCAGGAGACAAGGGATTCTCCTCTTTGGTGGTTGTCTCGGGATCATCTCTCCCAGGGAACCTGCTTCCACATACCCACCTGGGTGATTGTGACAACGGATGCCAGCCTACTGGGATGAGGAACAGTCTGGGTCTCTCTAAAGGCTCAGGGGACATGGACTAGGAAGGAGTCTGTTCTACCCATAAACATTCTGGAGCTGAGAGCAATCTTCAATGCTCCTCAGGCCTGGCCTCGGTTAGCCTCGGCCCGGTTTATCAGGTTCCAGTCGGACAACATAACTTCGGTGGCTTACATCAACCATCAGGGAGGAACTCTGAGTTCTTTGGCCATGACGGAGGTAGCCAAGATAATTCAGTGGAAGGAGAACCACAACTACTGTCTGTCTGCGATCCACATTCCCGGAGTGGACAACTGGGAAGCGGATTTCCTGAGCAGACAGACTTTTTTCACCTGGGGGAGTGGGAACTCCATCTGGAAGTGTTTTCCAGCTTGATTCTCAAATGGGGACAGCCGGATCTGGATCTCATGGCATCTCTGTAGAATGCCAAGCTCCCGAGGTATGGGTCCTGGTCAAGGGACACCCAGGTGGTACTGATAGATGCTTTGGCGGTCCCTTGGAATTTCAGTCTTGCATACCTATTTCCTCCGTTCACTCTCCTTCCTCGGGCCATTGCTCGAATCAAACAGGAGAGGGCGTCGGTGATCCTCATTGCACTGGCATGGCCTCGCAGGATTTGGTATGCAGATCTAGTGGAGATGTCATCACTCCCCCCTTGGAGAATTCCGCTAAGGAAGGACATTCTACTTCAAGGGCCTTTCCTTCAACCAAATCTAGTTTCTCTGAAGCTGACTGCTTGGAGATGGAATGCTTAATTTTAGCTAAGCGTGGTTTTTCACTCGGTCATTGAGACCATGATTCAGGCTTATAAGCCTGTTACCAGGAAGATGTACTATAATATATGGAGTAAATATCTGTATTGATGTGAATCCAGAGGCTACTCTTGGAGTTCGGATTCCTAGAATTTTGTCTTTTCTCCAAGAGGGTTTGGAGAAGGGTTTATCGGCAAGTTCCTTAAAGGGTCAAATGTCTGCCTTGTTTATTTTATTATTACACAAACGTCTGGCGGATGTACCAGACGTGCAATCATTCTGTCAAGCCTTGGTCAGGGTCAGGCCTGTGTTTTAACCGGTTACTCCCCCCTTGTTCTTAAAGAGACATGAAACCCACATTTTTTCTTTCATGATTTAGAAAGAATGCATTTTTAAACATCTTTCTCATTTACTTCTATTATCTAATTTGTTTTATTCTCTTGATATTCTTTGCTGAAAAGCATATCTAGATATGCTCAGTAGCTGCTGATTGGTTGCTGCACATAGAAGCCTCATGTGATTGGCTCACCCATGTGCATTGCTTTTTCTTCAAATAAGGATATCTAAAAAATGAAGCAAAATAAATAATAGAAGTAAATTGTAATGTTTAAATTTGTATGTTCTATCTGAATCATAAAAGAAAGATTTTGGGTTTAGTGGCCCTTTAAGGTTCTTCAACAGGCTCAGTTTGAGCCTATGCATTCCTTAGATATTAAACTGTTATCTTGGAAGGTTTTGTTTCTTGTTGCTATTTCATCTGCTCGTAGAGTTTCAGAACTCTTGGTATTGCAGTATGAGTCTCCTTACCTTATTTTTCATTCTGATAAGGTAGTTTTGCGTACCAAGTTAGGGTTTCTCCCTAAAGTGGTTTTTTATATGAACATTAATCAGGAGATTGTTGTTCCTTTGTGTCCTAATCCTTCTTTTTAGAAGGAACGTCTGCTGCACAACCTAGACGTGATGCGTGCATTGAAATTCTATTTACAAGTGACTAAGGATTTTCGTTAGTCTTCTGTTCTGTTTGTAGTTTTCTCTGGGAAATGTAAGGGGCAGCAAGCTACGGCTACTTCTTTCTTTCTGACTCAAGAGTATCATTTGCTTGGCCTATGAAACTGCTGGACAGCAGCCTCCTGAGAGTTACGGCTCATTCTTCGAGGGCCGTTTCCTCTTCCTGGGCATTCAAAAATGAAGCTTCTGTGGAACAGATTTGCAAGGCTGTAACTTGGTCCTCTCCACACTTTTTCTAAATTCTATAAATTTGATACTTTTGCCTCGGCTGATGCTCCTTTTGGGAGAGAGGTTTTTCAAGCAGTGGTGCCTTCCGTTTAGGTTCCCTGTCTTGTCCCTCCCTTATCATCTGTGTCCTCTAGCTTGGGTATTGATTCCCCATAGTAATTAGATGATCCTTGGACTCACGGTGTCATTAGAAAGAAAACGAAATTTATGCTTACCCGATAAATTTATTTATTTCTTGACACGGTGAGTTCACGGCCCGCCCTGTTTTCTTAAGACAGGTTTTTTTTTTATATGCTATAAACTTCAGACACCTGCACCTTGTTGCTTCCTTTCTCTCCTTTTACTTCGGTCGAATGACTGGGGTTAGAGGGAAGGGAGGGGATATTTAACAGCTTTGTTGTGGTGCTCTTTGCCGCCTCCTGCAGGGCAGGAGTGATATTCCCAATAGTAATTAGATGATCCGTGGACTCACCTTATCAAGAAAGAAAGACATTTTTCAGGTAAGCATAAATATTGTTTTTGTAATGTTTTGTACTTTTGAGATTGTAACAGAAAATGTTTATGCACATTGTTTAATGCCCTTTAAAGGGACAGTAACACCTTGAGATGCAATATAACCTGTTTAGTTATGCATAGTACTCTGCAGTGTACCTTCATTATTTAAGTTGCCCCATTTTCATGTAATTGAGCTCTGAAAAAAAGAGCTGGAAATGCACCTTACTGACCTCTGAAGGCTATCTCTATATATCTGTCCCTATCTAGCAGACAATAACTGCTTAGCAATGCAGCTTATAGTAACATGATTGTGGCTAACCTTTGTTGTTTGCAGACTCAAGTCGGGATTGGCTCCACCAAAAAAAGCAAGTGGTAGCTGGAGTTTGGCTGCTGAAAACAATTGCAGCAAAAAAGATGTTAATTTGTTTTATGCCCTTAAGGATCAGCGATGTACCCTGTATATCGCTGGTCTTTCTATGAGGTTGGTGTTGGCGGGACCCTCGATATTATAAACAAAGAAACCCTTAACGACCGGCGACATACATGGTGCTTTAGTCGTTATAGGGATAAAATATTTTGGACTAGGCTGATATAGCAAGACAACTGTTGTGTAATTTATAGTGCGTTTACTGGATTGCCTCCCTAACCGTACGTTAGTGTTTATATAGCTGTCCAGTTGGGATAAGATCCAACACAGGAAGTATAGCAGCACTTCAATAGTATACGTTGTGTTTGTATGCCGTTTTCATACTGAAGTGCTGCTATACTTACTGTGTTGGGTCTTACATTTGGTGGGTTTTTTGCAGGGACCCCCTAATAGCTTGCACTCTATCACTGGTGCTGGATCGCTTTTTTTTTTTTTATTCAGTTGGGTTAAAGGGCCACTAAACGCAGTAGAATTGTATAATCAATAAATGCATAATACAAAGACAATGCAAAAAGCACTCAGAATTTCAAATATGTAGTAATAAGTAGATATCTAATACAAAGTTTGTTTGTTTTTTCCCTCTCACTGCATCACGCGACAGCCATCAACCAATCACAAAATGCATATTTCTTTTCCTGTGAATCTTGCACATGCTCAGTAAGCTGGTGCCACAGTAAGTGTGCATATAAAGATTGTGCACATTTAGATAATGCAAGTCAATTGTAAGGTTGTTTTAAATGTTTGTCCTCTCTTAAAGGGACACTATACCCAAACATTTTCTTTCATGATTAAGGTAGAGAATACAATTTTAAACAACATTCCAATTTACTTCTATTACCTAATTTGCTTAATTATTTAGATGTACTTTAATGAAGAAATAGCAATGCACATGGTGAACCAATCTCAGGAGGCATCTATGTGCAGCTACCAATCAGCAGCTACTAAGCATATCTAGATATGCTTTTCAGCAAAGAATATCAAGAGAATGAAGCAAAATAGATAATAGAAGTAAATTACAAAGTTGTTTATAATTGTATGCTCTTTCTAAATCGTGAAATAAAAAATGTGGGTTTCATGTCCCTTTAATCATGAGTTTAATTTTGACATGAGTGTCCCTTTAAGTACATGGTTGTGATCTGACACTTGTAAATAATCAATACTGGTACTAATATGGTTTGTTTTAACTTGCACACTCCAGTGTCTAGTGACGTTTTTGCATATTTCATCCAGTATATGCGCTACCGATTCCCATCAGTATAGTGATCTGCCCTTTTATTGACCTCTAGTTCACCTTTCAGCACAAAACCTTTTTTTGTTTTGTTTAATACAATCTCTGTAGCCTACTTGTTCTATTTTTATCGCTTCTGGCATTTTCTTCCTTTTGATATTTGGTAGCTTTAGGTTTGATGTGTTCATTGCGCCATTCACATAGACTGACACGTCATTGATTTGTTTGCTCTTTTCTGTTTGTTTCTCTGTTCTTATCCGTTGTTTAATTTAGTGTTAACTGTTTTCTCACCTACAGGATCTGTTAAAATTAAGCCACATCATATTCTAATAAAACCTTTTTTATCATCCTGTTCATTTTATTTCAAATACACAGATTGTCCGAAGACGCCAGATACTCCTAAAAGTGATTCGCACTCTTCTACCAACAGTGGCAGATTAGCGGCATTACAGAAACAACTGGACATAGAGCTGAAGGTGAAACAAGGAGCAGAGAACATGATTCAGACATATTCTAATGGGCCCTCAAAAGTAAGTAGTAACTGATCAAGTGAGGCATTAAAGTGATGGTAAAGTTTAGCAGATTAAGCACAAAAAGTTTGTTGAATTAGTTGCTAAGTTTTTAACCTTTGAGAATTATTTCCAACAATAGATCGTAATCTTTTAAATTTGTCCTCTTACTGTTCCTCACTCCTCCCATCTGACACTTCCTGCTTCCATATCTCAAACCACTATAGAGCCGTCGCAGCTATAGGCTCGCGCGGTGTGGAATACAAGGAAAAATTTATAGCGCATGCGCAGTTGAATCAGTGGGCGGGTGACGTGTAGTGACGGTCGCCTAATGGCCTAAATTTCAATTGGAGTATAGAAAAACGTGACCGCAAGGTAAAAAAGAATAAAAAATTATGGGTTGATTAAGTTTTTAAAATTGATAAGTTTATAACTTTATTTAGACACTGAAATATAAAAAATGATGAATGAAAAATATTAATTTCTCCAACATTGGTGTGTCCGGTCCACGGCGTCATCCATAACTTGTGGGAATATTCTCTTCCCCAACAGGAAATGGCAAAGAGCACAGCAAAAGCTGTCCATATAGTCCGTCCCAGGCTCCGCCCCCCCCAGTCATTCTCTTTGCCGCTCTGAACAAGTAGCATCTCCACGGAGATGGTGAAGAGTATGTGGTGTTGTAGTTTTTTATTCTTCTATCAAGAGTTTGTTATTTTAAAATAGTGCTGGTATGTACTATTTACTCTGAAACAGAAAGAGATGAAGAGTTCTGTTTATAAGAGGAGGAGGATTTTAGCAGCAGTAACTAAAATCGATTGCTGTTCCCACACAGGACTGTTGAGCTGAGAGAACTTCAGTTGGGGGGAACAGTTTGCAGACTTTTCTGCTTAAGGTATGACTACCCATTTTTCTAACAAGACTGTAATGCTGGAAGGCTGTCATTTTTCCCCTCATGGGGACCGGTAAGCCATTTTCTTAGTCTCAAACAGAATAAAGGGCTTATTATGGGCTATAAACTGGTAGACACTTTTATGGGCTAAATCGATTTCTTTATTTAGGTATTATATACAGTTTGAAGTTGAATTTCACACTTTTATAACTTTGGGGAACGTTTTTTACGCCAGGCACTTGTTTAGACACCTTCCCAGTCAGGAAGGGCCTTTCCCAGTAGTAGGCAGAGCCTCATTTTCGCGCCATTACTGCGCAGTTACTTTTGAGAACAGTACATGCAGCTGCATGTGTGTGGGTCTGGAATTCACTGAAAAGGTTCCTAGAAGGCTTCATTTGGTATCGTATACCCCCTTGGGATTGGTGAAGTCGCAGCAAAGGCTGGGGCTGGGACTGTAAGGGGGTTAAAGTTGTAAACGGATCCGGTTTCCACATTTTAAGGGTTAACAGCCTGAAATTTGGGATGCAATGCTTTAAGACACTGTGGTGAAAATTTGGTAAAGATTGGATAATTCCTTCATAGTTTTTCACATATTCAGTAATAAAGTGTGCACTGTTTAACATTTAAAGAGACAGTAACGGTTTTGTTTTAAAACGGTTTTTGTGCTTTATTAACCAGTTTAAGCCTGTTTAACATGTCTGTACCTTCAGATAGATCATGTTCTGTATGTATGGAGGCCAATGTGATTCCCCCTTCTAATATGTGTGATAATTGTGCCATAGCGTCCAAACAAAGTAAGGACAGTAATGTCACAGATAATAAAGTTGCCCAAGATGATTCCTCAGATGAAGGAAGTAGACATAGTTCTACATCATCTCCTTCTGTGTCTACACCAGTTTTGCCCACGCAGGAGACCCCTAGTACTTCTAGAGCGCCAATGCTTGTTACTATGCAACAATTGACGGCAGTAATGGATAACTCCATAGCAAATATTTTATCCAAAATGCCAGCATTTCAGAGAAAGCGCGATTGCTCTGTTTTAAACACTGTAGAGCAGGAGTGCGCTGATGATAATTTTTCTGTCATACCCTCACACCAATCTGAAGTGGCAATGAGGGAGGTTTTGTCAGATGGGGAAATTTCTGATACAGGAAGAATTTCCCAGCAGGCAGAACCTGATGTTGTGACATTTAAATTTAAATTAGAGCATCTCCGCGTATTGCTTAAAGAAGTGCTATCTACTTTGGATGATTGTGACAATCTGGTCATCCCAGAAAAATTGTGCAAGATGGACAAGTTCCTAGAGGTCCCGGTGCACCCTGACGCTTTTCCAATACCCAAGCGGGTGGCGGACATAGTGAATAAGGAGTGGGAGAAGCCAGGCATACCTTTTGTCCCTCCTATATTTAAGAAATTATTCCCTATGGTCGACCCCAGAAAGGACTTATGGCAAACAGTCCTTAAGGTCGAGGGGGCGGTTTCTACACTAGCCAAACGCACGACCATTCCTATTGAGGACAATTGTGCTTTCAAAGATCCTATGGATAAAACATTGGAGGGTTTGCTTAAAAAGATTTTTGTTCAGCAAGGTTACCTCCTTCAACCTATTTAGTGTATTATTCCGGTCACTACAGCAGCGTGGTTCTGGTTCAAAGAACTAGAAAAGTCGCTCAGTAGGGAAACTCCGTATGAGGAAGTTATGGACAGAATTCACGCACTTAAGTTAGCTAATTCCTTTATTTTAGATGCCGCTTTGCAGTTAGCAAGATTTGTGGCGAAAAATTCAGGGTTTGCAATTGTGGCGCGCAGAGCGCTCTGGCTAAAGTCTTGGTCGGCGGCTGTATCTTCCAAGACAAAATTACTTAATATCCCTTTCAAAGGTAAGACCCTTTTTGGGCCAGAATTGAAAGAAATTATTTCAGACATCACTGGGGGTAAGGGCCATGCCCTCCCACAAGATAGGCCTTTCAAGGCTAAGAATAAGTCTAATTTTCGTTCCTTTCGCAATTTCAGGAACGGACCGGCTTCCAACTCAGCAGCCTCTAGACAAGAGGGTAACGCATCCCAGACTAAACCAGCTTGGAAACCGATGCAAGGCTGGAACAAGGGTAAACAGGCCAAGAAGCCTGCTGCTGCTACCAAGACAGCATGAAGGGGTAGCCCCCGATCCGGGACCGGATCTAGTAGGGGGCAGACTCTCTCTTTGCTCAGGCTTGGGCGAGAGATGTTCAGGATCCCTGGACACTAGAAATAGTCTCTCAGGGTTATCTTCTAGAATTCAAGGAACTACCCCCAAGGGGAAGGTTCCACATGTCTCACTTATCTTCAAACCAAATAAAGAGACAGGCATTCTTACATTGTGTAGAAGACCTGTTAAAGATGGGAGTGATACACCCAGTTCCAAATGTGGAACAAGGTCAGGGGTTTTACTCAAATCTGTTTGTAGTTCCCAAAAAAGAGGGAACTTTCAGACCAATTCTGGATTTAAAGATTCTAAACAAATTTCTCAGAGTTCCATCGTTCAAAATGGTAACTATTCGAACTATTTTACCTACAATCCAGGAGGGTCAATTTATGACTACCGTGGATTTAAAGGATGCGTATCTATATATTCCTATCCACAAAGATCATTTTCAGTTCCTAAGGTTCGCCTTTCTGGACAAGCATTACCAGTTTGTGGCTCTTCCATTCGGGCTAGCCACTGCTCCAAGGATTTTCACAAAGGTGCTCGGGTCCCTTCTAGCGGTTCTAAGACCAAGGGGTATTGCAGTGGCACCTTACCTGGACGACATCCTAATCCAAGCGTCGTCCCTTTCCAAAGCAAAGGCTCATACAGACATTGTTCTAGCCTTTCTCAGATCTCACGGGTGGAAGGTGAACGTAGAAAGGAGTTCCCTGTCTCCGTCGACAAGAGTTCCCTTCTTGGGAACAATAATAGATTCTTTAGAAATGAAGATTTTCCTGACAGATGTCAAAGTCAAAGCTTCTAAACGCTTGTCAAGTTCTTCATTCTATTCTGCAGCCTTCCATAGCTCAGTGCATGGAAGTAGTAGGGTTGATGGTTGCAGCAATGGACATAGTTCCTTTTGCTCGAATTCATCTAAGACCATTACAACTGTGCATGCTCAAGCAGTGGAATGGGACTATACAGACTTGTCTCCAAGGATTCAAGTAGACCAGATGACCAGAGACTCACTCCATTGGTGGCTGACCCAGGATCACCTGTCCCAGGGAATGAGCTTCCGCAGACCAGAGTGGGTCATCGTGACGACCGACGCCAGTCTATTAGGCTGGGGCGCGGTCTGGGATTCCCTGAAAGCTCAGGGTCTATGGTCTCAGGAAGAGTCTCTTCTCCCGATAAACATTCTGGAACTGAGAGCGATATTCAATGCTCTCCGGGCTTGGCCTCAACTAGCGAAGGCCAGATTCATAAGATTCCAGTCAGACAACATGACGACTGTTGCTTACATCAACCATCAGGGGGGGAACAAGGAGTTCCCTGGCGATGAGAGCGGTGTCCAAAATCATCAAATGGGCGGAGGATCACTCCTGCCATCTATCTGCGATCCACATCCCAGGTGTAGACAACTGGGAGGCGGATTATCTGAGTCGTCAGACTTTCCATCCGGGGGAGTGGGAACTTCACCCGGAGGTCTTTGCCCAGTTAACTCAACTATGGGGCATTCCAGACATGGATCTGTTGGCGTCTCGTCAGAACTTCAAGGTTCCTTGCTACGGGTCCAGATCCAGGGATCCCAAGGCGACTCTAGTGGATGCATTAGTGGCGCCTTGGTCCTTCAACCTAGCTTATGCGTTTCCACCGTTCCCTCTCCTTCCCAGGCTGGTAGCCAGGATCAAACAGGAGAAGGCCTCTGTGATTCTGATAGCTCCTGCGTGGCCACGCAGGACTTGGTATGCAGACCTGGTGAATATGTCATCGGCTCCACCATGGAAGCTACCTTTGAGACAGGATCTTCTAGTGCAAGGTCCATTCGAACATCCAAATCTAATTTCTCTCCAGCTGACTGTTTGTAAATTGAACGCTTGATTTTATCCAAGCGCGGGTTTTCGGATTCAGTGATAGATACTTTGGTCCAAGCCAGAAAACCCGTGACTAGAAAGATTTACCATAAAATATGGAAAAGATATATCTGTTGGTGTGAATCCAAGGGATTCTCATGGAGTAAGATTAAAATTCCCAGGATCCTCTCCTTTCTCCAAGAAGGTTTGGATAAGGGATTTTCAGCGAGTTCTCTAAAGGGACAGATTTCTGCTCTATCTGTCTTGTTACACAAACGACTGGCAGCTGTGCCAGATGTTCAAGCTTTGGTCAGGATCAAGCCTGTTTACAGACCTTTGACTCCTCCCTGGAGTCTAAATTTAGTTCTTTCAGTTCTTCAAGGGGTTCCGTTTGAACCCTTACATTCCATAGATATCAAGTTATTATCTTGGAAAGTTCTGTTTTTGGTTGCTATTTCTTCTACTAGAAGAGTTTCTGAATTATCTGCTTTGCAGTGTGACCCACCCTATCTGGTGTTCCATTCAGATAAGGTTGTTTTGCGTGCCAAGCCTGGTTTTCTTCCAAAAGTTGTTTCCAACAAGAATATTAACCAGGAAATAGTTGTTCCTTCTCTGTGTCCGAATCCAGTTTCAAAGAAGGAACGTTTGTTACACAATTTAGGTGTAGTCCGTGCTTTGAAGTTCTATTTAGAAGCAACAAAGGATTTTAGACAAACCTCATCTTTGTTTGTCGTTTACTCTGGTAAGAGGAGAGGACAAAAAGCTACTGCTACCTCTCTTTCTGGCTGAAAAGCATTATCCGATTGGCTTATGAGACTGCCGGACGGCAGCCTCCTGAAAGAATCACAGCTCACTCTACTAGGGCTGTGGCTTCCACATGGGCCTTCAAGAACGAGGCTTCTGTTGATCAGATATGTAAGGCAGCGACTTGGTCTTCTCTGCACACTTTTGCCAAATTCTACAAATTTGATACTTTTGCTTCTTCGGAAGCTGTTTTTGGGAGAAAGGTTTTGCAAGCCGTGGTGCCTTCTGTTTAGGTAACCTGATTGGCTCCCTCCCTTTATCCGTGTCCTAAAGCTTTGGTATTGGTTCCCACAAGTTATGGACGACGCCGTGGACCGGACACACCAATGTTGGAGAAAACAGAATTTATGCTTACCTGATAAATTATTTTCTCCAACGGTGTGTCCGGTCCACGGCCCGCCCTGGTTTTTTAATCAGGTTTGAATAATTTCTTTCTTTATACACTACAGTCACCACGGCACCCTATAGTTTCTCCTTTTTTTTTTCTCCTAACCGTCGGTCGAATGACTGGGGGGGCGGAGCCTGGGAGGGACTATATGGACAGCTTTTGCTGTGCTCTTTGCCATTTCCTGTTGGGGAAGAGAATATTCCCACAAGTTATGGATGACGCCGTGGACCGGACACACCGTTGGAGAAAGTAATTTATCAGGTAAGCATAAATTCTGTTTTTACTCAATTAATGGAATACTTGATAGAGGATAATGGAACTTTACCATCACTTTAAAGGGACAATAAACACCTTGTAATTACAAGACATTTCTGTTGTGTTGCTATAGAATAACATGTCAGGCAAGTCTTAATGTTTTTTTTAAACAAATTAACATCCTTTTTACTGCAATTATTTATCAATAGCCAAACCCCACCCACCATTTGTCTTATTTGGTTTGGCCAATCTGGGCTTTAGTCGGCAGACAACAAAACTTGTCAGTCATAATGCTAGTATTTAGTTCGCTGTTTAGCACTGGTTATTTCATAAAGCCAATTAGGGAAAGATATCGAGCAGAGTTAGCCTTGAGAGGTCAGCAGGGTGCAGTTTAAGTTCTGAGAATTAGAAATTGCTCAATTTTCAGAGCTAAATTCCATAAAAAGGGGGGAAAATAAATATTATATTGCAAAGTATTGAGTTGTCTACTGTCCCTTTTTAAGGGCTATTAAACGTGACCTTTTCAGTAGTGCTTTTTTAAAGGGACAATCTACTCTTATTGTTTAAAAAGATAGATAATCCCTTTATTACCCATTCCCGAGTTTTGTTATATTGATATACTTTTTTTTACCTCTGTGATTACCTTGTATCTATGCCTCTGCAGACTGCCCCTTTGTTATTTTGACAGACTTGAATTTTAGCCAATCAGTTCTGACTTCTAGGTAACTCCACGGGCGTGAGCACAATGTTATCCATATGGAACAAGCCTTCTAGCTGTGAAAAACGGTCAAATGCATTCAGATGAGGCGACCTTCAAGGGCTTAGAAATTAGCAAATGAGCATAACTGTTTAGCTTTCAACAAAGAATACCAAGAGAACAAAGCAAATTTGATGGTAAAAGTAAATTGGAAAATTGTTTAAAATTGCATGCCCTATCTTAATCATGAAAGTTTAATTTTGACTAGACTGTCCCTTTAAAGGCAGATATGAAATGCTTTTTGTTTGCAAGTAATAGCTTCATAAACTGATTTTGAAGCATCAATTATCCCAGCTTTCCACCCCAATCCGTTGAGTTTACAGTTTATAGATAAATGTTTTGTTTTTTTTCTTATGCGTTTGTGTGTTTTTTTTTGTTTGTTTTTTTTAATGTAATTCATCCATTAACAGAGCAACAGGTGAACTTAAATTAATGAATCAGCTGAGTTTTGTATTCGTTTATTCCTCATTTTGTTAAATTTGAAGACATTTTCATGTTGTTCATTCATTGTTTGGGGGGATAAAATGCTTGTCTCTAGTTTACAAAATAGTTATACTGTGCCTAGCCACTCTGTATCCCGTATGGTGGCTTTTTGGGCACGGTTGTAATGTAGAAATATTATCAGTTTTCTCCCCAGGACCTATTTAATGGGCACACCACCAAGCTGATTTTAATAAACTGCTAGTGAAAATGTAAGCCAATATTAAGCTAAAATGAGAAAATATGAAACTTTTAATGTTTGCTACACAAAATATCATTACAATTTATGTTAAATTTTGCAATTAATTTCTGCTTTGATTAGCTTAAAGTGATTGTAAAGTTGAGCCTTGTTGAGCGCTTCTGTTGGTTGCATGTGTACATTTTATAATTTATAATATCCTTCTTACCGCACCTTGCTTTGCCCCCCTTGTGCTTCCTTTTCTAGAAGCTGTGTGACGTACGGAGTGGTCCCACCCACTCTCTACGTAGTCATCCAGGCTCACTCCCGAGTCAGTCAGTTATGCGCATGTGCAACTCTCTGCTCTACATCACAATGTACATAATGAATCGCACAATTCATTTACTGTTGGAGCTGAGAGTTGCGTGCGGTATCGTTTTGAGTTCTGGCTGAATAAACTTCGATAAGAAATATTATTATTATTCTTTATTTATAAGTCGCCAACAGATTCCTCAGCGCTGCCCATGGGTGCAAGGATAAAAGTACAACGGAGAAAAAAATACAATAAGAGACAAAATTTTACAGACAAATGCAGGGGGAATTGAGGGCCCTATTCCCGTGGGAACTTACAATCTAGATGGATACTGAGCCACTTCAGTTGCAGTAGGATGTGAGCTCAAAACGCATGCGTTGCACGGGAACAAGCATTTACTGGCTGGAAAATAACACTGCATAATAACATGCACTACTGAGCAAGGGGGCGGATTTGTTTCAGTTGTGGTTACCTAACAGCCTGGATTTCAATTGGTTTAACCCCAAAACATCGGGGGGGGAAGCAGATACGGAGCCGGGAGATATACGAGACACTCTGATGTACTCAGAACGGCGTTAATAACTTAACAAAAATTAAAAAGATGAATTAAAGTCCAATTTATGTACAAAGCTTGTTCACGTGCTGCTTTCAAGATGGCTTAGCTTTACAGTCCCTTTAAGTAACACTTCTAAATAACCAAAAATAATACGCTAATGGGAAAATTATTTGTGAAAAACGCTAATTGTCCTCTGACACTGCAGACGGATGGAAACGTATTTACAAATACAGTACAAGCTTAACCTCTAGCTAGTAACAAAAGTGTCTGTGTAGCATTTTATATGAATTGTATTGATTGAAGGCTTAATCCGTCTCTGCCAGAGCAAGTTGCATTATCTGTAAATCAATACTGAGCAGCCTTGTTTGACTACCTAGAGGCTTAGGGGTCACTAAAATAACATCCATCTTTTAGCAGAATAGTTGTGCAATTTGCTAACCCTGATATAAGACGTGCACATCTGGACCTTGAGTGTTGCATAGTGTTAAACTGTTATGAACAGTTCTACACGTTCTACCTTAAAGGGACAGTCTAGTATAAATTAAACTTTCATTATTCAGATAGGACTTAATTTTAATCAACTTTTCAATTTACTTTTATCATCAAATTTGCTTTTTTCTCTTGGTATTCTTAGTTTAAACTAAACATAGGTAGGCTCATTTGCTAATTTCTAAGCCTTTGAGGGCTGCCTCTTATCACATGCTTTTTAAATCTCTTTTCAACACAAAGAGACAGAAAGTACATGTGGGCCATAAAGATAACACTGAGTTCAGGCACAGGGGGTTATTTAAGATCTAGCACAAAACAATGCTAAATGCAAGACAATAGATAATAAACAGTCACAGTCATGTGATCAGGGGGCTGGAAGAAGGTTCCTAGATACAAGGTAATCACAGAGGTAAAAAGTACATTAATATAACAGTGCTGGTTATGCAAAACTGGGGAATGGGTAATAAAGGGGATTATCTATCTTTTTTAAAACAATAACAGTTCTATGGTAGCATGTCCCTTTAAAGGGACACTAAATACATTTCATGCACCTTCTCTTTGTGTGCCATCATTTTGTACAGATTTACTGTACATATGCTAACACATAAACACTGGAATACAGTGACCGCTTAATTCCTTACTATTGGGAAATACAACACCTGGCCACCAGGAGGAGGCAAAGACACCCCAGCCAAAGGCTTAAATATCCCTCCCATACAACGGCGAAACAATACAATAAGAGACAACATTTTACAGACAAATACAGGGGGCCCAATTCTCGTGGAAACTTACAATATTTGCCTTTTGTCAATTTCTGATTCTGGTGTGGGCAGAGGCCCACAGCTGTTCGCTGTAAGCGATCCACATTCCGGGTGTGGACAACTGGGAGGCAGACTTTCTCAGCAGGCAATCCTTCCATCCAGGGGAATGGTCTCTCCATCCTGAGGTGCTTGCAGAGATATGCAGCAAGTGGGGGACGCCGGAGATAGATCTTATGGCGTCCCGTCTCAATACCAAGTTACCCAGGTACAGGTCGAGGTCGAGGGATCCCGAAGTGGATCTAATAGATGCACTTGCAGTGCCCTGGATGTTCAAACACATATTTTTCCTCCATTACCGCTTATTCCTCGAGTGGTGGCCCACATCAAGCAGGAGCGGGTATCTGTAATCTTGATTGCTCCATCGTGGCCGCAAAGGACGTGGTTTGCGATCTAGTGGGTATGTCATCATCTCCTCCATAGAAGTTACCTTGTCGCAGAGACCTGCTGATACAAGGTCCGTTTGTTCATCAAATACTAGATTCTCTGAGGCTGACTGCATGGAGGTTAAACGCTTAGTCTTAACCAAGAGGGGTTTCGCTGAGAGTGTCATTGATACTCTTATTCAAGCTCCTAAACCAGTTACTCTGCGTATCTACCACAAGGTGTGGAGGAACTACTTATTTTGGTGTGAAGAATGTTTGTTTTTTCCTGGCACAGAGTTAAGGTTGCCAGGATCTTCTCTTTTCTCGAGGGTGGACTGGAGAAGAGCATTTCTGCTAGTTCCCTGAGGGGACAGATTTCGGCCCTGTCGGTTTTATTGCAGAGACTGGCTGAGCTTCCAGACGTGCAGTCCTTTAAGGCTCTGATTAGGATCAGACCTGTGTTTAGATCTGGGGCTCCTCCTTAGAGCAAAAATCTTGTTCCTCGGATTTTGCAAAAGGTTCTGTTTAAGCCTCTGCATTCCATTGACATTAAATTGTTATCTTGGAAGGTTCTCTTTTTATTGGCTATTGCCTCTGGCTAGGGTATCTTCGCCTCCTGGCCATGTGTTGTATTTCCCAACCGTAAGGAATGAAGCCGTGGACTCTCCCTATCCGGAGGAAAAGGAATTTATCTGTTTAGCATAAATTATGTTTTAGTTTGCTTCCTTCTGTCTATGCAAGGTAGACCAGAATCTGCTTCTTTGTGGCGTCTACCACAGAACAACTTACTGGAGTTTAGTAGACACTGGTCACAGTTGATCATTATCCATCCAAAAACCATTATCGGTAGTACCTTCAC
This sequence comes from Bombina bombina, assembly GCF_027579735.1. NCBI lineage: Eukaryota > Metazoa > Chordata > Amphibia > Anura > Bombinatoridae > Bombina > Bombina bombina. The sequence continues at coordinate 31,796,185 of NC_069508.1, forward strand.
CAAGCCTCTCTGATAATGCTGCATTTGATCCTAGCAAGTGTGGTCAAGGACTTTGTCCATGTTCTAAAGGTACTGCTCTTTGCAGCGGTTGATAATGAAGAAGCACAGATATAATCTTAAGTAGTCTGTTTTTACTATTGCAGCTACAATGAGCATATTAACACTCATCTGAATTCTGTACAGAAAAACATAACTTTCTTAGTCCTTATATGAACCTTTGCAAGTAGCAACAGCTAAAGTCTTGTTTGGTAAGAGGTTCTCTCTAGCCTATCAAGCAGACAATTTATCTAGAACTTATTGATTTTTGTCTGGGTGGCATCACAAAAGAGTCTACTGAGCTGGATGCTATCAGTGTCATCAGTACAGAACATGTCACACTATGCTAGGGCGTCTAAGGCGTCTAAGGCTCATTCCTGCTAACATTTATAAGCTGAAATGTAATTTTACCTTCTCATTGTTAACAACAACTTCAAGGAGTTCAGTCCTCCTTTTCTCCAGAATACGAGGCACAAATGTTCCCCATTGTTATGGGTTCCATCCTTGATACTTTTGACATTGAAGGTGCAGAGGATGAGATCAGTGGCAAAAGCGTGTTTTACATCGTAAATCACCATTCTTGGTACTAACACTGCAGCTTAAAACTTGCTTTGAAGTTTCTTTCAAATGATTAATTTCCCCCAGTATTCCTAAACAACCCAGTAACCTAGAGCAACTTAATTGTTTTATATATACATTCTTCTAGCAACGCCTCCTGGTAGGAAATAGTTTTTTATCTGGAATCATGGTATTTGCAAATATTTCATATATCTCTTGACAATGTACAGGAGTTTTAAGTGTTGATTTGGCTTATTATGGTTCAGATATGTCCAGATGGGTGGGATTCCGCAGCCTCCAGATCTCAATAAAAATATGTAAAAATCTTTGGCATCAGAAGCAGTCTCTCTGCTTGACAGGACCATAGTTTGTGAGTACTAAGTGCATTGTATGTTGTGGTCAGAAGGAACCTCTCATTTGACTGGGTTGAATTTCTCAACCATAAATATCCATATCTAAAGTTACTCACCAATAAAAGGTAGGAGAGATGCCTTCAAATGATCTTGACTTTTTCAGAAATGTTTATACAAGTTCAACAAAACAAGCTGTTCTGAGAGATTCCCTCCTTTATGTGAGTAGTTCAGGATAATGGTGTTGGAAAGATATACCTGTAGCTAGTGACTTTTCTGTGATTCTGGCCTGTCTGGGAGTGGGAGTGTTTTTTGTGTGTCCGCTAGTATCAATCTTGTGCATATTTATTGGTCAAATAATGTCTGTTACAGCCAATCACCAGCTAGCTTCCAGTAGGGCACTGCTGCTCCTGGGCATACATAGGAATGCTTTTCAACAAAGGGTATCTAAAGAATATTTTGATAATAGTAGTATATTAAAGCGTCTCTGAATCATGAAAGTTAAAGGACCAGTAAATACAGTAGATTTGCATAATGAACAAATGTGTGATAAAGACAATGCAGTAGCACTTAGTCTGAACTTCAAATGAGTAGTAGATTTTAACGTTATGTCTATTTCCACTCCCCCTGTACCATGTGACAGCCATCAGTCAATCACAAATGCATATACATTTATTCTATGAATTCTTGCACATGCTCAGTAGGAGCTGGTGACTCAAGTGTAAATATAAAAAGACTGTGCACACTTTAATGGAAGTAAATTTGAAAGTTGTTTAAAATTGCTGCTCTGTCTGAATCATGAAAGTTAATTCTGACTTCCATGCCCATTTCATTTAGAATTTCTAATATCTGTGCTGGATGTGTGTGTTAGCTTTTGTAAGCTACAAAACTCAAGTTTTGTGTAAATCAATGAATATGCTGTAGGTTGTTTGTGTAGGTATTCATCCCAAAACCTTTTTTCTAAAATGTATGTATAATTGGAGTGGTCTCTTTAATATTACCCATAAACACTTGTTCTGTTACTTGTGCTCTTATCCTTTAATTTTATTTGTCTGCTACCTTTATTTCCAGGATAGGAAGCTTCTTGGCACCGCTCAGCAAATGCTTCAAGATAGCAAGACAAAAATAGAAGTCATCCGTATGCAGATTCTTCAAGCTGTGCAGACCAATGAGATGGCGTTTGATAATGGTAACTGCTCAAATGTGGTTCATGTAGCTCTACAGAATCAAAATATTCTCCTAGGTTATATGAACGTTTAAATGCCAGTTAATGGTAAAGTTTAATGTAAAAATGTTCTATCCTTTTACATTTTTTTTTTTTTTTTTTTAAATGTATAGTTTTGCTTATTTTTAAATAACATTGCGCTGGTTTTCAGACTCCTAACCAAGCCCCACAGTTTTAGGAGAATACTGCTGTATACCTACTCCAGCTTGGTGCTTTTTGTATAAAGAGTCTTTTCATATACAGAGAAAGAGGGGGGATCTGCTGTTTTTGCTATAGTTCTAGTTGACCTTTTTCAACAGAGCTAAACTGGGAGCTTCTACGTAAGTTTTTAAACCGTTTTATACTGGATTTTTAGATCGGTATCTGTGCATATTATTCTTTATAGTAGTGTCTATTACATGCAGTTAAATGACAATTGGTGTATACTGTCCCTTTAAGTTCAACTCATTGTAATAGGCTGTGGTTTCAAAGCACAAAACCACCGACTTCATATACACAAATAAAACTGACAATGCCATTTCTCAAGTAGTTTATACTCTGCAGCTGGTATAACAAGTCATTGAAAATGCATTAATATAAAAACAATTTTACATTGTACTGTCCCTTTAAGGGGAAAACCATTTTACAGGAGTCTCCCTTTAAATGATCAGCATAATCGACGAATGCATGATAGCAAGACTATGCAATAGCTCTTAGTCTGAACTTCTGATTAGTAGTTTTTTTTTTATTGATACTTTACAGTTATATCTAGTTTCACTCCTCCTGTATCATGTGACAGCCATCAGCCAATCACAAATGCATATACGTATATTTTCTGAATTCTTGCACATGCTCAGTAGGAGCTAAAAAATGTAACTATAAAAACACTGCACATTTTGTTAATGGAATTAAATTGGAAAGTTGTTTGAAATTGAATGTTCTATCTGAATCATGAAAGTTTTTAATTTTGACTTGAGTGGCACTTTAAGCCTCAAAGAAACATAGAAAATAGAAGTAGAAAATAAAACTGAGCCGGTGTGAATACGGTTTGCGGTTAGTAGTGAACGCTATATATTGAGTTATAAATTGTGCTTTTCCCTTTACTGGGGCTGCATAAGGTTGGTTGTGTACACGTGGCAGCCTAATGTATTCAGATTGCATGCAGGAGGGTTGTCAGAGAGATATATATACATACATACATACATACATACATACATATACACACACTACGGTATGTTGCTCTAGCTAGGCACAGTGCTGAACAATCCTTCCTTTTCATTTCACATGTTTTAAAGGGACAGGAAGGTCAAATTTTAACTTTTTTTATGATTCAACGTGTACAATTTAGAGAGTAAAACAACTTTACTTTACTATTTACATATTAAATTTTCCTTTTCTTCTGTCTCCTTTATTGAAACAAAGCTCCGCTTTTTGAGTGCATACTGTAGATAGGCTCAGTAGCGTATATGTGTCTAGAACACTATATGGCTGCAGATTTTTTGTTTGTTTTCTAGTTCATGGTAAAAAAAAATATTTGAGAACCTTTTATCCCAACTTCTTGGGACCAGAAAGTTGGATTTTCGAATAGTTTGGATTTTGAAATATTCACATCCTTAAAATGAGAGTTTGGATAGGGTATTTGGGACCAAGTGCAAATAACAATATCTTATGTCATTTAGCCAATATTTTAATGTCATAATACAACTTATATATGTAAGCTAAAGGTAGATTTGTATCATTTTAGTACTTTTATATACATAGTACCCTCAAAATAGTACAGTTCTTTAACCCCTTAATGACAGAGTTGTACCATCTGCGTCACCATTCATTAAGGAATTCCTTGCTAACAATAGTTTGGGTCACGCCACGCCACACCATTGTACCCTACCTCCATCCTTCTAGAGATACCGTGCTATTAGAGTTGAAATCCACATTCAAAGAACAGTAATATCCTTAATGATAGGTAATATTTGTTTTTGTTTTTAAATAAATTTAGACTATTTGCATTTTAGAACACAAAAAAACGAAACAAAGACACAGGCAAAGAAGATTTGTGACTTACAGGCAGGGGGGAAATAATTATTTTTTATATATTTTTTTTTTTTTAAATATTGTGTGTGTGTGTATATATATATATATATGTATGTGGGTGTATATGTGTGTGTGTGTGTGTATCTCTCTCTTTTTTTATATATATATATGTCTATATATCTATATACATACATACTCGCTCACGTCATAGGATAACATTTAAAAATGTAGGCAGACTTTTATTCATCAAATTTGTACTATTTATTAATATTCTCAGATGTTTACCTTTTTAATGCTATAACGATAAACATCGTTCCTCCGCCGCCGTATTGCTCAATTGAGTGACACATGACGAATCTGCTATCCACTAATCAAATGTCATGCCCCTGGGGCATGACATTTGTGCAAAGGGGCTAAACGCCCCGGGGGGATGGGGGGGGGGGGAACAACGATTAGTGAATTGCAGATTCATCATCTGTCAATCAATTGAGCAGTATGGTGGACGGAGGAGCGGCGCTTATCATTATAGCATTAAAAGGTTAAAATATAAATAAATAGTACAAATTTGATGAATGAAAGTCTGCCCACATTTTTTAATTCTATCCTACATGAGCGAGTACGCTCAACTTTACATTCACTTTAAGGTACCAAGAGAGACATACATTTAATATTACAAGTAGATAGGTAAGCCGTATTAAATCGTGTGCGCTATTTAAACTATGAAACATTAACATTGACTTCAGATTCATGTATATATTTCATATATTAGCTTATAATAGCACTTTATATTTTGGTTTTGTAGGTTCTAGCTTTTTGTCCATCAGGTTGCACTTGAAATGTAGAACTATAAATCTATATTTTCCTTCCACATTTTAGCAAAACCTGTAATAAGTCCACTTGAGCTTCGAATGGAAGAATTGCGGCATCATTTCAGGATAGAATTTGCAGTGGCTGAAGGAGCGAAAAATGTAATGAAGTTATTAGGCTCTGGAAAAGTTACAGACAGGAAAGCACTGACCGAAGTAAGTTTTATTCCTTCCGCAAAAGTTAGTCGTATATGTAGTCTACTCAGATTCACTTTTGGGTGAGGCCTTACCAAAAACACGTGCTTATGTCTGAACAACCCAACAGAGGTGGGGACAAGCTCTGTGTAAAACCAGAGGAGGGGAGAAGAGGTTGTTGGTGGTAGGTGAAGGGTTGATAAATCAAATTGAAGCTTAGTAGCCACAACATTTTTACAAAGCCTAGGAATGGTTTTATTTAGGAATGTATATAGAAGAATTCAAAACACTAGTGGCTCCTTGGACTGTAAAATATTTTAAACACTGTGATAGTTTAAGATTTCACTGTAACTTGACAAATTCTGGAAGCCAGGGATTGTACTTGTAGCCCTTTTTTTTATTTTACATATTAATACCCTTACGCAACTCCTAAATATTAAAAGTAAAATAGTTGGCTCCTGAATTTTTGGACTGGCTCCACAGATTTGTATAACCAACATTGTTACATGAATATACTTTATAACATCGGTTTGCCTGTTTCTAAGCCTCTGCAAGGCTGCCTCTGATCTCAGTGCTTTTTATTAGCTTTTTAAATATTGAACAGCTAGACAGTGCAAGTTCTTGTGTGCCCTATAGATAAAATTGTGCTCACTCTTGTGAAGGATAATGGTTATACAAGAACCAGCACTGATTGCTTTTTACAATCTTGAATTTTAGCCAGTGAGACAAGGGGCAGTCTTCAAAGGCTTAGAAACAAGGTAATAACAGAGGTAAAAAGTATATTAATATAATAGTGTTAATTAGAAATACTGGGGAATGGGTAGTAAAGGGATTATACTAATTGGCACTATGCAGAATTAACTTTTATTTTTTTTATTTATCTTTCTGATGTTTTTAAACAGGCACAAGCAAGATTTAATGAATCCAGTCAGAAGCTGGATCTTTTAAAATATTCACTAGAACAAAGGCTTAGCGAACTCCCCAAAAATCATCCGAAGAGCAGTATTATTCTTGACGAACTTACCCTTGTTTCATCTCCAACACTAAGCCCTCGCCAAAGTATGATTTCTACGCAAAACCAGTACAGTACACTATCGAAGCCTGCTGCTTTAACAGGTAATAAATATCTACTCTTTTAACGTGTTGTATAATTTAAACATAGTATGCACATATTCCTTTAAAAAAAAAAATATACCGTATATATATTTATATATATTTTATATTTTTTTTAAAAAAGCTATTTTTACATGTTGCTTTCCATTTCCATTTTCCATTTCATAGGTACCTTGGAAGTCCGACTCATGGGCTGCCAGGATATCCTGGAGAATGTCCCCGGCAGATCCAAAGCCACCTCTGCTACCCTCCCCGGCTGGAGCCCAAGTGAAGCTCGATCTTCCTTCATAAGCAGAACCAGTAAAAGTAAAACAGTCAGCAGTAGGAACCTTCTAAAGGCTGATGACTTTTCCAGTACGTAATTTTCATCCAAACTATAAAAAAAATCTTCTTTTTGTAATCCAGGATTTTTTTTTTTTTTTATTTAAACGAAAATAAGTGGTGTCATTCTATTTAAACGTTTGTTTAATACTTAGATGCTAGAGCCATAGAATTGTTTATTGTATAGAAAATGAGCACATTTAGGCAAGTATTTCCTAGATTTGCTGATTTTTTTTCTATACAATAATTCTAAGGCTCTTTTATGAAATGAAGTATTTTAATCTCATGCTTTCATCTCCACCATAACTCAAATGAGTATTGTTGTTTTCTTTTGAAATAAGCTTGACCAAGCAGAAAATTAAACAAATATTCTGCTGATGAGTTAATAAACTCAAGTTTTTTTTGCTGCACCCACCTATAAAGGCGATTGTTGTGGTTAAACACAATACTGTTGTGTTTACATTACCCAGAGTTCCCTCGTGCATTGGTTAGAATGTATACAAAGTACTTCTGGGGATAAGCAAGCGGGATTACTTGCCTAGATTTGCTAATTTTCTTTCATGTAAGTGGCAAGAGTCCATGAGCTAGTGACGTATGGGATATACATTCCTACCAGGAGGGGCTCAAAATGTATATAAATACACCTCCCACCACACTCATTCCTCAGTTTTACAAACTTTGCCTCCTGTGGAGGTGTTGAAGTAAGTTTGTGCTTGATTTCTTCTGATAGGCGCTTCTAAGCATTTATTTATTTTTTTATTTAATTTTTATACAATAATTCAATGGCTTTTATGGAATGGTAGATTTTAATCCATTGCTTTTATCTCCACCATAATTTAAATGAGTATATCTTAATACTTGATATCAAGTGTTTGCTGTCTCTTAATAGTTATGCAGAGTAAAACAACTTTGCTGTCTACTTGTGTTTATTTTTGCTCCTTTTCGTGTAATTTAGGTCTGAAGATTGAGAATGTTCTAATTCTCAGAACTGAAAAAGCACATGGCATACTTATAAAGGCTAACCTTGCTACATAAATGTCCCTAATTGGCTTTAAAAGATAACTGCAACACAATTTACTCTATAATATGACCGCGGCTAACCTTCACAGCTGCAGGCTCAAGCTTAGATAAGTTCCTCCAAATAAGGCAAATTATGGGTGGAGTTTGGCTTTTTAAAAACAGTTACAGCAAACAAGATGTTTGTTTTTTTAAATATGATTAGACTTGTTTGATTTTCAGCAACATCTTGTAATTAGATGTTTGCTGTGCTTTTAATCAACTGTCATGGTTAGATAAAGGGATATGAAACCCAAGTTTTTTCATGATTCAGATAGATAACTTTCTAATTTACTTCTATAAATTGTTCTTAATTCTCTTAGCTTACATCTCTGCTTTTCAACAGAAGATACTAAGGAGCCAGCCCATTTCTGGAGCACTATATAGCAGCAGTTTTGTAAGAATGTTATCTATTTTCAAGAGCACTAAATGGCAGCACTATTTTCTGCCATGAAGTGCTCCAGATGCTACCTAGGTATCTTGTCGACACAAAATAGCATGGGAATGAAGCAAATTTGGTAATAGAACGTAATAAATGTTATGTTCTGTCTGATTCACAAAAGAAAATATTTGGGTTTCATATCCATTTAAAGTACGGCAGTTTATGCATTCTAGACATAACCGGCCATCTTCACTATATATGTTAAAATACGTAGTAGGGTTGTGCATTCGAATCCTTAGCGAGGATTGGGATGTGGAAGAAGGCGGCCGCTCATTGGATTTGGATCTTCCCAGAGCCCCATTTATTTTGTGACCGTTTCACACGAGGATATAGATTTGCGCAGATCCTAGTGTGTTTTGAATTTTCACAAGAATAAATGCAGCTCTGGAAAGAGCCAAATCCAACGAGCGGCCGCCGCCTTCCGCATCTTCACGAAGGATCCCATTACACACCCCTAATAAATAGTATGTTCTTTTTGTGTGTAAACGTCAACCTTAAAGTATATAACGTTTTTACAATAACTTAGCAATGCTATCTTTTTAGTTTTAGTTCTTGAACCTCTATAGCTATTTAGAAAAAATATAGCAATTTATATTTTGTATCACAAATCTAGTTAGTCAGAGAGTGAGTGTAAGTGAGCGTGTGTACTACTGTGAGATTACAATATAGCAATTTATATTTTGTATCACAAATCTAGTCTTCAATCAGAGGGTGAGTGTAAGTGAGCGTGTGTACTACTGTGAGATCACAATATAGCAATTTATATTTTGTATCACAAATCTAGTTAGAGGGTGAGTGTAAGTGAGCGTGTGTACTACTGTGAGATCACAATATAGCAATTTATATTTTGTATCACAAATCTAGTTAGAGGGTGAGTGTAAGTGAGCGTGTGTACTACTGTGAGATCACAATATAGCAATTTATATTTTGTATCACAAATCTAGTCTTCAATCAGAGGGTGAGTGTAAGTGAGCGTGTGTACTACTGTGAGATCACAATATAGCAATTTATATTTTGTTTCACAAATCTAGTTAGTCAGAGAGTGAGTGTAAGTGAGCGTGTGTACTACTGTGAGATTAAAATATAGCAATTTATATTTTGTATCACAAATCTAGTTAGTCAGAGAGTGAGTGTAAGTGAGCGTGTGTACTACTGTGAAATCACAATATAGCAATTTATATTTTGTTTCACAAATCTAGTTAGTCAGAGAGTGAGTGTAAGTGAGCGTGTGTACTACTGTGAAATCACAATATAGCAATTTATATTTTGTATCACAAATCTAGTTAGTCAGAGAGTGAGTGTAAGTGAGCGTGTGTACTACTGTGAGATTACAATATAGCAATTTATATTTTGTATCACAAATCTAGTTAGTCAGAGAGTGAGTGTAAGTGAGCGTGTGTACTACTGTGAGATTACAATATAGCAATTTATATTTTGTATCACAAATCTAGTTAGCCAGAGAGTGAGTGTAAGTGAGCGTGTGTACTACTGTGAAATCACAATATAGCAATTTATATTTTGTATCACAAATCTAGTTAGTCAGAGAGTGAGTGTAAGTGAGCGTGTGTACTACTGTGAGATTAAAATATAGCAATTTATATTTTGTATCACAAATCTAGTTAGTCAGAGAGTGAGTGTAAGTGAGCGTGTGTACTACTGTGAGATTACAATATAGCAATTTATATTTTGTATCACAAATCTAGTTAGTCAGAGGGTGAGTGTAAGTGAGCGTGTGTACTACTGTGAGATCACAATATAGCAATTTATATTTTGCATCACAAATCTAGTTAGTCAGAGGGTGAGTGTAAGTGAGCGTGTGTACTACTGTGAGATCACAATATAGCAATTTATATTTTGCATCACAAATCTAGTTAGTCAGAGGGTGAGTTAAGTGAGCGTGTGTACTACTGTGAGATCACAATATAGCTATTTATATTTTGTATCACAAATCTAGTTAGTCAGAGGGTGAGTGTAAGTGAGCGTGTGTACTACTGTGAGATCACAATATAGCTATTTATATTTTGTATCACAAATCTAGTTAGTCAGAGGGTGAGTGTAAGTGAGCGTGTGTACTAATGTGAGATTACAATATAGCTATTTATATTTTGTATCACAAATCTAGTTAGTCAGAGGGTGAGTGTAAGTGAGCGTGTGTACTAATGTGAGATTACAATATAGCAATTTATATTTTGTATCACAAATCTAGTTAGTCAGAGGGTGAGTGTAAGTGAGCGTGTGTACTACTGTGAGATTACAGTATAGCAATTTATATTTTGTATCACAAATCTAGTTAGTCAGAGGGTGAGTGTAAGTGAGCGTGTGTACTACTGTGAGATCACAATATAGCACAGCCCTCTTTAGGGACAAGTGTAGACAAATGGCAGCTTCATTTAATATGTGAGATGTACTGTCTAGCATCACTGACAAAAGAATATCTATTTCACATAAATAATGTACATAGTGTAATGCATTTCTTTATCATTTGCTTTAAAATCCCAGCTATATTCAGACCTTATGTTAAAGGGACATGAAACCCAAAATGTATCCTTAATCATTCAGATAGAACCCTAATTTACTTCTATTATCTAATTTGCTTAGTTCTCTGTATCCTTTGTTGAAAATCATACGTTGGCACAGGAGTTGGGATCTAGCTGCTAATTGGTGACTGCACATACATGCCTCATCATTGGCTTACTGATGTGTTCAGCTAGCTCCCAGTAGTGCACTGCTGCTCCTTCAACAAGAGATACTAAGAGAATGAAGCAAAATTGATAAAAGTAAATTGGAAAGTTGTATACAATTCTATTCTCTATCTGAATCATGAGAAACATTTTGTTTCATGTCCCTTTAAAGGGACCTTGAGATTATACTGTAAAATATTAGTGTATATAGTAAAAGAACTATGCAACAGGCTTTCATTATTTTGTTCCTTTTTCCTGTAATTTAATTCTGATAAATGTAAAACGTCTTATTTCTAATACAAGTTGAAGTGCAGACTCCTCACTTAACGGGATAGAAAACAACCAAAAATGTTATTGTTTAAAAGATAGATAATTCCTTTATTACCCATTCCCCAGTTTTGCACAGCCAACAGTTATATTAATGCACTTTTTACCTCTGTGATTACCTTGTATCTAAGCCTCTGCAGACTGCCCCCTTATCTCAGTTCTTTTGACAGACTTGCATTTTAGCCAATCAGTGCTGACTTCTTGTTAACTCCACAGGAGTGAGCACAATGTTATCTTTAGGGCGCACATGAACTAGCGCTGTCTAGCTGTGAAAAACTGTCATGCATTCAGATAAGAGTCGGCCTTCATGGGCTTAGAAATTAGCATATGAGCCTACCTAGGTTTAGCTTTCAACTAAGAATACTAAGAGAACAAAGCAAATTTGATGATAAAAGTACATTGAAAAGTTGTTAAAGATCACATGCCCTATCTGAATCATGAAAGTTTAATTCAGACTTTACTGTCCTTTTAACACTGCTATATTCCATAAATTCATTGTTTGAACACTGTAGAAGCCCATTCATATCTTTGCCTAATTTGCCTCAGCAGAGATAGACCCCTGGGTTACGACTTGGTGGCGGCTACTGATTTATGGACCCTAAAACTTCTTCTTTTTTTTTCTCCAGTATTTAAAAGGACAGTAAAATTTATATAATTCAGATGGAGCATGTAATTTCCTTCTTAATATGAGGAGAGTCCACTGCATCATTCCTTACTGTTGGGAAATACTGAACCTGGCCACCAGGAGGAGGCAAAGACACCCCAGCCAAAGGCTTAAATACTCCCCCCCACTTCCCTCATATCCCAGTCATTCTTTGCCTTTCATCACAGGAGAATGGCAGAGAAGTGTCAGAAGATTTGGAGTAGTTCCTTATAAAGGGTATCTACCCTTCGAAATGGGACTTGAGTTTTAAGTAGTCTTGTCAGCCTCTTAGTGAGAGCATTGACGAATCTTAGAGTCTGGAGATGCAGGGAGAGTCTTTCTGCGAACCCATCCAGACTCGTATTAACAGCTCCTAAGCAATCGGTGTTGACAACTTTCACTGCCTGCTTTCATCACTCAAGTCCATGTCAGGTGCAATGCTACAAGACTGTCAAATTTGAGAGGCTGTGTTCCTGTTCCACGACATAGATTCCGGTAAGATTGTTTCAGTTTTTATACACATATGATAATGCAAGAAGACAGGGTCACAGTGTGGCTTCTTTTATCTGTGTGGAATCAAGGGTTAATATCTCCGGAGGGGAATTATTGAACAGGGGGAATTAATCACATAATTTTATTTACTATGACTATGCTGCAACATGTGAGATGAGGCTCTGGCAGATGTTGGAATGTACAGGTTTTGGTAAGCTGCGCAGCCTGGGAAGGCTTGGCGCGCTTTTTCCTATAGCAGGGGCGGTCCTGCATTGCGCACTATGTGTCCGGGAGTGGTCGCACTGATTTCCTCTTTCCTGACCGTGCAATTTACAGGAGACGAAGTGTTTTTTCTCTGTTGGGCCTGGGTCATAGGAGGTGGTGAGTGCCCCAGCCATTGGGGATATAAAGGTGCCATTTTATCTTATTATTAATATTCGCTTTATAAGCGTAAGCTATGGAGGATTCTGATGTGTTTAAAGGGTACTCCCTCTTTACCGAAGTCTAATACCTGTCTATATTGTGAAGAGGTCATGGTATACCCCCCTGTTCAATTATGTTCCACATGCCTTGATAATGTAATCATATCAAAGAAGGTTAATATGTTGAGTACCACTGAGGTGTCCACCTCTGAGGAGTCTCCGTCCCGTGAGGTACGCACCATACAGTCATCTCCCATTACACATGCAGCTTCCCGTAGCAATCCTAATCCTCCATCTCGAGGGGCCTTTTTACCGACAGATTTTGCTGAGCAGTTGCAAACGGCAGTGTCTGTGGCCTTTAGTGCTTTACCTTGGCATGCTAAGCGCAAGCGAAAGGTCAAATATTGCTATCCTTCCCAGGGGCCATCTACTAGCTTGTTGGATTTATCTGATACTGGATTATCCGTTGATGAAGACGCCTCTTATACTTCAGAGGATTCTCTTTCTGGGTCAGAATCTGCTGCCTCTAATCCTCCAGCTGCGGAGGAACCAGACTTTAGATTTAGGATTGAACATCTACGCTTTCTGCTAAAGGAAGTTTTGACTACTTTAGAGGTCCCAGAGCCTAAATTGCCTGAGGAACCTTTAATTCCTAAATTAGATAAGGTCTACAAGAACAGGGTTGTACCACAGACTTTCCTGGTTCCCGTAAAGATGGCGAATATTAAGAATGAATGGGAAAGACTTGGTTCTTCATTATCCCCTTCTTCCTTTAAGAAATTATTCCTGGTTCCATCCCCAAGGTGGATGGTGCTATCTCCACGCTTGCTAAGCATACTACTATCCCGCTTGAGGATAGTTTGTAGTTTTAAAGAGCCCATGGATAAGAAGATAGAAACTCTGTTAAGAAAGATGTTTCAACATACAGGATATTTGTTTCAACCGGCAGCGGCGGTTGCTGCGTTTGCAGGAGCGGCTATCTACTGGTGCTACTCCTTATCTGAGTTGAGGTGGAGGGTCCCCTCGACATGATACAGGAAAGAATTGAAGCCTTAAGGGTAGCCAATTCTTTTATTTGTGATGCAAATATGCAGATTATTCGCCTCAATGCTAAGGGCACTATGGCTGAAGTCCTGGTCTGCGGATATGGCTTTGAAGTCGAGACTTATTTCCCTCCCATTTAGGGGAAAGATTCTGTTTGGTCCAGGCCTGGACTCAATTATCTCCAAGGTTACGGGAGGCATGGGTACCTTTTTACCGCAGGATAAGAACAAACCTAAAGGACAAGGTCCTAATTTTCGTTCCTTTCATTCGGATAAATCCCAACGTCAGCAGCCCTCTGCAAAGCCCGAGCAATCCAAGGGAACTTGGAATCCGGCTCAGTCCTGGAATAATTCCAAGCAAAACAAGAAGCCCGCCAAGACAAAGTCTGCATGAAGGCTATGGATCTGGTAGGGGGCAGACTATCTATCTTTTTCGATGCTTGGTTTGGGTCCTGGAGGTCATCACTCAGGGATACAGGATAGGTTTCAGTCTCATCCACCCAGAGGCAAATTCCTCTTGTCAAACCTGTCTTCATGGCCAGAAAAAAGAGAAGCCTTTCTGGGGTGCGTGAGGGATCTCTCCTTCCTGGGAGTCATTGTACCGGTTCCTCTTGTGGAAAGAGGTCTGGGATACTATTCAAACCTGTTTTTGGTCCCGAAGAAGGAGGGAACCTTCCGCACGATTCTGGACCTAAAGTGTTTAAACAAATTTCTATCTGTCCCCTCGTTCAAGATGGACAATCAGGTCCATCCTTCCCTTAGTTCAGGAAGGACAGTTCATGACCACGATAGTTCTGTAGGATGCTTACCTTCACATTCTTATACACAAAGAACACTTCAAGTTCCTAAAGTTTGCGTTTATGGACCAGCACTTCCAGTTTATTGCACTGCCGTTTGGTCTAGCTACTGCTCCAAGAGTTTTTGCGAAGGTTCTGGGGGCTCTACTGGCAGTGGCCAGAACCAGAGGTATAGCAGTAGCACCATACTTGGACGACATTATGGTTCAAGCACCATCCTATCGTCTGGCAGAGGTCTATTCGAAGGATCTTCTACTTCTTCGATCTCATGGATGGAAGATAAACTTAGAAAAGAGTTCTCTTACTCCCAGTACCAGGGTAGAATTTCTGGGTACTGTAATAGATTCCATATCCATAAAGATTTTTCTTACAGACCAGAGACGTCGCAAGCTAACTTCCACTTGTCTTGCCCTCTAGACCTCCTTAAAGGTACACTGAACCCAAAAAAAATTATTTTGTGATTCAAATAGAGCATGCAATTTTAAGCAACCTTCTAATTTACTCCTATTATCAAATTTTATTCATTCTCTTGGGATCTTTATTTGAAAAGCAAGAATGTAAGTTTAGACGCTGGCCCATTTTTGGTGAACAACCTGGGGTTGTTGCTGATTGGTGGATAAATTCACCCACCAATAAACGAGTGCTGTCCAGTGTCTGAACCAAAAATTGTCTGTCTTCTTAGCTTAAATGCCTTCTTTTTCAAATAAAGATAGCAAGAGAACGAAGAAAAATTAATAGGAGTAAATTAGAAAGTTGCTTAAAATTGCATGGTCTACCTGAATCACAAAAGAAAAAATTTGGGTTCAGTGTCCCTTTAAGGCCCTCTGTGGCTCGGTGTATGGAGGTGATTGGTCTCATGGTGTCCTGCATGGACATCATTCCTTTTGCCAGGTTCCGTCTCAGACCACTTCAGCTGTGCATGCTGGGAAAGTGGAACGGCAATCATTCGGATCTGTGTCAGATTTCTCTGGACAACAGGTCGAGAAAATCGTTCTCTTGGTGGCTCTGTCCAGATCACCTGTCACAAGGGACATCCTTCTTGAGACCATCCTGGGAGATTGTGACTACAGACGCAAGTCTGTCAGGATGGGGAGCTGTTTGGGGTGGAGTCCCTCCTCCCGATCAGCATTTTGGAACTTCGAGCAATCTTCAATTCTCTGAAGGCTTGGCCTCTTCTGGGTTCGTCCCAGTTTATCAGATTCCAGTCAGACAACATAACCTTGGTGGCTTACATCAACCATCAGGGGGAAAGAGGAGCTCCCTATTAATGAAGGAAGTATCTTGGATTCTGGAACTGCTCGCTGTCAGCGATCCACATTCTGGGTGTGGACAACTGGGAAGCGGATTTCCTCAGCAGACAATCCTTTCATCCGGGAGAATGGTCACTCCATCCCGAGGTGTTTGCGGAGATTTGCAACAGATGAGGGACACCGGAGATAGCTCTAATGGCGTCCCGGCTCAATTCCAAGCTAGCCAGATATGGGTCGCGGTCCAGCGATCCTCAGGCAGAGCTTCCACCGTTACCACTTCTCCCTCGTGTAGTGGTCCGCATCGAGCAGGAGCAAACTTCAGTGATACTGATTGCTCCATAGTGGCCGCAAAGCATGTGGTTCGCGGACCTGGTGGGGATGTCCTTATCTCCTTCATGGAGGTTACCTTGTCGCAGGGATCTGCTGGAACAGGGTCCTTTTGTTCATCAAAATCTAGGTTCCCTGAGGCTGACTGCGTGGAGATTGAATGCTTAGTCTTAGCCATGAGAGGTTTCTCTGAGAGGGTTATTGACACTCTCATTCAGGCTTGTAAGCCTGTTACTCGTCGCATCTACCATACGGTGTGGAGAGCTTACTTGTTCTGGTGTGAAGAGCGTGGTTTTGCCTGGCATAAGATCAAGGCTGCTAGGATTCTTTCCTTTCTCCAGAAGGGTCTGGGGAAGGGCCTTTCTGCCAGTTCCCTGAGGGGACAGATTTCGGCCCTTTCTGTTTTGCTGCACAAGAGGCTTGCAGAGCTTCCTGACGTGCAATTCTTCGTTAAGGCTCTGATCAGGATCAGACCTGTGTTTAGATCTAACGCTCCACCTTGGAGTTTGAATCTTGTTAAGTTTTTGCAACGCGGTCTGTGTGAGCCTATGCATTCAATTGACATTAAATTGTTGTCCTGGAAGGTTATTTTTTTATTGGCTATTTCGTCGGCACGCAGAGTTTCTGAAATGGTGGCCCTGAAATGTAAGCCTCCTTATCTGGTGTTCACTCGAATAAGGCTGTCCTACGTACTCGCTTGTTTTTTTTTCCTAAGTTGGTGTCTGAACAACATTAACCAGGAGATCGTGGTTCCTTTCTTGAGTCCTAATTCTCCTTCGAAGGAACGTTTACTTGATAATCTGGATGTGGTTCGTGTTTTGAAGTTTTATCTTCAAGCTACTAAGGATTTTAGACCAACTTCGTCCTTGTTTGTTATCTACTCTGGGAAGCGTAAGGGTCTGAAGGCCTCTTCGACTTCCTTATCTTTTTGGTTGAGGAGTGTTATACGCTTAGTTTATGAGTCAGCGGGACTTAGACCTCCTCAGAGGATTACGGCTCATTCCACTTGAGCGGTGGCTTCCTCTTGGGCTTTTAAGAACGAGGCCTCTATGGATAAGATTTGTAAGGCGGCCTGGTCCTCCTTACATACTTTTTCAAAATTCTACAAATTTGACGTTTTTACTTCGACTGAAGCAGCTTTTAGGGTAGAGGTTTTGCAGGCGGTGGTGCCCTCAGATTAGGGTCCGCCTTTTCTCTACCCCTCCCGTTATCATTCAGTGTCCTCTAGAGCTTGGGTATAGTTTTCCCCAACAGTAAGGAATGATGTCATGGACTCTCCTCATATTAAGAAGGAAAACATAAATTATGCTTACCTGATAATTTAATTTTGTTCTGTATGAGGAGAGTCCACGGCCCCCGCCCGTATACTCCGATGAGCAGAGCAAAATTAGTTTTTCTCTTCCGGGCACCATTTATAGCCTGATATTTCTCCTACTGTTCCTTGTTCCCTTGGCAGAATGACTGGGATATGAGGGAAGTGTGGGGGGGGGGGGGGAGTATTTAAGCCTTTGGCTGGGGTGTCTTTGCCTTCTCCTGGTGGCCAGGTTCAGTATTTTCCAACAGTAAGGTATGATGCCGTGGACTCTCCTCATACAGAAGGAAATTAAATTATCAGGTAAGCATAATTTGTTTTTAAACAGCTTGCTAATTTTCTTATCAAATTTGCTTTATTTGTCTTGTAAGATGTATCGAGTCCATGGATTCATCCATACTTATGGGATATTCTCCTTCCCAACAGGAAGTGGCAGAGAGAGTACCCGCAGAGCTGTCCATATAGCTCCTCCCTTAGCTCCACCCCCCAGTCATTCTCTCTGCCTGCTTAACTGCTAGGAAGGGCAAAGTGAGTATGGTGACAAAAATGTTAGTTTTTATTTTCTCAAGCAAAAGTTTATTTTAAATGGTACCGGTGTGTACTATTTACTCTCTGGCAGAAAAGGGATGAAGATTTCTGCAAGGAGGATGATTTTCTTAGCATTTTGTAACTAAGATCCACTGCTGTTCTCACAAGGCCTGAAGAGTACAGGAAAACTTCAGTTGGGGGAACAGTTTGCAGGCTAAACTGCATTAAGGTATGTTTAGTCTATTTTTTTCTAGACATTTCTAGAAAAGGCTGGCAATATCCCCATGAGGGAAAGGTAAGCTGTATTCAGTAAGAGAGGAATCCAAGCTTGCATAAAGGGCTCATAGTTACTGGTGACACTAATAGGAAAAAACGTTTTGGTTTAATTACAAATAAAACGTTTTTTGAGGGACTTTAAGGGGTCTTTGTGGCTTGTTTAAGGGTTATTAACCCACATGGCTAGTTTAAGAAACACTCTGGTGTTTTTTAGGCTCCATAACATCGCGTGAGGTGGGAGGGGCCTATTTTCAGTTGCACAGTTTATTTACCTCAGAAGCATCCAGCTACTTCTCCAGAGATTCCTGCTGTATTTGAGGGCTGTAAAGAGGTTTTTTTCCCCACAAATCATTCCTAAAAGGCAGGTAGACCGTTATTTTACCGGTTTTGAAGTTTTTTTTCAATGCGGTTTTTACATTAAGGGGTTAATTGTTTATTTGCATAGTGGTGCAAAGTTACTAAGGCTTTATGATGCTACTGTAAAAATTTTGTTTTGTTTACTGCTTTTTTACACTGTTTTGCAGAGTTTGTGCAGCTTTTTTTCTCTTAAAGGCACAGTACCGTTTTTGTTTAAAGTGTTATTTTCTTTGATTAAAGTGTTTTCCAAGCTTGTTTGTTTCATTACTAGCCTGTTTAACATCTCTGACACCAAGGAAAATCCTTGTTCTATGTGTTTAGTAGCCATTGTGGAACCCCCTCTTAGAATGTGTCCCACTTGCACTAATATGTCTATAAATTATAAAGAGCATATTTTAGCACTTAAAAATATTGCAATAGATGATTCTCAGTTAGAAGGAAATGAGGGTTTAGCATCTAGCTCTCCCCAAGTGTCACAACCAGTAACGCCCGCACAAGTGACGCCAAGTACCTCTAATGCGTCAAATTCATTTACTTTACAAGACATGGCCATAGTTATGAATAAAACCCTCACAGAGGTTTTCTCTAAACTGCCTGGTTTACAAGGAAAGCGTGACAGCTCTGGGTTAAGAACAAATGCTGAGCTGTCTGACGCTTTAGTAGCCGTATCCACTATACCCTCACAATGTTCTGAAGTAGGGGTAAGGGATTTGTTATCTGAGGGAGAGATTTCTGATTCAGGAAAGACGCTCCCTCAGACAGATTCTGATATGACGGCCTTTAAATTTAAGCTTGAACACCTCCGCTTATTGCTCAAGGAGGTATTAGGTACTCTAGACATTTGTGACCCTATAGTGGTCCCAGAGAAATTGTGTAAAATGGACAGATACTTAGAGGTTCCTGTTTACACTGATGTTTTTCCAGTCCCTAAGAGGATTGTGACTATTGTTACTAAGGAGTGGAATAGACCAGGTATTCCGTTCGCTCCCCCTCCTGTTTTTAAGAAAATGTTTCCCATATCTGACACCATACAGGACTCGTGGCAGACTGTTCCTAAGGTGGAGGGAGCTATTTCTACTCTTGCTAAGCGTACAACTATACCTATCAAAGACAGTTGTGCTTTCAAAGATCCTATGGATAAAAAATTAGAGGGTCTCCTAAAGAAAATTTTTGTTCATCAAGGTTTTCTTCTCCAACCTATCGCATGCATTGTTCCTGTAACTACTGCAGCTGCTTTCTGGTTTGAGGCTCTAGAAGAGGCTCTCCAGGTGGAGACTCCATTAGAGGATATTATGGATAGAATTAAGGCCCTTAAGTTGGCTAATTCTTTCATTACAGATGCCGCTTTCCAAATGGCTAAATTAGCGGCAAAGAATTCAGGTTTTGCCATTTTAGCATGCAGGGCGTTATGGCTTAAGTCCTGGTCTGCTGATGTGTCATCAATCTAAGTTGTTGAACATCCCTTTCAAAGGAAAGACCCTATTCGGGCCTACACTGAAAGACATTATTTCAGACATCACTGGAGGGAAAGGCCATGCTCTCCCTCAGGATAAAACAAATAAGATGAGGACCAAACAAAATAATTTTCGTTCCTTTCGGAACTTCAAAGGTCCCGCTTCAGCTTCCCCTGCAGCAAAGCAAGAGGGGAATTCTGTCCAATCTAAGTCAGTCTGGAGACCTAACCAGGCTTGGAACAAAGGTTAACAGGCCAAGAAGCCTGCTGCTGCCTCTAAGACAGCATGAAGGGGTAGCCCCCGATCCGGGACCGGATCTAGTAGGGGACAGACTCTCTCTTCGCTCAGGCTTGGGCAAGAGATGTTCACGATTCCTGGGCTTTAGAAATTGTGTCCCAAGGATATCTTCTGGACTTCAAAGACTCCCCCCCCCCCCCAAGGGGGGAGATTTCACATTTCTCAATTGTCTGGAAACCAGACAAAGAGAGAGGCGTTCTTACCCCCCCCCCTCCCCCAAGGGGGAGATTTCACATTTCTCAATTGTCAGACAAAGAGAGAGGCGTTCTTACGCTGTGTAGAAGACCTACATACCATGGGAGTGATCTGCCCAGTTCCAAGAGCGGAACAAGGGCTAGGTTTTTACTCCAACCTGTTTGTGGTTCCCAAAAAAGAGGGAACTTTCAGACCGATCTTGGATCTCAAAATTCCAAACAAATTCCTCAGAGTACCATCTTTCAAGATTGAGACTATTCGGACTATTCTTCCTCTGATCCAGGAGGGTCAATCTATGACTACCGTGGATTTAAAGGATGCGTATCTACACATCCCTATTCACAGAGATCATCATCAATTCCTCAGATTCGCCTTTCTGGACAGGCATTACCAGTTTGTGGCCCTTCCTTTCGGGTTGGCCACAGCTCCCAGAATTTTCACGAAGGTGCTAGGGTCCCTTTTGGCGGTTCTAAAACCGCGGGGTATAGCAGTGGCGCCTTATCTAGACGACATCTTAATTCAGGCGTTGACTTTCCAGCTAGCCAAGTCTCACACGGACATCGTGTTGGCTTTTCTGAGATCTCACGGATGGAAGGTGAACATAAAAAAAAGAGTTCTCTCGTCCCTCTCACAAGAGTTTCCTTCCTAGGGACTCTGATAGACTCGGTAGAAATGAAAATATTTCTGACGGAGGTCAGAAAATCAAAACTTTTAATCACTTGCTGAGCTCTTCATTCCATTCCTCGGCCATCAGTGGCTCAGTGTATGGAGGTAATCGGACTCATGGTAGCGGCAATGATTTCCTAAATCGTCAGACTTTTCATCCGGGGGAGTGGGAGCTCCATCCGGAGGTATTTGCCCAGCTGACTCAGCTATGGGGCACACCAGAATTGGATCTGATTGCGTCCCAACAGAACGCCAAACTTCCTTGTTATGGGTCCAGGTCCCCAGATCCCTAGGCGGTACTGATAGATGCTCTGGCAGTGCCCTGGTCCTTCAGTCTGGCTTATGTATTTCCACTGTTTCCTCTCCTCCCACATCTGGCTGCCAGAATCAAGCAGGAGAGAGCTTCGGTGATTCTGATGGCGCCTTTGTGGCCACGCAGGACTTGGTATGCAGACCTGGTGGACATGTCATCTGTTCCACCATGGACTCTGTCAATGAGTCAGGACCTTCTAATCCAAGGTCCATTCAAGCATCCAAATCCAACTTCTCTGCGTCTGACCGCTTGGAGATTGAACGCCTGATTCTATCAAAGCGTGGTTTCTCCGAGTCGGTCATTGATACCCTGATTCAGGCTAGAAAGCCTTTCACCAGGAAAATCTATCCTAAGATTTGGCGCAGATATCTTTGTTGGTGTGAATCCAAGGGTTACTCATGGAGTAAGATTCCTAGAATTTTGTCCTTTCTCCAAGGACGATTGGAGAAGGGATTATCAGTTAGTTCCTTAAAAGGACAAATATCTGCTTTGTCTATTCTTTTACACAAACATCTGGCAGATGTCCCAGACGTTCAAGCGTTTAGTCAGGCCTTGGTCAGGATCAAGCCTGTATTTAAACCTGTTGCTCCACCATGGAGCCTAAATTTGGTTCTTAATGTTCTTCAAGGGGTTCCATGTGAACCTATGCATTCCATAGATATTAAGCTTCTATCTTGGAAAGTTTTGTTTTTAGTAGCTATCTCTTCGGCTCGAAGAGTTTCTGAGTTATCTGCTTTACAGTGTGACTCACCTTAGCTAGTTTTCCATGCAGATAAGGTGGTTTTGCGTACCAAACCTGGGTTTCTTCCTAAGGTTGTTTCTAAGCGGAATATCAATCAGGAGATTGTTGTTCCTTCTCTGTGTCCTAATCCTTCATCAAAGAAGGAACGTCTGTTGCACAATCTTGATGTGGTTCGTGCTTTAAAGTTCTACTTACAAGCAACTAAAGATTTCCGTCAAACATCTTCATTGTTTGTTGTTTATTCTGGTAAACTGAGAGGTCAAAAGGCTACGGCTACCTCCTTTTCCTTTTGGCTGAAAAGCTTCATCCGTTTGGCTTATGAGACTGCTGGCCAGCAGCCTCCTGAAAGAATTACTGCTCATTCTACTAGAGCAGTGGCTTCCACATGGGCTTGGTCTTCGCTTCATGCTTTTTACAAATTTTACAAATTTGATACTTTTGCTTCTTCGGAGGCTATTTTTGGGAGAAAGGTTCTACAAGCAGTGGTGCCTTCCGTTTAAGGTACCTGTCTTGTCCCTCCCTTCATCCGTGTCCTAAAGCTTTGGTATTGGTATCCCATAAGTATGGATGAATCCGTGGACTCGATACATCTTACAAGAGAAAACAGAATTTATGCTTACCTGATAAATTTCTTTCTCTTGTGATGTATCAAGTCCATGGCCCGCCCTGTCTATTTAAGACAGGTAGTATATTTTTATTTAAAAAACTTCAGTCACCACTGCACCCTATAGTTTCTCCTTTTTCTTCCTAGCCTTCGGTCGAATGACTGGGGGGTGGAGCTAAGGGAGGAGCTATATGGACAGCTCTGCTGTGGGTGCTCTCTCTGCCACTTCCTGTTGGGAAGGAGAATATCCCATAAGTATGGATGAATCCGTGGACTTGATAAATCACAAGAGAGAAATTTATCAGGTAAGCATAAATTCGGTTTTTGTTATCCTTTATTGGAGAGCAAATCTAGGTAGGTTCATAGGGGCTTAGGAGCGTGCACGTGTATTTAGTAATCTACAGCAGTGATTTGCAACCTTTTTTTTGCCGTGGCACACTTTTTTACATTAAAAAATCCTGTGGCACACCACCATCCTAAAATTTAAAAAAAATCACTCGTAGCCTAATACAGAATATATATTTACACATACACACAAACACACACATACTGTATGTATTGTGCTGTTATGCCATGCTTCCTACAAACTACCCCTGCACTGGGAGTAAAAAACAAGCAAAGTTTAAAAAATATGTCACACTGTTGTCAGTCTGCCGTGGCACACCTGAGGATCTCTCACGGCACACTAGTTGAAAAACACTGATCTACAGCAGCAGTTTCTTTCATGTAATTAACAAGAGTCCATGAGCTAGTGACGTATGGGATATACATTCCTACCAGGAGGGGCAAAGTTTCCCAAACCTTAAAATGCCTATAAATACACCCCTCACCACACCCACAAATCAGTTTTACAAACTTTGCCTCCAAGGGAGGTGGTGAAGTAAGTTTGTGCTAGATTCTACGTTGATATGCGCTCCGCAGCAAGTTGGAGCCCGGTTTTCCTCTCAGCGTGCAGTGAATGTCAGAGGGATGTGAGGAGAGTATTGCCTATTGAATGCAGTGATCTCCTTCTACGGGGTCTATTTCATAAGGTTCTCTGTTATCGGTCGTAGAGATTCATCTCTTACCTCCCTTTTCAGATCGACGATATACTCTTATATTTACCATTTCCTCTACTGATTCTCGTTTCAGTACTGGTTTGGCTTTCTACAAACATGTAGATGAGTGTCCTGGGGTAAGTAAGTCTTATTTTCTGTGACACTCTAAGCTATGGTTGGGCACTTTATTTATAAAGTTCTAAATATATGTATTCAAACATTTATTTGCCTTGACTCAGAATGTTCAACTTTCCTTATTTCCAGACAGTCAGTTTCATATTTGGGATTATGCTTTAATTATCATATTTTTCTTACCTCAAAAATTTGACTTTTTCCCTGTGGGCTGTTAGGCTCGCGGGGGCTGAAAATGCTTCATTTTATTGCGTCATTCTTGGCGCGGACTTTTTTGGCGCAAAAATTCATTTCGTTTCCGGCGTCATACGTGTCGCCGGAAGTTGCGTCATTTTTTTGACGTTATTTTGCGCCAAAAATGTCGGCGTTCCGGATGTGGCGTCATTTTTGGCGCCAAAAGCATTTAGGCGCCAAATAATGTGGGCGTCTTATTTGGCGCCAAAAAATATGGGCGTCGTTTTTGTCTCCACATTATTTCAGTCTCATTTTTCATTTGCTTCTGGTTGCTAGAAGCTTGATGTTTGGCATTTTTTTCCCATTCCTGAAACTGTCTTATAAGGAATTTGATCTATTTTGCTTTATATGTTGTTTTTTCTCTTACATATTGCAAGATGTCTCACGTTGCATCTGAGCCAGAAGATACTACAGGAAAACCTCTGCCTGCTGGATCTACCAAAGCTAAGTGTATCTGCTGTAAACTTTTGGTAGCTATTCCTCCAGCTGTTGTTTGTATTAAATGTCATGACAAACTTGTTAATGCAGATAATATTTCCTTTAGTGATGTACCATTGCCTGTTGCAGTTCCCTCAACATCTAAGGTGCAGAATGTTCCTGATAACATAAGAGATTTTGTTTCTGAATCCATAAAGAAGGCTTTGTCTGTTATTTCTCCTTCTAGTAAACGTAAAAAGTCTTTTAAATCTTCTCTCTCTACAGATGAATTTTTAAATGAACACCATCATTCTGATTCTTTGGACTCTTCTGGTTCAGAGGATTCTGTCTCAGAGATTGATGCTGATAAATCTTCATATTTATTTAAGATGGAATTTATTCGCTCTTTACTTAAAGAAGTACTATTTGCTTTAGAAATAGAGGATTCTAGTCCTCTTGATACTAATTCTATACGTTTGGATAAGGTTTTTAAAGCTCCTGCGGTTATTCCAGAAGTCTTTCCTGTTCCTAATGCTATTTCTGCAGTAATTGCTAAGGAATGGGATAGATTGGGTAATTCATTTACTCCTTCTAAACGTTTTAAGCAATTATATCCTGTTCCGCCTGACAGATTAGAATTTTGGGACAAAATCCCTAAAGTTGATGGGGCTATTTCTACCCTTGCTAAACGTACTACCATTCCTACATCAGATGGTACCTCGTTTAAGGATCCTTTAGATAGAAAAATTGAATCTTTTCTAAGAAAAGCTTATCTATGTTCAGGTAATCTTCTTAGACCTGCTATATCATTGGCTGATGTTGCTGCAGCTTCAACTTTTTGGTTGGAAACTCTAGCGCAACAAGTAACAAATCGTGATTCTCATGATATTATTATTCTTCTCCAGCATGCTAATAATTTCATCTGTGATGCCATTTTTGATATTATTAGAGTTGATGTTAGATTTATGTCTCTGGCTATCTTAGCCAGAAGAGCTTTATGGCTTAAGACTTGGAATGCTGATATGGCTTCTAAATCAACTCTACTTTCCATTTCTTTCCAGGGAAACAAATTATTTGGTTCTCAGTTGGATTCTATTATTTCAACTGTTACTGGTGGGAAAGGAACTTTTTTACCACAGGATAAAAAGTCTAAAGGTAAAAACAGGGCTAACAATCGTTTTCGTTCCTTTCGTTTCAACAAAGAACAAAAGCCTGATCCTTCGTTCTCAGGAGCAGTTTCAGTTTGGAAACCATCTCCAGTCTGGAATAAATCCAAGCCTGCTAGAAAGGCAAAGCCTGCTTCTAAGTTCACATGAAGGTACGGCCCTCATTCCAGTTCAGCTGGTAGGGGGCAGGTTACGTTTTTTCAAAGAAATTTGGATCAGTTCTGTTCACAATCTTTGGATTCAGAACATTGTTTCAGAAGGGTACAGAATTGGTTTCAAGATGAGACCTCCTGCAAAGAGATTTTTTCTTTCCCATGTCCCAGTAAATCCAGTGAAAGCTCAAGCATTTCTGAATTGTGTTTCAGATCTAGAGTTGGCTGGAGTAATTATGCCAGTTCCAGTTCCGGAACAGGGGATGGGGTTTTATTCAAATCTCTTCATTGTACCAAAGAAGGAGAATTCCTTCAGACCAGTTCTGGATCTAAAATTATTGAATCGTTATGTAAGGATACCAACGTTCAAGATGGTAACTGTAAGGACTATATTGCCTTTTGTTCAGCAAGGGAATTATATGTCCACAATAGATTTACAGGATGCATATCTGCATATTCCGATTCATCCAGATCATTATCAGTTCCTGAGATTCTCTTTTCTAGACAAGCATTACCAATTTGTGGCTCTACCGTTTGGCCTTGCTACAGCTCCAAGAATTTTCACAAAGATTCTCGGTGCCCTTCTGTCTGTAATCAGAGAACAGGGTATTGTGGTATTTCCTTATTTGGACGATATCTTGGTACTTGCTCCGTCTTTACATTTAGCAGAGTCTCATACGAATCGACTTGTGTTGTTTCTTCAAGATCATGGTTGGAGGATCAATTTACCAAAAAGTTCTTTGATTCCTCAAACAAGGGTAACCTTTCTGGGTTTCCAGATAGATTCAGTGTCCATGACTTTGTCTTTAACAGACAAGAGACGTCTAAAATTGATTACAGCCTGTCGAAACCTTCAGTCTCAATCATTCCCTTCGGTAGCCTTATGCATGGAAATTCTAGGTCTTATGACTGCTGCATCGGACGCGATCCCCTTTGCTCGTTTTCACATGCGACCTCTTCAGCTCTGTATGCTGAACCAATGGTGCAGGGATTACACGAAGATATATCAATTAATATCTTTAAAACCGATTGTTCGGCACTCTCTAACGTGGTGGACAGATCACCATCGTTTAATTCAGGGGGCTTCTTTTGTTCTTCCGACCTGGACTGTAATTTCAACAGATGCAAGTCTCACAGGTTGGGGAGCTGTGTGGGGATCTCTGACGGCACAAGGAGTTTGGGAATCTCAGGAGGTGAGATTACCGATCAATATCTTGGAACTCCGTGCAGTTTTCAGAGCTCTTCAGTTTTGGCCTCTTCTGAAGAGAGAATCGTTCATTTGTTTTCAGACAGACAATGTCACAACTGTGGCATACATCAATCATCAAGGAGGGACTCACAGTCCTCTGGCTATGAAAGAAGTATCTCGAATTTTGGTTTGGGCGGAATCCAGCTCCTGTCTAATCTCTGCGGTTCATATCCCAGGTGTAGACAATTGGGAAGCGGATTATCTCAGTCGCCAAACGTTGCATCCGGGCGAATGGTCTCTTCACCCAGAGGTATTTCTTCAGATTGTTCAAATGTGGGGGCTCCCAGAGATAGATCTGATGGCCTCTCATCTAAACAAGAAACTTCCCAGGTATCTGTCCAGATCCCGGGATCCTCAGGCGGAGGCAGTGGATGCATTATCACTTCCTTGGAAGTATCATCCTGCCTATATCTTTCCGCCTCTAGTTCTTCTTCCAAGAGTAATCTCCAAGATTCTGAGGGAATGCTCGTTTGTTCTGCTAATAGCTCCGGCATGGCCTCACAGGTTTTGGTATGCGGATCTTGTCCGGATGGCATCTTGCCAACCATGGACTCTTCCGTTAAGACCAGACCTTCTGTCTCAAGGTCCTTTTTTCCATCCGGATCTGAAATCCTTAAATTTAAAGGTATGGAGATTGAACGCTTGATTCTTGGTCATAGAGGTTTCTCTGACTCCGTGATTAATACTATGTTACAGGCTCGTAAATCTGTATCTCGAGAGATATATTATAGAGTCTGGAAGACTTATATTTCTTGGTGTCTTTCTCATCATTTTTCTTGGCATTCTTTTAGAATACCGAGAATTTTACAGTTTCTTCAGGATGGTTTAGATAAGGGTTTGTCCGCGAGTTCTTTGAAAGGACAAATCTCCGCTCTTTCTGTTCTTTTTCACAGAAAGATTGCTATTCTTCCTGATATTCATTGTTTTGTACAAGCTTTGGTTCGTATAAAACCTGTCATTAAGTCAATTTCTCCTCCATGGAGTTTGAATTTGGTTTTGGGAGCTCTTCAAGCTCCTCCGTTTGAACCTATGCATTCATTGGACATTAAATTACTTTCTTGGAAAGTTTTGTTCCTTTTGGCCATCTCTTCTGCTAGAAGAGTTTCTGAATTATCTGCTCTTTCGTGTGAGTCTCCTTTTCTGATTTTTCATCAGGATAAGGCGGTGTTGCGAACTTCTTTTGAATTTTTACCTAAAGTTGTGAATTCCAACAACTTTAGTAGAGAAATTGTGGTTCCTTCATTATGTCCTAATCCTAAGAATTCTAAGGAGAAATCATTGCATTCTTTGGATGTTGTTAGAGCTTTGAAATATTATGTTGAAGCTACGAAATCTTTCCGTAAGACTTCTAGTCTATTTGTTATCTTTTCCGGTTCTAGGAAAGGCCAGAAAGCTTCTGCCATTTCTTTGGCATCTTGGTTGAAATCTTTAATTCATCTTGCCTATGTTGAGTCGGGTAAAATTCCGCCTCAAAGAATTACAGCTCATTCTACTAGGTCAGTTTCTACTTCCTGGGCGTTTAGGAATGAAGCTTCGGTTGACCAGATCTGCAAAGCAGCAACTTGGTCCTCTTTGCATACTTTTACTAAATTCTACCATTTTGATGTATTTTCTTCTTCTGAAGCAGTTTTTGGTAGAAAAGTTCTTCAGGCAGCGGTTTCAGTTTGAATCTTCTGCTTATGTTTTTTGTTAAACTTTATTTTGGGTGTGGATTATTTTCAGCAGGAATTGGCTGTCTTTATTTTATCCCTCCCTCTCTAGTGACTCTTGTGTGGAAAGATCCACATCTTGGGTAGTCATTATCCCATACGTCACTAGCTCATGGACTCTTGTTAATTACATGAAAGAAAACATAATTTATGTAAGAACTTACCTGATAAATTCATTTCTTTCATATTAACAAGAGTCCATGAGGCCCACCCTTTTTTGTGGTGGTTATGATTTTTTTGTATAAAGCACAATTATTCCAATTCCTTATTTTATATGCTTCGCACTTTTTTTCTTATCACCCCACTTCTTGGCTATTCGTTAAACTGATTTGTGGGTGTGGTGAGGGGTGTATTTATAGGCATTTTAAGGTTTGGGAAACTTTGCCCCTCCTGGTAGGAATGTATATCCCATACGTCACTAGCTCATGGACTCTTGTTAATATGAAAGAAATGAATTTATCAGGTAAGTTCTTACATAAATTATGTTTTTTTGCAACATTGTTTGTATCCGTGTTATACGTTATTGAAGTGCTGAAGACGTGCATGCGTCTGAGCTCCTGTAACCCTACCTAAATGTACTTATCAACAAAGGATACAAAGAGAATGCAATGCATTTGCTAATTGAAGTAAATTGGACAGTTATTTTAAACGTTTTATCTAAACCATGAAAGTTTAATTTTAAGTGTCCTTTCTCTTAAGTGTAGTCAGTCCACGGGTCATCCATTACTTATGGAATATATCTCTTCCTAACAGGAAGCTGTAAGAGGATCACCCAGCAGAGCTTCTACATAGCTCCTCCCCTCACATGTCCTATTCAGTCATTCTCTTGCAGCCTAACTAGATAGGTCGCTGTGAGAGGTCTGTGGTGTTTTTTAACTTAGTTTATTTCTACAATCAAAAGTTTGTTATTTTAAATGGCACCGGAGTGTGCTGTTTATTCTCAGGCAGCATTAGAAGAAGAATCTGCCTGCGTTTTCTATGATCTTAGCAGACGTAACTAAGATCCACTGGCGGTTCTCATCTGAGGAGTGAGGTAACTTCAGAGAAGGGGAATAGCATGCAGGGCCCCCCTGCAAATGAGGTATGTGCAGTAATTATTTTTCTGAGGAATGGAATTGACTGAGAAAATACTGCTGATACCATTGTAAAGTAAGTTCAGCCTTAAATGCAGCGATAGCGACTGGTATTAGGCTGATGAGTGTGTGTACACTGAATGTATTTTTCTAAGGAATGGAATTGACTCTGAAAATACTGTTAATACTGAAATAATGTATGAGCCTTAACTGCAGTAAAAGCGACTGGTAGCAGGCTTATTAATAACACTTCATAACTTTTCAAATGTATGTTTAAAACTTTTACTGGCATGTTAATCGTTTTTTGTGAGGTACTTGGTGATAAAACTTATTGGGGCATGATTTTTACCACATGGCCATCTTTGTTTTCTGCATAGAAACAGTTTTCTGAGCTTCCCCACTGTTGTAATATGAGTGGGAGGGGCCTATTTTAGCGCTTTTTTGCGCAGTAAAAATTCAGTCACAATCTGTCTACTTCATCCTCCATGATCCAGATAGTCTCTAGAGAGCTCAGGGGTCTTCAAAATTCATTTTGAGGGAGGTAATCAGTCACAGCAGACCTGTGACAGTGTGTTTTGACTGTGAGAAAAACGTTAATTATTAAATTTTTAATCCGTTTTTGGGTATTAAGGGGTTAATCATCCATTTGCTGGTGGGTGCAATCCTTTGCTAACTTAATACATTTACTGTGAAAAATTGGTTGCTGTAACTATTTTGGTTCATTGTTATTTCAACTGTGACAGCTTTTTGTGCTTCTTAAAGGCACAGTAGCGTTTTTTATATTGCTTGTAAATTTATTTAGAAAAGTATTTCCAAGCTTGCTAGTCTCATTGCTAGTCTGTTTAAACATGTCTGACACAGATGAATCTCTTTGTTCACTATGTTTAAAGGCCAATGTGGAGCCCAATAGAAATTTATGTACTAATTGCATTGATGCTACTTTAAATAAAAGTCAATCTTTACATGTAAAGAAATTATCACCAGACAACGAGGGGGAAGTTATGCCGACTAACTCTCCCCACGTGTCGGTACCTTCGCCTCCCGCTCAGGAGGTGCGTGATTTTGTGGCGCCAAGTACATCAGGGAGGCCCTTACAAATCACTTTGCAAGACATGGCTACTGTTATGACAGAAGTATTATCTAAATTGCCAGAATTAAGAGGCAAGCGCGATAGCTCTGGGTTAAGGACAGAGCGCGCGGATGAGGTGAGAACCATGTCAGATACTGCGTCACAGTTTGCAGAACGTGAAGACGGAGAGCTTCATTCTGTGGGTGACTGATCTGATCCAGGGAGACTGGATTCAGAGATTTCTAATTTTAAATTTAAGCTTGAGAACCTCCGCATATTGCTAGGGGAGGTATTAGTGGCTCTGAATGATTGTAACACGGTTGCAATCCCAGAAAAATTATGTAGGTTGGATAGATACTATGCGGTACCGGTGTGTACTGACGTGTTTCCTATACCTAAAAGGCTTACAGAGATTATTAGCAAGGAGTGGGATAGATCTGGTGTGCCCTTTTCCCCTCCTCCCATATTTAGGAAAATGTTTCCTATAGACGCCACCACACGAGAATTATGGCAGACGGTCCCTAAGGTGGAGGGAGCCGTTTCTACTTTAGCTAAGCGTACCACTATCCCGGTGGAGGATAGTTGTGCCTTTTCAGATCCAATGGATAAGAAATTAGAGGGTTACCTTAAGAAAATGTTTGTTCAACAAGGTTTTATCTTACAGCCCCTTGCATGCATTGCGCCTGTCACTGCTGCGGCGGCATTCTGGTTTGAGTCTCTGGAAGAGGCCATTCGCACAGCTCCATTGGATGAAATTATGAACAAGCTTAAAACACTTAAGCTAGCTAACGCATTTGTTTCTGATGCCGTCGTACATTTAACCAAACTTACGGCTAAGAACTCCGGATTCGCCATCCAAGCGCGCAGAGCGCTATGGCTTAAATCCTGGTCAGCTGACGTGACTTCTAAATCTAAATTGCTTAATATTCCTTTCAAAGGGCAGACCTTATTCGGGCCCGGCTTGAAAGAAATTATAGCTGACATTACGGGAGGTAAGGGCCATGCTCTACCTCAGGACAGGGCCAAATCAAAGGCCAAACAGTCTAATTTTCGTGCCTTTCGTAACTTCAAGGCTGGAGCAGCATCAACTTCCTCCTCTCCAAAACAGGAAGGAGCTGTTGCTCGTTACAGGCAGGGCTGGAAAGTTAACCAGTCCTGGAACAAGGGCAAGCAGGCCAAGAAACCTGCTGCTGCCTCCAAGACAGCATGAAGAGAGGGCCCCCTATCCGGAAACGGATCTAGTGGGGGGCAGACTTTCTCTCTTCGCCCAGGCTTGGGCAAGAGATGTCCAGGATCCCTGGGCGTTGGAGATCATATCTCAGGGATATCTCCTGGACTTCAAAACTTCTCCTCCACGAGGGAGATTTCATCTTTCAAGGTTATCAGCAAACCAAATAAAGAAAGAGGCGTTTCTACGCTGTGTACAAGACCTTTTACTAATGGGGGTGATCCACCCAGTTCCGCGGACGGAACACGGCCAGGGATTCTATTCAAATCTATTTGTGGTTCCCAAGAAAGAGGGAACCTTCAGACCAATCTTGGACTTAAAAATCCTAAACAAATTCCTAAGAGTTCCATCATTCAAAATGGAAACTATTCGAACCATCCTTCCCATGATCCAAGAGGGTCAGTACATGACCACAGTGGATTTAAAGGATGCCTACCTTCACATACCGATTCACAAGGATCATTATCGGTACCTAAGATTTGCTTTCCTAGACAGGCATTACCAGTTTGTAGCTCTTCCCTTCGGATTAGCTACGGCTCCAAGAATCTTTACAAAAGTTCTGGGCTCACTTCTGGCGGTACTAAGACCGCGAGGCATAGCGGTGACTCCGTACCTAGACGACATTCTGATACAAGCGTCAAGTTTTCAAACTGCCAAGTCTCATACAGAGATAGTTCTGGCATTTCTGAGGTCGCATGGGTGGAAGGTGAACGTGGAAAAGAGTTCTCTATTACCACTTACAAGAGTTCCCTTTCTAGGGACTCTTATAGATTCTGTAGAGATGAAAATTTACCTGACAGAGGCCAGGTTTTCAAAACTTCTAAATGCTTGCCGTGTCCTTCATTCCATTCCACACTCGTCAGTAGCTCAGTGCATGGAAGTAATCGGCTTAATGGTAGCGGCAATGGACATAGTACCATTTGCGCGCCAGCATCTCAGACCGCTGCAATTGTGCATGCTAAGTCAGTGGAACGGGGATTACTCAGATTTGTCCCCCCTACTAAGTCTGGATCAAGAGACCAGAGATTCTCTTCTATGGTGACTCTCTCGGCCACATCTGTCCAAGGGGATGACCTTTCGCAGGCCAGATTGGACGATTGTAACAAGACGCCAGCCTTCTAGGCTGGGGCGCAGTCTGGAACTCCCTGAAAGCTCAGGGATTATGGACTCAGGAGGAGAAACTCCTCCCAATAAATATTCTGGAATTAAGAGCAATATTCAATGCTCTCCTAGCTTGGCCTCAGTTAGCAACTCTGAGGTTCATCAGATTTCAGTCGGACAACATCACGACTGTGGCTTACATCAACCATCAAGGGGGAACCAGAAGTTCCCTAGCGATGTTGGAAGTCTCAAAGATAATTCGCTGGGCAGAGTCTCACTCTTGCCACCTGTCAGCGATTTACATCCCAGGCGTAGAGAACTGGGAGGCGGATTTTCTAAGTCGCCAGACTTTTCATCCGGGGGAGTGGGAAC
This sequence comes from Bombina bombina, assembly GCF_027579735.1. NCBI lineage: Eukaryota > Metazoa > Chordata > Amphibia > Anura > Bombinatoridae > Bombina > Bombina bombina. Next base: position 31,829,962 of record NC_069508.1, read on the forward strand.
TTCATCCGGAGGTCTTTGCTCAACTGATTCTTCGTTGGGGCAAACCAGATCTGGATCTCATGGCGTCTCGCCAGAACGCCAAGCTTCCTTGTTACGGATCCAGGTCCAGGGACCCGGGAGCAGTGCTGATAGATGCTCTGACAGCCCCTTGGGTCTTCAACATGGCTTATGTGTTTCCACCATTCCCGATGCTTCCTCGTTTGATTGCCAAGATCAAACAGGAGAGAGCTTCGGTGATTCTGATAGCGCCTGCGTGGCCACGCAGGACCTGGTATGCAGACCTAGTGGACATGTCGTCCTGTCCACCGTGGTCTCTGCCTCTGAGATAGGACCTTCTAATTCAGGGTCCTTTCAAACATCCAAATCTAATTTCTCTGAGGCTGACTGCATGGAGATTGAACGCTTGATTCTATCAAAGCGTGGCTTCTCGGAGTCGGTTATTGATACCTTAATACAGGCTAGGAAACCTGTTACCAGAAAAATTTACCATAAGATATGGCGTAAATATTTATATTGGTGCGAATCCAAGAGTTACTCATGGAGTAAGGTTAGGATTCCTAGGATATTGTCCTTTCTACAAGAGGGTTTAGAAAAGGGCTTATCTGATAGTTTGTTAAAGGGACAGATTTCTGCTCTGTCTATTCTTCTACACAAACGTCTGGCTGAAGTTCCAGACGTTCAGGCTTTTTGTCAGGCTTTAACTAGGATTAAGCCTGTGTTTAAGACTGTTGCTCCGCCGTGGAGCTTAAATTTAGTTCTTAATGTTCTTCAAGGCGTTCCATTTGAACCCCTTCATTCCATTGATATCAAGCTGTTATCCTGGAAAGTTTTGTTTTTGGTGGCTATTTCCTCGGCTCGAAGAGTCTCTGAGTTATCTGCCTTACATTGTGATTCTCCTTATCTGATTTTTCATTCAGACAAGGTAGTTCTGCGTACTAAACCTGGGTTATTACCTAAGGTAGTTACTAACAGGAATATCAATCAAGAGATTGTTGTTCCATCACTGTGTCCTAACCCTTCTTCAAAGAAGGAACGACTTTTGCATAATTTGGACGTAGTCCGTGCCCTGAAGTTCTATTTGCAGGCAACTAAAGATTTTCGTCAAACTTCTTCCCTGTTTGTCGTTTACTCTGGACAGAGAAGAGGTCAAAAGGCTTCGGCTACCTCTCTCTCTTTTTGGCTTCGTAGCATAATACGTTTAGCCTATGAGACTGCTGGACAGCAGCCTCCTGAAAGGATTACAGCTCATTCTACTAGAGCTGTGGCTTCCACCTGGGCCTTTAAAAATGAGGCCTCTGTTGAACAGATTTGCAAGGCTGCGACTTGGTCTTCGCTTCACACCTTTTCAAAATTTTACAAATTTTACACTTTTGCTTCTTCGGAGGCTATTTTTGGGAGAAAGGTACTTCAGGCAGTGGATCCTTCTGTTTAATGTTCCTGCCTTGTCCCTCCCTTCATCCGTGTACTTTAGCTTTGGTATTGGTATTCCATAAGTAATGGATGACCAGTGGACTGACTACACTTAACAAGAGAAAACATAATTTATGCTTACCTGATAAATTTATTTCTCCTGTAGTGTAGTCAGTCCACGGCCCGCCCTGTTTTTACGGCAGGTCTAAATTTTAATTAAACTCCAGTCACCACTGCACCCTATGGTTTCTCCTTTCTCGTCTGCTTTGGTCGAATGACTGAATATGACATGTGAGGGGAGGAGCTATGTAGCAGCTCTGCTGGGTGATCCTCTTGCAGCTTCCTGTTAGGAAGAGATATATTCCATAAGTAATGGATGACCCGTGGACTGACTACACTACAAGAGGAATAAATTTATCAGGTAAGCATAAATTATATTTTTTCTCAAGCTTACCTGAGAGAAAGTGAAACAAGTACAATATTCAGATGTATTTTACAGCTATAGGAAGGAAAATACATAATTGTATATTGTAATAATGTTTCACTTTCAATAATGTCATTTTTTTGCATTATTAAAATGCTGAGGTTAATGTTGCTTTAAGATATTAAATAGCCATAGAATTTTATTCCGTAACGAGGCAGAAGATATTGGCTTCACATGTTCTGATGACGGGTACATATGTCACTATGTCATTCTAAGTTACTGTTATTTACACTCTATTACTTTAAAACATAAATTTAAAAAAAAAAGCGTGAGGAATAAAACCCACACACAAACTAATCTATTTTTAAGCAGATATTTTGTTTGTGCAGCATTTAACAGTGGAACTTTTTGTTGTTAAATCCTCTTAAACGGAGTTACTTACATTTTCTTACAGATGAAGTCTGTGCCGTACTGAAGTTGGATAATACTGTAGTTGGTCAGACCCCCTGGAAACCTATTTCCAATCAGTCGTGGGATCAGAAGTTTACACTGGAGCTGGACAGGGTAATGAGTCTTAAAAAGAGTTTATTTTTCTAATAAAAATAATGTGACTTAAAAACATCTATTGCATGAATTCACATTAAAACTATTTCAGTTTATTAATAAAGAGCTAGGAGCAGACACGGGTGTTTTATAAACTATTCATTATGTATATTTTTATGTGTCAAAAAGAAGCTGCGGATTTGTCAAGATTAGTTTGTTTAATCAGGGAAGAATCTTACTAGGCTAGTCAATTATAAAACATAGGGAACTTTTACACTACATTGTGTGCAGATTTTCCAGTTTTATTTTTGTGCACTTTCCAAAGGTATAGTCTTAGCAAATTATTAACAATGGTGATGTGAACCTTTTTTTTCTGGATCCACGTTCAAAGTGTTTAAAAATCCTCTGGTAGGTATATGTGGGAGCATGTATAAAGGACTCCCTCTCCTATAATTTGCTAAGACTATACATCTGGAAAGTTATTGATAAGATGTTCAGATATTTTGAGGTTGTGAAATAAAGTATAAATTCATTTCTGATAAACCATTAGAGCCTCAACATTTTTTGATATATATATATATATATATATATATTAGTGAATAGATTTCCTTCTTCGTCAGAGGTATTTGTGCGTTTAAGTGTGTGTGTATGTATGTATATATATATATATATGTGTGTATATATATGTGTGTGTATATATATATATATGTGTATATGTGTGTGTATATATAATGTGGCCCTCTGTTTACAACGGTTCAATTTGCACCGTTTCAGAATAACAACCTTTTTTTTCAGTCATCTGACTGCTATTGAAAAGCATTGAGAAGCAGTGCATTGATTTAAATAGCCAGTAGGTGGAGCTGTCTGCTTGTGTTGCAGCAAAGATATGCAAGCCAAGCAAGCTGAAATTAATCAGTTTAACCAGACCTGAGCTATCGAGCAGCTTGCAAAGGAACAAGATATTCCTGTCTATAAATCAGTCCAGATTGGAATGCATATAAAGAACTGTTTGCAGAAAAATGCAAGTGAAGTCTGTTGTGTGATTATTTTATTAGTTTTATAATGCTGTTTAGCAAATGTTTTTGTTCATTTAACTTAGTTTAATTATATATTCTGTGTTGTGTGATTATTTTATTAGATTTATAATGCTGTTTAGCATTTAAAGTCTTCATTTCAAAGCTTTAAAAATAATGTATTAGGTGTTATTTATGCCAATTTTGAGAGGGGCCTGGAACCTAACTCCCTCACTTCCCATTGACTTACAATATAAACTGGGTTTTAATTTACAACCATTCCTTCTGGAACCTAACCCGGCATAAACTGAGGACTACCTGTAAACACACACACACACACACACACACACACAGTATATGTGTACACCTGTCCAGTGCACCTATGTGAGCTTGTTGGACATTATTTTCCAAAACAATGGGCATTAATATGTAGTTGCACTCTCCCTCCCCTTCCTTGTGGCCATCCCTCTTCTACAAAGGCTTTCCACAAGATTTTGGAGTGTGACTGTGGGAGTTAATACCCATTCTGGAAAAAGAGCATTTGTGAGATCAGGCACTGATGTTGGATGAGAAGATTTGGCTCTCAATTAGCATTCCAGTTCATCCAAAGGTGTTCAGTGGGGTTAAGGTCAGGGCTATGTACCACTTTGCTTCATAAGCTACAGTTTGGGGAAGGCCCTTTGCTGTTCCTGCATGACTGTACCCTGTGCACAGTGAGGTTTGATGAGTTTGGTGTGGAGGATCTCAAGTTGCCGGCACAGAGACCTGATATCAACCTCATTGAACACCTTTGGGATGAATTTAAACACTGATTGCAAGCCAGACCTTACAAACGCTATTATGGCAGAATGGGCAGAAATATATAAAAACTATTAAAGACAAATTATATCAAACAGATGAGTGGGGCATTTTAAACTCTCTTAAAAAAAAAAAAAAAAAATCTTATGCCAAAAAAAATAAATAGCTTTTATCATTTTGTAACTTGCAGAGAAATGTCATGTTTGCTCATTATTGGTCTATAGGATAGGAGCTCCCGGGTGAAACTCCCTCTGCTCTATATGGCTGGAACAGACACCAATAGCACAAAACACAGTTTGTTTTTACCTCTGTATAATAACATTCATTTGGAGAAAAAAAAATACATTGAAATTTGCTCTTTTATATCCAGCAAAGTGGGGGGTTTGAGAAAGAAATAGTTTTTTGTTACCTGTCACCAATAAAATTAATCTTTTATAGTCCATGTCCTTTTAAATATTTTGGAAATGTAACTTAATTGACATAAATTAAGGATCTAGTGAGCTTTCTGGTTCATTTTAGTTATTAGTCAAATTAAAGGGACATGAAACCCAGAAATGTTCTTTCATGATTAAGATGGAGAACACAATTTTTAACACATTTCCAATGTACTACTTTTTATCTATTTTGCTTAGTTTGTTTGATATCCTTTGTTGATGAGCATACCTAGGTAGGCTCAGGAGCTGGGAGCTAGCTGCACATAAGATGCCTGTTGTCATTCACTTTACTGATGTGTACAGCTAGCTCCCTGTAGCGCATTGCTGCTCCTTCAATAAAGGGGATACCAAGAAAAATCGGTAATAGAAGTAAATTAGAAAGTTGTTTGCAAATCTTTGCTCTATCTGAATCATGAGATAAAAATTTGAGGTTTCATGTCCCTTTAAGGCTTAGACTCTTAAACTCCTAAAATATTTAGCAAACTTTTAATGGGCTTAAAAGGCAGTTACATTATGACAGTAATTGAGCTTTTAAATGTTAAAGGGACAGTTTTTACGCTAAAGTTTTCTCCCCTTTTAATTTGTTCCTAATTTACTTTACCTGCTGGAGTGTATGAAATCTATTTACAATGAAGGTAAATGAGACATTTGAAAACAACTGATTTACAGATTATAGTCCAAATTTGTTTGATTCCTGAAGACTTAAAATATAAAGTATCAATTGACTTTTTTTTTATTTATTTCCTACGCTTTTCTATTAGTCGCGAGAATTGGAGATTTCCGTATTTTGGCGTGATTGGAGATCTCTATGTGCAGTCAAATTTCTGAGACTAGAAGACTTTTTAGACAACCAGCGTCACGGAATGTGCCTTTATCTAGAGCCACAGGGCACCTTGTTTGCTGAGGTGAGAAACTGGAACTTGAATAAACGGGATATTGATCATGGCACATGGATCATTCAACTAAATGAACTGCAGTATAACATTTATGTGGTGAATTCAATGTAGATGTTTGACATTTTTATCCGTGTATATGTATCAAAGTTTCTAGTGTTTTTTGTTTGTTTTTCAATTTTTTTTTTTTTATTATATAAATCCCAACTGTAAACCAAGCCATAGTTTTCTTATAGCCAGTTTTGTTTTGTTTTTTGTTGTTGTTTTTTTGTTACATTATGTACTTTCACTAATAAATGTGGAAAACATCTATTGACGTTTTCTTGTATTACGATGGTATATTTCTTGTCACTTTGTTCTTTCTGTAGTGAACCTTAATGTAATCGTCTGTTTTATTACAAACCGTAAACCAACAAGCCGTACTGCTGCATTATAAGACTTCCGATTGATCCCCGCTCAGCAATTAACTTTTAATACATTTCTATATACAGGTTACATTTTTTAATCCGGTTATTGAAAGAAGACCAAAGCTTCAGAGGCAAAAGAAAATCTTTTCAAAACAACAAGGTAGATCCAGTTTAACGAGCAAGAAGTGTAGATTTGGTAGTCAATTACAAGAACGTCTCAGTGCTTCTTGTATCTCTTATTTGACTGTATTTGAAACCTTTATTTAAATAGATGAATTAACTGACAAATGAAATATACAGAGTATAGCATACAACATGCTAGATATAGATAACAGATCTCTAGCCCTTATACTTAAATACTTTACTGATGAAAGTAGCAGTGGCTGTTGCATTTAGCCTTTAAGACTACAGGATACAGAATATGTTAGGTTTCATGTACCTTACGGAGGAGACAAAGGCATCATGGAAGTTTAATTTTGACTTTTACTGTCCCTTTAATCTTTTTAGTCTAAGCCAGTCTCCACGCTCAAAACATTCTGTGCTCCAATAGGCTTTAGAAATGCCCCAGTGTAACTGCCTTACTGATATTACCGAGTCCCATACTCTTATGCTCTTTAAATAAGTTCCTGACATCCGTTCCACTAAAGAACAAACTACATGTATCTCATGTAAGACTAAATTGAAAAACAAAATTCCATAGATTGATACAAATCAGTGTACATTTTCCAATACAAATTCTTCACAACTATATACATCTATATGGACTGACTTCTAGTTGAGAATAGATACCGAGTGAGAGACTTCTCATGCCCTACTCATTGAAACCATATCATTCTTATTCAACAACCCCCCCACCCCATCGTAATATGTACTATAATTTAAATACTTTCTCTAAGTGATCAGTTGATTTCAGCAGTATTCCTTGCATCCATATTTTTGTCTCTGTATTTACAATTAACCTTGTAATTTGTATATTTTATTATTTTTGTGTATTGTGTAGTTTATAAATGTTAGTGTCAAGGCATTATTTTTTCACAGGAATTGTTTCTGTAAAAAATAATTGTCATCAATTCATTTGTACGTTTGTTTTCTTTGGTGTGTGAATATAATTTGCACTTATTGTTTAAATAGTCATATGTGTTCAATAATCTTTTGGCTAGTACATAATAATATTGATCATAATATTTTAAACAAAAAAAAATCTTGAATAATTTTTAAAAAATGATTTTGTAATATTTCATTTTCTCATGATGAATTGTTTGCCCTGGGTACAAGCAGATTAATGTTTTTAATACTGATCTTATTTATTATAAAGACGTATTATAAATTCTGTGATATGCTGTCTTTAGGCAAAACATTCCTACGGGCTCCTCAGATGAATATTAATATTGCCACATGGGGGCGGCTGGTGAGACGAGCGATACCAACAGTTAATCACTCCGGCACTTATAGCCCCCAGGTTACTATTCCTTCGTCAGTACCTATAGTGGATATTCGAAACATGGAATTATCACCGTCAGCCAGGTATTTAACTGAATGAAAACCTTTGTATATTTCATATTTTCTCTGAGGCTTTCTGCTGCTATGACCTTCTTCGCTTTTTTTTTTTTTTTCTTCTCATATACAAATACTTCTTCCTATGGATAATCGAGAATATTAGTCAAAATAATTTAAAGGGACTTGAAACCCAAAATTTTTCTTTCATGATTCAGATAGAATATAATTTTAAACAACGTTCCAATTTACTTCTATTATTTAATTTGCTTCCTTCTCTTGTTATCCTTTTATCTAGGCAAACTCATGAGCAGCAGAGAACCTAGGTTCTAGCTGTTGATTGGCGGCTGCATATATATTTTGATTGTGATTGGCTCACCTATGTGTTCAGTTAGAAACCAGTAGTGCGTTGCTGCTCCTTCAACAAATGATACCAAGAGAATAAAACAAATTAGATAATAGAAGTAAATTAGACAGTTGTTTAAAATTGTATCCTCTATCTGAATCATGAATGAAAAAAATTGCGTTTCATGTCCCTTTAAACATTAACGTGAAGGTAAACTTTGATGAATGAAAGTCCGGTTTTTAAAAATACTATTAAAAACAAGGGCACTTTCATTCATCAAAGTTTAGAAAGCAGCCGTTTTGTTTATAAACTTACCTCTCTCCTCTTCAGCCGGAGCAGCTTCCCCGCCTGAAGATCTTCTCTTCACACGTCATCAATGACTAATCCGATTAGTCATTGCTGACGTGTGAAGAGAGGATCTCCGTGTGGGTTAAGCTGCTCCGGCTGTGAAAAGAAGAAAGGTACCTTTTTTAAACAAAACGGCTGCTTTCTAAACTTTGATGAATGAAAGTGCCCCTGTTTTTACTAGTATTTTTAAAAACCGGACTTTCATTCATCAAAGTTTACCTTCACTTTAACACCAATGTTTCAGATTCCCTTCGTATGTCTCTTTTGTGGCATTTACAAAACATTAAAGTTACAGTGAGCAGACTTACCCCTGTTATCTTCATTAAAGAAACCCTTCAGAAATCTTTTATGGTTTTTATTTAAAAAAATCAAACTATTTTTTATTTACACTCAAATGGCCCATCTACCTCCATTAAAAAAAAGAAGTAATTGAGCAGAACAGCCCCATGCAAGAGTATTGCCATTGCGCTAGTTGAGTGTGTTGCATTAGCCATTTAATATATCACTCTTGTTTTTTACCTTAGCCAGTGTTTAACCCCACTGGGTAGAAGCCACCGTTGAAATGGCAAATGTACATTTGTGCTAATAGTTTGTCTCCTATTGGTCTCCAGGTCGCTGCGAGTGCGACTGTTTTTTAATGAAACCAAAATTTAGCTATGCGCCTTTTTATCTTCAAACTCTTGTAAAATTGTATCTGTCTAAACATTTACAAGTAAAGAGTAATTTTTAAAAATACCTGGAAGCTAAAAGACCAATTATCTTGGCTCACCTTCATAGTAGTCATCCGTAAATATTATTTTCCCTTTAAGGTTTCAGGCTCGGTGTAATAATTTCCTCTGAAGACTTGTGTGATGCACCAGTGTTCACCTTTGTGATCCTGTTGGATTTACATGCTACTTCTAAGGAAAAATGTAAAGAAACCCCAACATTTTCTTTCATTATTCAGATAGAAGTAAATTAGAAAGTTGTTTTAAATTGTATGCCCTATAATTATTTTGTCTTTGTTTTCTTGTTATCCTTTGTTGCAAAGTAAGAAGGCAAGTTTAGGGGTGTGTACTTGTGCTGGAGCACTATACAGCAGCAGTTTTGCGACAGTGTTATACATTAGCAAGAACACTAGATGGCAGCACTATTTCCTTTAATGTAGTTTTCCCGACATCTAGATTTCTCCAACAAAGAATAACCCTAGAACTCAGCCAACTTGATAATAGAAGTAATTTGGAAACTTTTTTTTTTTTAATTTAAATTATATTCTCTATATGAATCATGAATAAAAAATGTAGGGTTTTGTGTCCCTTTAACCATGATTTCTCCTTTTTTTCTACCCTCCATTGTATTTTAGTGCTTTGGCATTTCTTCATCGGTTAATTCTTCTAGAGTGAGCTAAGATAAATGGAAATTAAATTATATTTGTAATTTCCATATTGTGACTCAGCCCTCTGTGATTTTGTTTAACCATTTCTAAATAACCGCTATGTGGCAGTAAGGAGTTGTTATATCCACCTGAAAAGGTTATGTTTTAGACTTTGTGTTTCTTTTTGCCCCCCTTAAAGGGACACTAAATAGATTTCATGCACCTCCCTCAATAATGGACACCGTTGCCATTTTTTAATTTAAGTGATACTGCTGTTATCTGAAAGAGTTGCTGCCCATGTGCAACACACATCAGCTCTGGAATGTTATAAGTTCAACATGAGGGCATGAGGGAGGTGAAGAATAACCTCAATACTATGGTTCTAAAATGTATTTAATGTTTAATGTCCAATTTAAAAGGGAGCTATTTGTTTTTGAGTGTTTGACGAACAAGCCAATATATGAAAATTACAATAAGATTTCTGTTATCACTAAGCTATTGCTGTAGCAGGACTCCCAGCGCATTCCACTTTGGTTTACTGGCGCAAGCAGACTGATCCTCTAGTCTTAACTTTGACAAGGTGCCTGAGCAAATCTGTGCCCTTATAGTTTTATATGGATAAACCTAGTTTGTAACCTGCTCACATCTGGTTTTTAAAGGGACTTAAAAGTTGAAATTAAGCAGCGTTATGCTAAACACCTGTAAACCTCTACAGGAGTCACTGCAACTGAACATATATTTTCTTTTAAAGCGAGTCTGCGGTAGGCAAGTTGAACTTTGAGGCTGAGCCAGAGGCCCCACCTGCTTCATCGCGACCGTCTTCACTTGGTGATATTTATCAGGCTTCACCAGACAAGTCGCTGATTACTCTATCTCAGGTAAGCCTTAAAAAAAGGTAGATTTTTTTTTTTTTTTTTTTAAACTACACTCGCTATAACTTATTGGCAAATCTAGAGCTGCACGTGACTCTGAGGTCGCACAGATGTCACCCCTCATGTCCGTTACTGTATAAACAAGACAGTGCTTTTTAGCTGTTCTACTTAAAATATAAAACCTTTTGGTAAGAAACCATTCAATCTGCATAAGCAGATATAAACCTAAAATATGAGTAAGAGAATACTTGCACTAAAAATCTTGATCAAATAAAAAAAAAAAACTGGAAAACAGCACACTTGCATGTATGGGGCACAGAAAAAGACTTGCCAAGTCCAGACCAAAATCAAATATCAATATAATTTCCAGCCTCCAAAATAATAAGACCTTTATTTCTTAAATGTTGGGTCCATACGCATGGTTACGTTTCAGGCCTGCACTAGGCCCAGATACATGATTAAGGGCCTAGTGCAGGCCTGAAACGTTGTAACTGCTTATGGACTCAACACTGAAAATATTACCTAAACAATTTTATTGCCCCCATACGAAACTAAGTGTATCACTGCTTCTCAATTCAGACTCTGTCTTGTGTGACTTATCCTGCAATCGAAAGTGTATTCTGACCGTTTAAAATGGCAGTGAATCTCCTCCCCATCATTTCTTCTCCAATCCTAGGATTTGATTACAGCCAATCAAATCCGTCTCCACGGTAAAATTGTTGTGAACGCAGCCGCAGATTGCGCATGCACGTCCGAAGATTGCGCATTCGCTTTTTCTCCCTAGCCAATTTCTTTACCTGGAACCTTTATTCAAAGCTAAAAACATTTTATGGGATAGTACCTGCACAAACAGATTGCGCTTAACGGCACTGATCTAGGCAAGTGCCAAAAATAAGAATACACACTACACTCCTCCCCTGCACTTCCGCTTTCAAGATGTGATTATAGCAATAATGCGCAGTCGACAGCGACCTAAATAGTGACGTCGCTCTCAATCTCGTGCATGGACTTATGGCGAACAATTTTTTTTTTTTTAATGAAGGAAGAGAGGGGGAGGAGTTTGGAGGCCATTTGTATTTGAAAAAAAGACGACTAACAGTGAAATGTTTCATCAATAACACATAAGGATATGTAAGCATAGCAGGCTGTATTGAGATTGAAATTATACATAAATTTATAATTGATTCTATGGTTATTAGTGTTGACTGTCCCTTTAAGAGCTAAAAATCTTGAGACATAAGACCTTAATCTTGATCCGACTTTACAAAACACAATACTTGTTGGTATATGTCTGTCTATAGTTGGTTTAAAACTTCTCAGAAGAAGCACTTGAGTAAAATACTATTTGTGTACCTGAGTGCAGATGATTGAGCCACTTTTGATCTTAAAGGGACATTGTCCTGTAAATGTGTGGGGGGGTTTGTTTTTTTTTCCTGAAATGTGTTCGTAATAATTCATTTTACCTGCTGGAGTGTTTTACATTGTTTACAAATAGCTCCTTCATATTTATAGCTGATTTTGTCTGTTAAAACCATCACCCATACTGAAAATATGAATATATTTCTATTCTCAAAAGCTTTGTAAACCACAATCTGCGACAGAATACTTGGAAATTTAAAGATTTTAGTATCAATCTATGTGTAAAAACAAGATAATTATGCGTTTGTATATCGCAAAATAGAGAAGGATGTCTACTTTTTTTATTTATTTTTTTTATTTTGCGATCTCTTTTGCTAGAAGAGTTTCTAAGTTTTCTGCTCTCTCTTGTGATCTTAACTTGATTTTTCATCAGGATATGTTTTATGGACTTCTTTAGCAGAGAGATTGTGTTCCTCCTTTGTGTCCTAATCCTAATAGGGCTCAATTTATCACAATAGAACCTGCAGTCAGTATTTATCAAGCAGCGGTCATCAGACCGCTGCTTCCTAGCCTCTTCTACACCTCTTAGGTGGAGAATTTCAATCTCCCCGGTCTCATCCAACTGGGGAGATTGACAGCTCCTGCCCTCACGTGATTGGCTGTGCGCAGGCAGGGGGCAGTGTTGAACAAGAGCGCCAAACAGACAGACTGGACTATTAGTAGTGGTCAGCTCACTGTATGAGACTGTAGAGATGATGTATGTTTGCAAATAGCCAACAAGAATTCCAAAAAAAGACTCCAGAAAAAAGCTGCTTAATATGTATAAAAATTGTATTTAAAATATAATTGACAATATAAAATACTAAAACAAATCTAAGCATCAAAACTGCTACGCGTTTCTCAGCGACCTCTGTGCCGTTGGCTATTTGCCAACACACATCTCTTCAGTCTCATATAGTGAGCTGGGCCACTACTAATAGTCCAGTCTGTCTGTTTGGCACTTGATAAGTGCTTTCCTACATGTGAGTACCCTGGACATCGGTGGGCTCCACATTGTTTGGGGATTACATTACCTTGGTTTATCTGCACTAGGAGGGGCCCTTTTCTATCTCTGTTTTAGACTGTAGCTACTCTGCACTGTAGCAAACAGAGGGTTGCAAGTTTGATCCCCGGCGAGGTCTACTCGGCCTTTCCTCCTTTCGAGGTTGATAAAATGAGCAGCGCCTTGAGTCCCTTAAGCGGGATTAGCTGCACTTTACAAGTACAATCATGTTTTCTCTGTGCTTTTTCTTCTTTGTGGAAGAATACACAGGGGTGTGTTGTTTAGAGACCGACTGCTGGGCACGGTGTCTCTTGGAGTCTCTTGACTCAGTCGAGTCTAGTTCCTGCGGTCTCTAGCAAGGCTGTGGACTATCTGCGGGTCAGTGTCCTTGGGCTTTTTCTTTTCTTTTTTTTCCTTCAAAGTTGTTCTCGGCTTCAGACGAAGCGGAATTTTGTTGGGTAGGGGTTTTCATGCCTGGTGCCCCCAGAATGGGCCCTTCCGTTTTTGCATTCAGTGTCCTTTATAGCTTGGGTATTTTCCCAAAAGTAATGAATGCAGCTGTGGACTCCTTCAATTTATGAAGAAAAACTTAAATTATGCTTACCTGATAATTTTCTTTTCTTCAGATGGAAAGAGTCCACAGCTCCCCGCCCGTATTTTTTCTGTGTGGCGTCTGTTATTTTTCTTCTTCTGGCACCTTTTCACCCTGGTATTTCTTCTACTGTTCCTTGGCAGAATGACTGGGGGATGAGGGAAGTGGGAGGAGTATTTAAGCCTTTGGCTGGGGTGTCTTTGCCTCCTCCTGGTGGCCAGGTTCTGAATCCCCAAAAGTAATGAATGCAGCTGTGGACTCTTTCCATCTGAAGAAAAGAAAATGATCAAGTAAGCATAATTTAAGTTTTTAAATGCCAAATTAAAGGTAAATGAGCTATTTGTAAACAATTTCATACACACTATCAGGTAAAATGGATCATTGGGGGTAAAAAGTACACTGTTACTTTAAACCGTTCTAACTCCTGCAACCCACCTTTTTATATGTACGTTTACCTTACAGGATGTAGCAGAAGATTATGATTATTCAAATAATAGAAACAGTCTGGTTACAAATCAGACAACAGAGGTGATCAGTGAACCCGAGATCCTGGCGTCTGATCATACTTATGACATAAGAGAATCTGAAGAAAGACGGTAAGAATATTTTATGAAATATTATTGTAATAGCTGTGAGATATTATTAATCTTGTTTAACCTATATATTGTATTATGAATCTATCATGGATCTATATATAACATATGTTTACTTGATAAATTTTATTTCTTGGTGGTGATAGTCCACGTAAATCCTTGTGGGAATTCATCTTCTGGCCACCAGGAGGCACCAAAGACACCCCACAACTAAGCTTTAAGTATCCCCCCTCCTTCCCTCTCTCTCCCAGTAGTACATATAGCCAAGGAAAGAAGGAAGAAAGATGGTAGGGTAAAGAGGTGCAAACCAGAACTGCTGCCAACTAGAAAAAAATGGTCTGGTTTGCGGACTATCACCACCAAGAAAGAAAGGAATTTATCAGAGTCCGCAAATTAACACCCTGCCTCTATCTCCAGAGCTGCCATAATATTCCTATAGATGATTTGGGACATGACGCATGGAAAGAACCACACTTTCCCTGATAACTTTCACTTTTGGTAGGAAACCAGACAAAGTTCACAAACTAAATTGTGTTGAAGAAAAACACCAGAGAGTTGAGGGTTTACAATCTCTCCTAGCGAAGAAAATAGCTAGCAAACAAAGCTTTTGAGATGAACACTGAATAGCCATGATGGTAAAGGCTCCAAAGAAAGATGCAGTAAGCCTCTTAGAACCAGATTCAAACTCCATGGAGGGGAGATAACAGGTCTGATAAAAAAACAGAGCCTGAATAAACACCTGGATAATAGGAACACCAACACATTGGCTGCATGACAAAACAAAATGCAGAACGCAACTTGTTAGAGGCTGGACAAGATACCCGGTCGTCATTCCTTGAGCAAAGTACTAGGAAAGAAAACTTTACACCCATCTAAATATTCATTCCCAAGCAGACCCACCAGATCTGCAAACCACCTCCCATGGCAAGCAGGAGCAAGTAGATTGCAACAATCTTTTCTTGCTTGAAACTCAAATACCTTCGCTTAAACTATTAGAGATGAATAAAACTAATAATAAGAAAACAAATAGACTGCTGGCTCGTCTATTAAATTTGCCTGAGGATCACTCGATTTCGAATCAAAGCTTGAATATTATGGAATATCCTGGTAGAGACTGAATTATCCTATAATCTGCTTCCAGATAAGCCCGGAAACTAGAGATGGTGAGAAGGAAAACAGAAGATCTCTGCCCAATGCATAAGATAAGAAAACTCTGATCTCTAAAGCATTGTGGGTACCAACGTGATGAATGAAAGTAACCAAAGTTAAGATGTCTGAATGAATCTAAATATTGCGACCAAAACTTCCCAAAACCCTCGGACACTCCACAGTGCCCCCCATCTTGACCAGCTGTCATAATCAGACTAACCATCTCCATACACAGAGATACGGTAATAGAGATAGGGATTAATGAGAACAGGCTCATGGAGACCAATACTGTGACGATTCCCAAAGGGAACACCATTGGAATAGAAGAAAACGGACTCCTGAACAGTTAGTCTCTAGCCATAACTGTTGAGAAACCAGAGTAGATGCTCTGTAAAGATATACACTAAAATAAACAGGAGCTGCTGAGTTCCGGGGGAGGAGCGTAAGTGCAAGGTCACACTGAACACTTGCTCTCTGATTCCCAGCGAGCTGTTGGCGGAGAATCCTTGTGCTGAAGTCCTCAGACCTTGGGCGGCTTGCTTAGTAGACTCTACATCCCTACCGGAGCTCTAGCAGTGCTAATACATCGCACTGAGCTGCTCTTAGTAGCAGTGTTAAAGGACTGGCCCCCTTCTCCACTTTATATTACTTACCACCAGCTCTTCACCTCCTCTCACATAATAACTTTCTCTTGGATTGCAGCCAGTGTTTTCCTCCCCCTCCCATGGGTGCTGCGTGAGGGGGAGTAATCTTTTGCCCGCTTGGCTACCCCATACCTGGAGCTTGGATAGCTCAAGTAGCCTCACTACTACTTACCGGCTTATGACTTGTCAACTTGTAGTAAGTTGGATGCTACATTGCAGGTGTTCCTGCAGGCTTTCCTGGGATCAAGTGGACAACTGGCAAAGAGAACATAAGACCTAGGCCAATGCTATTCCAGGACTTCTCTGCGGAAACAGACACAAAAAGGAGAGAGTTTTCCCCAATTTGCACTAGATTAATCAATCAGGGCCTCCAAGCTACCTTAATCTATCCAGCTAGGCTGAAGATTATGGTGGACAATCAAACACATTTCTTTGACTCTGCTAAAGATGCAGAAACATTTTGTGCTGAGACTTATCCCTCTGTACAATAGAGGAGCTAGATAGTATCTATCGCATTTTCTTAGTACTAACCCCTCTGTGGTCTGGTCCTTATGGACGAGGGTGAAAGGTGGGCCGACCAAGGTTGGGATGTTGTGAGTTGTGTGTTTTTTGTTTTTTTTCCCCTCCTCTCTCCCCTTTCTTTCTTTAGATGGTGGACGCGGCAGGCAGATTTAAGTTAACCTCTTGGAATCTTGGGGGCATTACATCTCCCAATAAACGGAAACCAATATCTCATCTAAGAAAAATAAACACTGATATTGCATTTTTACAGGAAACCCATTTAAAGCTGGAAGAAGTTCTTAAGCTTAAATGCTCATGGGTTAAGGAAATTCTCTCCTCCCCTACCGTGAAGAGGAAAGGAGGTGTCGCAATCCTTTTAGGGAAAAAGTTAAACTATGAAGTTCTTCATGTCAACACAGACTCAGAGGGGATATTCTTAAGGGTAAAAACCAAACTAGCTAAGACACTTTATACATTATGTAACATTTATGCGCCTAATGTCTTTAATTTGCCCTTTTGGGAGACACTCCAGGCCAATATCATGTCATATGCAGAGGGTTATTTGATATTAGGGGGTGATTTCAATATGACACCACAGTACCCCTTAGATAGGTTAAGACAGAATTATTTTTGTTCTAGAAGTTAGAGATAATTTAAAATCAAAACTCCTTACTAGACTTTTTCGGAATCTTAGGGTTAGGGATGTATGGAAGTCACAGAACCCTGACATCAGAGATTTCACATGCCTTTCTAAGGCACATAAGTCACTCTCTAGGATCAATCTACTTCTCCTAGATGAAAGGCTGTGTAAACTGAGAGTTATATCTGGGATTCTTCCTATTTGCACTTCGGACCATGCCCCTATCTTCCTTGACTTTCAGTTTAGTGATCCTGCTTCTAGAAATCGTCGGTTCTGTTTTCCTGCATATCTGGCATCAGATTTTAGGTTTAAAAACTGGCTTAAATCTAAGTTCGAAGAATACGCTTCCTTTAACCAAGAATATATCGATCGTCCTGCTATCTTCTGGGAAACTGCAAAGGTAGTTCTCAGGGGGGAGATATTAACATATAGTATAAATAGGACAAATAAATTTAAACTTAGGGAAAAGGAAATCCTGAAGTCCGTATCTAACTCATACAATCATCATTTACTAGAGAAAACATCAGAGAGCTGGGTAAGATACTCGAGCATTAAAGGAAAGGGACTCTTTTCTCCTTTTATATGGCTTCCCAGAAAGATCTAAGATTTCAGGCTAAGTTATTTCGACACGGAAACAAAACAGGGAAACTCCTCGCAAATGTAGTCAAGGGGGATAAAGGCTCATCTTTTGATTCCCTTCAAAATGAAGGTAAAAGTTTAACGACAGCAGAAGAGCTTTTAAAGGCCTTTTCAGATTACTACCAGGATCTGTATTCCCTCAAGACTTCAAATCTTGAGCGCAAGGATTTCTGGAGCAAAATCTCCTATCCGACATTATCATCTGAGCTAGTTGAAACTCTTAATTCTGAGCTAGAAGTGTATAGAGCAATTCAAGACCTTTCTTTAAACAAAGCTCCGGGCCCGGATGCCCTCCCTAATGAATTCTACAAGATATTACTTCCTGTAATTGTGTCACATTTAACTTTACTTTTTAATGGTATGTATATCGAGGGTAATTTGGCCTCTTCCAGTTTCGCGGCTTCCTATACCATTCTAATTTTAAAGCAAGAATCATATAGGCCTATAGCCTTGTTGAATTCGGATTAGAAAATATTTACTTCTGTCTTAGCACTAAGGCTTCAATCCCTTCTCCCCAGCATTATTCATAAAGACCAGGCTGGATTCTTGTTCAAACGAAATTCCTCAGCTAAAATAAAGGAAGTCCTCCTTAACCATTGACTACTTTAAAACCAGGGAGAGGTTGGGGAGCGGAGGGGGAGGGGACACCTCTGATCTTGCAATTATCTCAATTGACGCTGAAAAAGGTTTTGATTCAGTTCACTATGGTCATTTACTATACTCCCATCATCGTTTTGGCCTTTGAGGTAGTTTTCTTAAGTTTATCGACAATCTATATAATAAGGCCTCTACAAGGATGTTAGTTAATGGCATGATTTCTTCAGATATATCGCTTAGGAGAGGAACCCGACAGGGATGTCTCCTCTTCTCTTCAACCTTTCCATTGAACCCCTGGCTATCTTTATTAGACAGCATCTGGAAGGCATTAGAATAGGCAAGAAGGAGCTGAGAATAGCTTTATATGCCGATGATATTCTAATATATATCACAAACACCTACATTAATATTCCGAAACTCCTTTTAATTATTGATCAGTTTGGATCTTTTTCTGGATATAGGGTGAATATCACAAAATCTGAACTTTTGTGGATTAAGTAAACGGAGTCCCTTTCAAACATACCATTTGGAGTAGTTTCTGAATCATTTAGGTACCTTGGCATCTCAATCTCCTCTAATCCCGATACTTGGTACAGTCTTAATATTCTCCCAGTGTTAAATAAAATCAAAGAGTCTGAAAAATTGGCAAAATCTCTCCCTTTCCCTTTCAGGCCGAATAGCTCTATATAAGATGATTCTTCTTCCTAAACTTTTCTATGTTCTTCAGAATACGCCATTGATTCTTAAGGGAAAAGACATTTTGATGTTCAACTTCGCATTGAGATGCTTTATTTGGCAAAATAAAAAACCCAGAATCTCATTACCTAAACTCTCTCTCCCTAGAAAATTTGGCGGGCTTGCCTTACCAGATCTTAGACTTTATAACTATGCTTTTCTTGTGCGTTTAGTTATGGACTGGATCTTTAATAGAGATTCATCCACTTTTACTAATTCATCCACTTTTGCCTGTAGCGATAATTCATTGCACTTCTAGCTCACTACCTTGTGAGGTGAAAAAACTTAGGACTATAATGAATCCACTCCAGGCTTGGCTGTCGTGCAATCCCCAATTTAAAGCAGGACTCCAATCGACACTTTTTCAAAAGTGGAAGAACTTAGGACTTGGTAATGATTCTCAATTGTTAGACTTTGATAGGTGTATTAAAACCTTTGGTTTCCTTAGGGGGGAGTTTAATCTCCCTCAAAAGGACTTATACGCGTATTTACAAGCATGGCATTTTACGCTTAAACAAGTGATTTTGGTTGGAACTGGTTCCTGGGGAGCATTGAGAAATGGCTTGTCCTAGTTAAAAAATTGTTACCAATTCTTAATCTCCCTGAAGGGTACTTTCAACTTGGAAATGATCTCTTCCAAATGGGCCGCAGTAACATCGTAAAGTAGTGTGGACGTGAGCCTTAGCCAATCCTCAATTCATGAAGTTATGAGAACTTATCTTTCCTCCTCCTGGAGAGAATCTCATATCAAATTACTTTTCATGACTTATTTCACGCCGGAGAAAGGCTTTAGGTGTGGAAATCCTAATTTCAATAGCTGCCCCAAATGATCGCTGCTATCAGCTAATCTGATGCATATGTTATGGGATTGCCCAAGGGTCAGATATTTCTGGTTTAAACTACACTATTAGCTCAATAAGACACAGGGGATCTCCTCTGACGTTAACGCTAGTACACATACTGTACCTCTGGAAAGATACGAAGAATCGGCAGGTCAATAGCAAAATTGTCAATATGGCTTTTCTAGCAGCCAGATATTTAATCTTTAAAAATGGAAAGGGAGAGTGACCCCCAGTATTCCAGAGGTTAAGAATTGTTTAAGGAAACAATGCACGTTAGAAAAGATAGATACAAACCTGAATGATGAACACGACATTGATATAAAAAAAAATTGAAATGGTCAGTCTTCATTAAAGCTCTCCCTTCCAATGAATTTGATCATCTAATTTACCCATTCAGAAATTCAGAACTTGTTCTGTTGGGTCTGGTAATTGGCCGGGTTACCACATCCCCCTCTCTTTATTTTCTCTTTTTTTTTTCTCCTTTTTTTTTTTTCTCGTCTCGTCTTGTCCTGACTTGCTTGGTTTTGTCTTGTCTTGTCCTGTCTTGTCTTGTGGGAGTTTTTTTTTGTTTGTTTTTTATATTCTGTGTTTTGTGGTGGTGTTGTAGGTTTTGGCCATTTGTTTTATTCCTTGTTGATGTTGTATTAGGAAAGCTATAAAAAAACTCCAACACAGTATCATAAATGAATTTTGAGACACAGATTAGTTCATACTTGTTAGGTTACAAGGACCCTATGACAGGTTAGATAAAGAATCGCTAGGCTAGGCCCTGCTTTACCGCCACAGGAGGAGCAACAAGGAAGGGTACTGTATTGTACCTAGAATAAGGTCCAGAAGGATGTATTTGTGTTATGTTGTAAATACTCCAGGTTAGGAAGGGACCTGCATTTAGCAGTTGCTCCTGTTTGGGTTGTTTTTTCTTTATCTGTTTAATGAGGTACTTAGACACCCTCCTTTTCGTTTTCTTTTTTCTTTGTCCTTTGTCCTTTGCTCTGAACATATATGTACAGATTAAAGTGTATACTCTGTTGGATCTTAAATAAAGAAATAAAAAATAAACATGAGCTATAAATTAAAAAAAACATCCTATGAGGAATCCCTGGAATAGAGATAACTCCCATAATCCCCAGATCCTGCACACCCTAAAAGGATGACTATTTGATCTGATCTCCTTGAAACAGGAGACAAAAGAAACCTCCTTAGGCAGCCCAGACCCAAACTTTACCTGTACCTATGAGTAACGATCCCTGTGGTGCCAAACAAACCAAGCCTACTGAAACAACAAGGTAGACTTATTGCTTGAACATATTCTAGAAAACCTTATCCTCAGCAGATCTCTGATCCTGAAATGCTAAGTTTACCAAACTTCCTTAGGAAAGGAACACTTCTCGCTCAAATAAAGCAAGGCAAATCACTCCAGAGGGTGAAGAGGTGACAAACCCAGATATCTGAACTGGAATAATAATTGCAGAAAGTAGGAACCTCACCAGGAACCTGAAGAACAACAAAACCCCATACACACAGAATTGTTGATTTGAAATGTTTTAGAGGAACTAAGGAGAAACCTTAGTGCCACCCGAGTAGTATTCACTGGTGCAGCAAAATAATGGCACAGAAATGAGACTGTAATTGGTATGCAAAACATGCAACCGATTGTATGAAGAACAAAGTCAGCGAGTCTACCCTCTAATGGAAAACTCAAGCAGACAAATTCAATTCTCTTCCATAGATACCTTAGGAAAGTAAAAGAAAACAGACTTTACATTGAAACCGTAGTGAGTACATAACCACAACAGTACATCATTAATAACAGGAACTAAAATAGATGAATATCCTGAAATAATTACTTGCCATAAGTATTATACAGATGTACAGCAATGTATAACAGTAGTACAAGAAATTTGATAGAAATACCATTGCAGGGCAAAAAAAACAGTACTACAAACGTATCCTTACACTAATAAAGGATTACTAGTGCACAGCAATAAATAACGGTAAATCTTAGAGGTATACACTGATAGGAAATAAATTGATAAAAACTGTGACTCTGTGGTCTAACAGATTTGAGTCTGTAATGACAATCCCAGTCAGTGTCATAATAAAGTATGAGACAGTACAAAACTTAAACACTAAAATTATGCCGATATAAGGTAATACAGAGCTATTAATACCCTTGTAAGCACTGTAGAAATATATCAATGTAGAAAACACGCTGGGCAAAAACATTTATAATAGGCTCCATAACAGGACATAGACATAAATCCCAACAGAAATTTCTCAAAAAAAAAGATGAGCTGGGAGTTGCGTTACAACTTGAGATAGACATGAATATGACGTTTGTTGCATTAGTGAGCTCTCGAAAGTGATAATAAATGCGTCCATAAAGAAATAACAGCAATAGTTCAAATATGAGGCGGGAGAGTGCCAAAAGGTAGTGTCGGCCACAACTACCGCCATTAACAAAAACTCTGTATGAAAGGCTTGATATCAGCTTACCCCTGCCAGAAATTATCACATTGTAGACCAGTGCAACTTAAGTAGGAAAGGGCCGCTGCCATAGTGCACAGTAAAAGGGAAGAGCGTGTGTAAACCCTCCTGAGTTGGGGAAAAAGGTTAATCACTGTAGAAATGGACTAAAGTGTCGCCCACGCTGTGTTCTGTCCTCTTCATATACGATAGGCGCTCACATGGTTCCCCAGTGCCAGATTAGCGCTCCCACATCTGATAGCTGATTCAGCTCTAAAATGAAAGTCACAGACTTTAACACGCAACCGAGAGACCATGTGAGGCCCTTAAAGAGGCAAACATCCGTAACACGGAAATTGAGTAAAGGTTGAAACCCCTTAAGAAATTTTCCTCAAATAGTAAAGAAAATATTTAATAAAATTATTATGCTATCATTATGTCCTTACAATTAGACTCAAGCAAGCTCATGTCAGGACTTGTGACTTAACCGGTCCTCTAACTCACTGAGCTAACAAGACCCTTTGCATGAAAGTACAAAATAAATGTTGTCAAATACATAGTATGTATACTTATCTGCCTGAAATAAGAGTGTACAGAATGATATACTGGTGGCTGTGCTGATCTGTACTTAGTGTTTCCGCTAATAACCCAATGAATGTAAAGGTGATTGCAGGTACTTACCTACTCGTCGCCCCACCACTGATCTTACCATGAGCACAACATGCAGGTCCAGTAGATGGACCATCCAGTACTGTAGCAGAGGATTTACTGAGGACATACATCTTCATGTCCAAGCAGGAGGAGGCAAAAAGAAACTATCTGTGGCAGGCTTGTGATCACAACTCCATAGAGAAATTCACATTGCACAGCCAGTATTTCTCTTCCAGGAACTATCCATTAGATTAATATCCCTGTAATTCTTTAAGAAATCCAGGACACCTTTATCCATGCCTCTCTCCTTGACGAGGCAAACAACTACTGGGGGAGAGAGGGAAGTAGGGGGAATACTTAAAGCTTTATTGTGGGTTGTCTTTGCCTCCTTCTGGTGGCCAGGAGATGAATTCCCACATGGATTTTCGTGGTCTATCGCCACCTCAGAAATAAATATTTTATTATGAAATCTATATATATATATGTGTCTATCTCTCTCTATATATCTGTAAACTAGTTAATTATTTTGCAGAGTTCAGCCGCTCTTTCAGTTCAGTTTACAAGACTTCAGATGCTGTGCTGTGCTGGGGAGAGGGCATTTTGGAAAAGTGAGTTTGTAAATTAAATAACTCCCAAACACCATCCACATTTTTAAAATACAGATTAACCAATGATAAACTTCTATATATTGTTTCAGGTGCTGCTTGCAGAATATAAAAAGACCAATGAGATGTTTGCCATTAAAGCCTTAAAAAAAGGGGATATTGTTTCCCGGGATGAAGTTGACAGGTGAGAGGAAGAGTAGAAACCTATTACAGTGTCACGTGAAATCTTCTGACTTTCTCATGTGTTTGTATCCTATAAATAATCATATCTACTGCAGTCTAAGAGACATAAAGCTTCTTTTTTTATGCAAGGTTATATCCTCCGTTAAGTGCTGAATAGCAAAAGAACTACATACAATATACATGTTTAAAAAGTTTTAACTTTCATTAACGATTAGCAAAACCACTTGAAAACTGAGTGTTTATCTTGATTGAGGCCAGTTAGTTTGCTGTAAATAAGTATTTGCACTGCTCTAAGCAATCACTGTCTAGTTTGTAGCTGGATTAGGCAATCTGCAGTATTTTATAAAATAGCCCTGGTGACATAATTTGTTTTTTATACTCACTAGAGAGCATGGGGCAGGTGCGATTTTTTTTTTTTATTATTAAACAAGGGATTTTACTGCAAAAGCCAGCAAAATTCATAATAAACATGTATATTGCAAAGGTGTTTTTTGTGTAATTAGATACTTAATATTACAATATTGAGGTATTTCTCCTATATAGGGCTTCATTTACATATATTTAGATAGTGCTGTTTGCATTCAAAAATAAATTTGGTCCTTTCCCATGAGTAACTTGCACAAATCACGGTTTTCTAGTTTTCGTAAGATACGTTTCCTTTGTAGATATCCCATAAAATGGCAGGAAGCTTCCCATTTGTATGTGTTCAGACACTAGAGTGAAGTGAGCTCCAATTCTCCGTTATGCACCTATTCACGTTGTGCTATGGAACATGGCTGTGCTTTATCAAGAGAGGCAGTTTAAAGGGACAGTAAACGTTGTCCTAGATGTTACATAATTCTGCATTATGTACAGAATGATGTAACATGTGGATAGCCTTTCCTTTGATTTTTGTTTTCTAGAAACCTAATTTGCAGTTTTAAACAATACTACATGTAGTTGAATGGCACGATCGGGCTCGCTGTGATTAGACTGAGTCTGTGATGCGCTAGTATTGTTTTAGCCTGCTAAATAGGTATTTTGGGGGGGGGGGGGAAATCAAAGGCTTATCCATATGTTACATAATTATGTACACCGTGCAGAATTATGTAACATCTAGGACAACATTTAATGTCTTAGTGTTGTGTAGACAGAAAAGTGTTAGGTCTTTCAGCATAAACGATAGGGACAAATAAAGCACAAAAGCAAAGCATTCGGGAGCTGTTCATAAGGGTACCCTGAAATAGTGCATAGCTGTAAAAGGGACGTCTGTCATGGCTTTTAGCAGCGAGTTTGTTGTAAGGTTACGTTTGCTTTGATAGCAAGAGCGGCAATGGTTATGGAGCTTTTAACATTAAAAGGGTTTTTGTGCTTTACATTTTCTTTTATTTATTTAATGTCATGAGTTGCAAGATTCCCTTTAATTGAATTGTGTTTTATTTAATGAGCCACTAAAGTTAAAATTAAAGTTTTATAATACAGATGGAGCATGCAATTTAGTAAAAACTTTGCAATCTACTTCCATTATTAAAACGTGCACTCTTTCTGAGTGTGTGCAAAAGTGCACAGGATATATACATATAAGCTTTTTGCCATTTGTTGATTTTTGTTGCCTGATACATGGGGAGGAGAAATTTGATTTCTTTCATGTAATTAGCAAGAGTCCATGAGCTAGTGACGTATGGGATATACATTCCTACCAGGAGGGGCAAAGTTTCCCATACCTCAAAATGCCTATAAATACACCCCTCACCACACCCACAATTCAGTTTTACAAACTTTGCCTCCGATGGAGGTGGTGAAGTAAGTTTGTGCTAGATTCTACGTTGATATGCGCTCCGCAGCAAGTTGGAGCCCGGTTTTCCTCTCAGCGTGCAGTGAATGTCAGAGGGATGTGAGGAGAGTATTGCCTATTTGAATGCAGTGATCTCCTTCTACGGGGTCTATTTCATAGGTTCTCTGTTATCGGTCGTAGAGATTCATCTCTTACCTCCCTTTTCAGATCGACGATATACTCTCATATTCCATTACCTCTACTGATTCTCGTTTCAGTACTGGTTTGGCTTTCTACTACATGTAGATGAGTGTCCTGGGGTAAGTAAATCTTATTTTCTGTGACACTCTAAGCTATGGTTGGGCACTTTGTTTATAAAGTTCTAAATATATGTATTCAAACATTTATTTGCCTTGACTCAGAATGTTCAACTTTCCTTATTTTTCAGACAGTCAGTTTCATATTTGGGATTATGCATTTGAATTATTCATTTTTTCTTACCTTCAAAAATTTGACTCTTTTTTCCCTGTGGGCTGTTAGGCTCGCGGGGGCTGAAAATGCTTCATTTTATTGCGTCATTCTTGGCGCGGACTTTTTTGGCGCAAAAATTTATTTTCCGTTTCCAGCGTCATACGTGTCGCCGGAAGTTGCGTCATTTTTTGACGTTATTTTGCGCCAAAAATGTCGGCGTTCCGGATGTGGCGTCATTTTTGGCGCCAATAGCATTTGGGCGCCAAATAATGTGGGCGTCTTATTTGGCGCTAAAAAATATGGGCGTCGCTTTTGTCTCCACATTACTTAAGTCTCATTTTTCATTGCTTCTGGTTGCTAGAAGCTTGTTCTTTGGCATTTTTTCCCATTCCTGAAACTGTCATATAGGGAATTTGATCTATTTTGCTTTATATGTTGTTTTTTCTCTTACATATTGCAAGATGTCTCACGTTGCATCTGAGTCAGAAGATACTACAGGAAAATCGCTGTCTAGTGCTGGATCTACCAAAGCTAAGTGTATCTGCTGTAAACTTTTGGTAGCTATTCCTCCGGCTGTTGTTTGTATTAATTGTCATGACAAACTTGTTAATGCAGATAATATTTCCTTTAGTAAAGTACCATTGTCTGTTGCAGTTCCTTCAACATCTAAGGTGCAGAATGTTCCTGATAACATAAGAGATTTTGTTTCTGAATCCATCAAGAAGGCTATGTCTGTTATTTCTCCTTCTAGTAAACGTAAAAAATCTTTTAAAACTTCTCTCCCTACAGATGAATTTTTAAATGAACATCATCATTCTGATTCTGATGACTCTTCTGGTTCAGAGGATTCTGTTTCAGAGATTGATGCTGATAAATCTTCATTTCTTTCATGTAATTAGCAAGAGTCCATGAGCTAGTGACGTATGGGATATACATTCCTACCAGGAGGGGCAAAGTTTCCCAAACCTTAAAATGCCTATAAATACACCCCTCACCACACCCACAATTCAGTTTTACAAACTTTGCCTCCGATGGAGGTGGTGAAGTAAGTTTGTGCTAGATTCTACGTTGATATGCGCTCCGCAGCAAGTTGGAGCCCGGTTTTCCTCTCAGCGTGCAGTGAATGTCAGAGGGATGTGAGGAGAGTATTGCCTATTTGAATGCAGTGATCTCCTTCTACAGGGTCTATTTCATAGGTTCTCTGTTATCGGTCGTAGAGATTCATCTCTTACCTCCCTTTTCAGATCGACGATATACTCTTATATATACCATTACCTCTGCTGATTCTCGTTTCAGTACTGGTTTGGCTTTCTACAAACATGTAGATGAGTGTCCTGGGGTAAGTAAATCTTATTTTCTGTGACACTCTAAGCTATGGTTGGGCACTTTATTTATAAAGTTCTAAATATATGTATTCAAACATTTATTTGCCTTGACTCAGAATGTTCAACTTTCCTTATTTTTCAGACAGTCAGTTTCATATTTGGGATAAATGCATTTGTTTCAATCATTTTTTCTTACCTTAAAAAATTTTGACTTTTTCCCTGTGGGCTCGCGGGGGCAGAAAATGCTTCATTTTATTGCGTCATTCTTGGCGCAGACTTTTTTGGCGCAAAAATTTTTTTCTGTTTCCGGCGTCATACGTGTCGCCGGAAGTTGCGTCATTTTTTGACGTTTTTTTGCGTCAAAAATGTCGGCGTTCCGGATGTGGCGTCATTTTTGGCGCCAAATAATGTGGGCGTCTTTTTTGGCGCTAAAAAATATGGGCGTCATTTTTGTCTCCACATTATTTAAGTCTCATTATTTATTGCTTCTGGTTGCTAGAAGCTTGTTCACTGGCATTTTTTTCCCATTCCTGAAACTGTCATTTAAGGAATTTGATCAATTTTGCTTTATATGTTGTTTTTTTCTTTTACATATTGCAAGATGTTCCACGTTGCATCTGAGTCAGAAGATACTTCAGGAAAATCACTGCACAGTGCTGGAGCTACCAAGCTAAGTGTATCTGCTATAAACTTTTGGTATCTGTTTCTCCAGCTGTTATTTGTATTGCATGTCATGTCAAACTTATTAATGCAGATAAAATTTCCTTTAGTACTGTTACATTACCTGTTGCTGTTCCGTCAACATCTAAATTTTCAGAGTGTTCCTGATAACATAAGAGATTTTATTTTTTTTTAAATCCATTTAGAAGGCTATGTCTGTTATTTCTCCTTCTAGTATACATAAAAGTCTTTTAAAACTTCTCTTTTTTCAGATGAATTTTTAAATGAACATCATCATTCTGATACTGATAATGGTTCTTCTGGTTCAGAGGTTTCTGTCTCAGAGGTTGATGCTGATAAATCTTTGTATTTGTTCAAGATGGAATTTATTCGTTCTTTACTTAAAGAAGTGTTATTTGCATTAGAAATAGAGGATTCTGGTCCTCTTGATACTAAATGTAAACGTTTAAATAAGGTTTTTAAATCTCCTGTAGTTATTCCAGAAGTGTTTTATCTCCCTGATGCTATTTCTGAAGTAATTTCCAGGGAATGGAATAATTTGGGTAATTTATTTACTCCTTCTAGACGTTTAAGCAAATTATATCCTGTGCCATCTGACAGATTAGAGTTTTTTGGGACAAAAATCCCTAAGGTTATGGGGCTGTCTCTACTCCTGCTAATGTACTACTATTCCTACGGCAGATAGTACTTCATTTAAGGATCCTTTAGATAGGAAAATTGAATCCTTTCTAAGAAAAGCTTACTTATGTTCAGGTAATCTTCTTAGACCTGCTATATTTTTAGCGGATGTTGCTGCAGCTTCAACTTTTTGGTTAGAAGCTTTAGCGCAACAAGTAACAGATCATAATTTTATAGCATTATTATTATTCTATAACATGCTAATAATTTTATTGGTGATACCATCTTTTGATATCATTAGAGTTGATGTCAGGTATATGTCTCTAGCTATTTTAGCTAGAAAAGCTTTATGGATTAAACTTGGAATGCTGACATGTCTTCTAAGTCAACTTTGCTTTCCCTTTCTTTCCAGGGTAAATAATCATTTTCGTTCCTTTCCTCACAACAAGGAACAAAAGCCTGATCCTTCATCCTCAGGAGCGGTATCAGTTTAGAAACTATTTCCAGTTTGGAATATATCCAAGCCTTATAGAAACCTATAGCCAGCTCCTAAATACCTATGAAGGTGCGGCCCTTATTCCAGCTCAGCTGGTATGGGGCAAATTACGTTTTCTTCAAAGAAATTTGGATCAATTCCGTTCTTAATCTCTGGTTTCAGAAACATTGTTTCAGAAAGGTACAGAATTGGCTTCAAGTTAAAGCCTCCTGCTAAGAGATTCTTCTCTTTCCCGTGTCCCAGTTAACACAGCAAAGGCTCAGCATTTCTGAAATGTGTTTCAGATCTAGAGTTGGCTGGAGTATTTATGCCAGTTCCAGTTCTGGAACAGGGGCTGGGGTTTTATTTTATCTCTTCATTGTACCAAAGAAGGTCAATTCCTTCAGACCAGTTCCGGATCTATCATTATTGAATCGTTATGTTAGGATACCAACATTCAAGATGGTTACTGTAGGACTATCCTGCCTTTTGTTTAGCAAGGGCATTATATGTCTACAATAGATTTACAGGATGTGTATCTGCATATTCCGATTCATCCAGATCACTTTTTAGTGTCTGAGATTCTCTTTTTAGACAAGCATTACCAGTTTTGTGGCTCTACCGTTTGGCCTAGCCTCAGTTCCAAGAATTTTTTTCAAAGGTTCTCGGTGCCCTTCTTTCTGTAATCAGAGAATAGGGTTTTGGTATTTCCTTATTTGGACGATATCTTGGTACTTGCTCAGTCTTCTCATTTTCGAAGAATCTCATACGAATCGACTTGTGTTGTTTCTTCAAGTTCATGGTTGGAGGATCAATTTACCAATCAGTTCATTGATTCCTCAGACAAGGGTAACCTTTTTAGGTTTCTAGATAAATTCAGTGTCTATGACTCTGTCCTTGTCAGACAAGAGAAGTTTAACATTGATATCAGCTTGTCAAAACCTTCAGTCACAATCATTCCCTTTGGTAGCCTTATGCATGGAAATGTTGGGTCTTAGGACTGCCGCATCAGATGCGATCTCCTTTGCTCGTTTTCACATGCGACCTCTTCAGCTCTGTATGCTGAACCAATGGTGCAGGGATTACTCAAAGATATCTCAATTAATATCTTTAAACCGATTTTACGACACTCTCTGACATGGTGGACAGATCACCATCGTTTAGTTCAGGGGGCTTCTTTGTTCTTCCGACCTGGACTATAATCTCAACAGATGCAAGTCTTACAGGTTGGGGAGCTGTGTGGGGGTATCTGACGGCACAAGGGGTTTGGGAATCTCAGGAGGTGAGATTTCCGATCAATATTTTGGAACTCCGTGCAATTTTCAGAGCTCTTCAGTCTTGGCCTCTTCTGAAGAGAGAGTTGTTCATTTGTTTTCAGATAGACAATGTCACAACTGTGGCATACATCAATCATCAAGGAGGGACTCAGTCCTCTGGCTATGAAAGAAGTATCTCGAATTTTGGTTTGGGCGGAATCCAGCTCCTGTCTAATCTCTGCGGTTCATATCCCAGGTATGGACAATTGGAAAGCGGATTATCTCAGTCGCCAAACGTTGCATCCGGGCGAATGGTCTCTTCACCCAGAGGTATTTCTTCAGATTGTTCAAATGTGGGAACTTCCAGAAATAGATCTGATGGCTTCTCATCTAAACAAGAAACTTCCCAGGTATCTGTCCAGATCCCGGGATCCTCAGGCGGAGGCAGTGGATGCATTATCACTTCCTTGGAAGTATCATCCTGCCTATATCTTTCCGCCTCTAGTTCTTCTTCCAAGAGTAATCTCCAAGATTCTGAAGGAATGCTCGTTTGTTCTGCTGGTAGCTCCGGCATGGCCTCACAGGTTTTGGTATGCGGATCTTGTCCGGATGGCCTCTTGCCAACCGTGGACTCTTCCGTTAAGACCAGACCTTTTGTCTCAAGGTCCTTTTTTTCCATCAGGATCTGAAATCCTTAAATTTAAAGGTATGGAGATTGAACGCTTGATTCTTGGTCAAAGAGGTTTCTCTGACTCTGTGATTAATACTATGTTACAGGCTCGTAAATCTGTATCCAGAGAGATATATTATAGAGTCTGGAAGACTTATATTTCTTGGTGTCTTTCTCATCATTTTTCTTGGCATTCTTTTAGAATACCGAGAATATTTCAGTTTCTTCAGGATGGTTTAGATAAGGGTTTGTCCGCAAGTTCCTTGAAAGGTCAAATCTCTGCTCTTTCTGTTCTTTTTCACAGAAAGATTGCTATCCTTCCTGATATTCATTGTTTTGTACAAGCTTTGGTTCGTATAAAGCCTGTCATTAAGTCAATTTCTCCTCCTTGGAGTTTGAATTTGGTTCTGGGGGCTCTTCAAGCTCCTCCATTTGAACCTATGCATTCATTGGATATTAAATTACTTTCTTGGAAAGTTTTGTTCCTTTTGGCCATCTCTTCTGCCAGAAGAGTTTCTGAATTATCTGCTCTTTCTTGTGAGTCTCCTTTTCTGATTTTTCATCAGGATAAGGCGGTGTTGCGAACTTCTTTTGAATTTTTACCTAAGTTGTGAATTCCAACAACATTAGTAGAGACATTGTGGTTCCTTCATTATGTCCTAATCCTAAGAATTCTAAGGAGAAATCGTTGCATTCTTTGGATGTTATTAGAGCTTTGAAATATTATGTTGAAGCTACTAAGTCTTTCCGAAAGACTTCTAGTTTATTTGTTATCTTTTCCGGTTTTAGAAAGGCCAGAAAACTTCTGCCATTTCTTTGGCATCTTGGTTGAAATCTTTAATTCATCTTGCCTATGTTGAGTCGGGTAAGACTCCGCCTCATAGGATTACAGCTCATTCTACTAGGTCAGTTTCTACTTCCTGGGCGTTTAGGAATGAAGCTTCGGTTGATCAGATTTGCAAAGCGGCAACTTGGTCCTCTTTGCATACTTTTACCAAATTCTACCATTTTGTTGTATTTTCTTCTTCTGAAGCAGTTTTTGGTAGAAAAGTACTTCAGGCAGCGGTTTCAGTTTGAATCTTCTGCTTATGTTTTTCATTAAACTTTATTTTGGGTGTGGATTATTTTCAGCAGGAATTGGCATTCTTTATTTTATCCCTCCCTCTCTAGTGACTCTTGTGTGGAAAGATCCACATCTTGGGTAGTCATTATCCCATACGTCACTAGCTCATGGACTCTTGCTAATTACATGAAAGAAAACATAATTTATGTAAGAACTTACCTGATAAATTCATTTCTTTCATATTAGCAAGAGTCCATGAGGCCCGCCCTTTTTTGTGGTGGTTATGATTTTTTTGTATAAAGCACAATTATTCCAATTCCTTATTTTATATGCTTTCGCACTTTTTTCTTATCACCCCACTTCTTGGCTATTCGTTAAACTGAATTGTGGGTGTGGTGAGGGGTGTATTTATAGGCATTTTAAGGTTTGGGAAACTTTGCCCCTCCTGGTAGGAATGTATATCCCATACGTCACTAGCTCATGGACTCTTGCTAATATGAAAGAAATGAATTTATCAGGTAAGTTCTTACATAAATTATGTTATTTATTTAAAA
Source organism: Bombina bombina (assembly GCF_027579735.1). Taxonomy (NCBI): domain Eukaryota; kingdom Metazoa; phylum Chordata; class Amphibia; order Anura; family Bombinatoridae; genus Bombina; species Bombina bombina. Next base: position 31,862,402 of record NC_069508.1, read on the forward strand.
TGGAATTTATTCGTTCTCTACTTAAAGAAGTATTAATTGCTTTAGAAATAGAGGATTCTGGTCCTCTTGATACTAATTCTAAACGTTTAGATAAGGTGTTTAAATCTCCTGTGGTTATTCCAGAAGTTTTTCCTGTTCCTAATGCTATTTCTGCAGTAATTTCCAAAGAATGGGATAAATTGGGTAATTAATTTACTCCTTCTAAACGTTTTAAGCAATTATATCCTGTACCGTCTGACAGGTTAGAATTTTGGGACAAAATCCATAAAGTTGATGGGGCTATTTCTACCCTTGCTAAACGTACTACCATTCCTACGTCAGATGGTACTTCGTTTAAAGATCCTTTAGATAGGAAAATTGAATCCTTTCTAAGAAAAGCTTATCTGTGTTCAGGTAATCTTCTTAGACCAGCTATATCATTGGCTGATGTTGCTGCAGCTTCAACTTTTTGGTTGGAAACTTTAGCGCAACAAGTAGCAAATCATGATTCTCATGATATTATTATTCTTCTTCAGCATGCTAATAATTTTATCTGTGATGCCATTTTTGATATTATTAGAGTTGATGTCAGGTTTATGTCTCTAGCTATTTTAGCTAGAAGAGCTTTATGGCTCAAGACTTGGAATGCTGATATGGCTTCTAAATCAACTCTACTTTCCATTTCTTTCCAGGGTAACAAATTATTTGGTTCTCAGTTGGATTCTATTATCTCAACTGTTACTGGTGGGAAAGGAACTTTTTTACCACAGGATAAAAAATCTAAAGGTAAAAACAGGGCTAATAATCGTTTTCGTTCCAACAAAGAACAAAAGCCTGATCCTTCGTCCTCAGGAGCAGTTTCAGTTTGGAAACCATCTCCAGTCTGGAATAAATCCAAGCCTGCTAGAAAGGCAAAGCCTGCTTCTAAGTCCACATGAAGGTGCGGCCCTCATTCCGGCTCAGCTGGTAGGGGGCAGGTTACGTTTTTTCAAAGAAATTTGGATCAATTCTGTTCACAATCTTTGGATTCAGAACATTGTTTCAGAAGGGTACAGAATTGGTTTCAAGATGAGACCTCCTGCAAAGAGATTTTTTCTTTCCCGTGTCCCAGTAAATCCAGTGAAAGCTCAAGCATTTCTGAATTGTGTTTCAGATCTAGAGTTGGCTGGAGTAATTATGCCAGTTCCGGAACAGGGGATGGGGTTTTATTCAAATCTCTTCATTGTACCAAAGAAGGAGAATTCCTTCAGACCAGTTCTGGATCTAAAAATATTGAATCGTTATGTAAGGATACCAACGTTCAAGATGGTAACTGTAAGGACTATCTTGCCTTTTGTTCAGCAAGGGAATTATATGTCCACAATAGATTTACAGGATGCATATCTGCATATTCCGATTCATCCAGATCATTATCAGTTCCTGAGATTCTCTTTTCTGGACAAGCATTACCAGTTTGTGGCTCTACCGTTTGACCTAGCTACAGCTCCAAGAATTTTTACAAAGGTTCTCGGTGCCCTTCTGTCTGTAATCAGAGAACAGGGTATTGTGGTATTTCCTTATTTGGACGATATCTTGGTACTTGCTCAGTCTTTACATTTAGCAGAATCTCATACGAATCGACTTGTGTTGTTTCTTCAAGATCATGGTTGGAGGATCAATTTACCAAAAAGTTCTTTGATTCCTCAGACAAGGGTAACCTTTCTGGGTTTCCAGATAGATTCAGTGTCCATGACTCTGTCTTTAACAGACAAGAGACGTCTAAAATTGATTGCAGCTTGTCGAAACCTTCAGTCACAATCATTCCCTTCGGTAGCCTTATGCATGGAAATTCTAGGTCTTATGACTGCGGCATCGGACGCGATCCCCTTTGCTCGTTTTCACATGCGACCTCTTCAGCTCTGTATGCTGAATCAATGGTGCAAGGATTACACGAAGATATCTCAATTAATATCTTTAAAACCGATTGTTCGACACTCTCTAACGTGGTGGACAGATCACCATCGTTTAATTCAGGGGGCTTCTTTTGTGCTTCCGACCTGGACTGTAATTTCAACAGATGCAAGTCTCACAGGTTGGGGAGCTGTGTGGGGATCTCTGACTGCACAAGGAGTTTGGGAATCTCAGGAGGTGAGATTACCGATCAATATTTTGGAACTCCGTGCAATTTTCAGAGCTCTTCAGTTTTGGCCTCTTCTGAAGAGAGAATCGTTCATTTGTTTTCAGACAGACAATGTCACAACTGTGGCATACATCAATCATCAAGGAGGGACTCACAGTCCTCTGGCTATGAAAGAAGTATCTCGAATTTTGGTTTGGGCGGAATCCAGCTCCTGTCTAATCTCTGCGGTTCATATCCCAGGTATAGACAATTGGGAAGCGGATTATCTCAGTCGCCAAACGTTGCATCCGGGCGAATGGTCTCTTCACCCAGAGGTATTTCTTCAGATTGTTCAAATGTGGGAACTTCCAGAAATAGATCTGATGGCGTCTCATCTAAACAAGAAACTTCCCAGGTATCTGTCCAGATCCCGGGATCCTCAGGCGGAGGCAGTGGATGCATTATCACTTCCTTGGAAGTATCATCCTGCCTATATCTTTCCGCCTCTAGTTCTTCTTCCAAGAGTAATCTCCAAGATTCTGAAGGAATGCTCGTTTGTTCTGCTGGTAGCTCCGGCATGGCCTCACAGGTTTTGGTATGCGGATCTTGTCCGGATGGCCTCTTGCCAACCGTGGACTCTTCTGTTAAGACCAGACCTTCTGTCTCAAGGTCCTTTTTTCCATCAGGATCTGAAATCCTTAAATTTAAAGGTATGGAGATTGAACGCTTGATTCTTGGTCAAAGAGGTTTCTCTGACTCTGTGATAAATACTATGTTACAGGCTCGTAAATCTGTATCTAGAGAGATATATTATAGAGTCTGGAAGACTTATATTTCTTGGTGTCTTTCTCATCATTTTTCTTGGCATTCTTTTAGAATACCGAGAATATTACAGTTTTTCAGGATGGTTTAGATAAGGGTTTGTCCGCAAGTTCCTTGAAAGGACAAATCTCCGCTCTTTCTGTTCTTTTTCACAGAAAGATTGCTATTCTTCCTGATATTCATTGTTTTGTACAAGCTTTGGTTCGTATAAAACCTGTCATTAAGTCAATTTCTCCTCCTTGGAGTTTGAATTTGGTTCTGGGGGCTCTTCAAGCTCCTCCATTTGAACCTATGCATTCATTGGACATTAAATTACTTTCTTGGAAAGTTTTGTTCCTTTTGGCCATCTCTTCTGCCAGAAGAGTTTCTGAATTATCTGCTCTTTCTTGTGAGTCTCCTTTTCTGATTTTTCATCAGGATAAGGCGGTGTTGCGAACTTCTTTTGAATTTTTACCTAAAGTTGTGAATTCCAACAACATTAGTAGAGAAATTGTGGTTCCTTCATTATGTCCTAATCCTAAGAATTCTAAGGAGAAATCGTTGCATTCTTTGGATGTTGTTAGAGCTTTGAAATATTATGTTGAAGCTACTAAGACTTTCCGAAAGACTTCTAGTCTATTTGTCATCTTTTCCGGTTCTAGAAAAGGCCAGAAAGCTTCTGCCATTTCTTTGGCATCTTGGTTGAAATCTTTAATTCATCTTGCCTATGTTGAGTCGGGTAAAACTCCGCCTCAGAGGATTACAGCTCATTCTACTAGGTCAGTTTCTACTTCCTGGGCGTTTAGGAATGAAGCTTCGGTTGATCAGATTTGCAATGCAGCAACTTGGTCCTCTTTGCATACTTTTACTAAATTCTACCATTTTGATGTATTTTCTTCTTCTGAAGCAGTTTTTGGTAGAAAAGTACTTCAGGCAGCGGTTTCAGTTTGAATCTTCTGCTTATGTTTTTCTTTAAACTTTATTTTGGGTGTGGATTATTTTCAGCAGGAATTGGCTGTCTTTATTTTATCCCTCCCTCTCTAGTGACTCTTGTGTGGAAAGATCCACATCTTGGGTAATCATTATCCCATACGTCACTAGCTCATGGACTCTTGCTAATTACATGAAAGAAAACATAATTTATGTAAGAACTTACCTGATAAATTCATTTCTTTCATATTAGCAAGAGTCCATGAGGCCCGCCCTTTTTTTGTGGTGGTTATGATTTTTTTGTATAAAGCACAATTATTCCAATTCCTTATTTTATATGCTTTCGCACTTTTTTCTTATCACCCCACTTCTTGGCTATTCGTTAAACTGAATTGTGGGTGTGGTGAGGGGTGTATTTATAGGCATTTTGAGGTTTGGGAAACTTTGCCCCTCCTGGTAGGAATGTATATCCCATACGTCACTAGCTCATGGACTCTTGCTAATATGAAAGAAATGAATTTATCAGGTAAGTTCTTACATAAATTATGTTTTACTTTGAAATTTTCCAGAAATTGCTCAACTGTTCATTTCAAATTCATAGTGCTATTGAGTTGTCTTTTTATTGTGAATTCTTCTGTATTTAGTGGTTATTTAACCAAGTGTCAGGTAGTAAATATTTTTTATTTTTTTATTTAGCCTTATGTGTGAAAAACGTATCTTTGAAACTGTGAATAGTGTACGGCACCCGTTTTTGGTAAACTTATTCGCCTGTTTCCAAACCAAAGATCATGTCTGCTTTGTAATGGAATATGCAGCTGGTGGGGACCTCATGATGCACATCCATACAGATGTTTTTTCAGAACCAAGAGCTGTGTAAGTATTTCACAATGTTTACCCTATTTCTTGTGAGAGACCGAGGAAATTGTTTAGACAGAAGAATATGAAGGTAGCCACAAGAGGGCTTGTATTTCCCAGGCACAATTTGCACAGAGAAATATAATAGTTTTGGATGAATCTTTCATCACAAAAAAATTGTGTTGGTCCTACATCCAGGGTCTTTTTTAAAAAAAAGTTAGGACATTCTATTAATCTGCTATTTCCTATTTAAATGGACAGGAAACCCCAACATTTTCTTTCATGATTTGTATAGAACATACAATTTAAAGAACTTTCCAATTTACTTCCATTTTCAAATTTGCTTTGTTCTCTTGTTATCTTTTGCTAGATGATCACATCTAGTCAGCCAATCACAAAAGACAAATGCGTGCAGGCACCAATTAGCAGCTGCTCCCACTAGTGTAGGATATGTGCGTATTCTTTTTCAACAAGGGATACCAAGAAAACAAAGCACTTTTGAAAATAGAAGTGAATTTAAAAGTATCTTAAAATTACATGTTGTATCAGAATCATGTAAGTTTCATTTTGACTTTCCTATCCCTTTATACTTAAAAGTAGTTTACTAGCTAGTGGTAAAGCTACAAGCCAGCAGCAGAACAAAACCATTTTTCTTTTTTTTTTTAAGTAGTCAGGATCGTCAAGAACAAAAGTGAAATTTACATATTGTCAGTCAACTGGCATTTACATTGCAGGACATCTTTTGAATAGTGTGAAACTAAATTTAAAACCTTTCAAGTCTATAGAAAAGCCTTTAGAGTACTATTTATGTTTTTATTGCATGCATTAGGTTGGGGTTTTTTTTTTTATCTTTAAAGGATCGGGATTTTTTAAAATTTTCAGATAAATTAAGTATACATAACAATTTAGTGTTTTTTTGCACTTGTTCAATATCTAATGCACATGTCTAATATTTACTACTTACAGTGGATATAAAAAAATCTACAAACCCTAATGAAATTGCAGGTTTTTAAATATAGAGACAAATAACAATGTACTGTAAATGTCAGACTTTTTTCCATCTGTAATGTGATATTCCAACAAACAAAAATGCAGAGAACAAACCAAATGGCTAATTATTAGGTATCTTTAAAATGAACTACAACACCCTGATTGCATAAATTTTCACACAGCACCCAACTAATACTTTGTGGCAGCACCTTTTGCAGTTATTACAGCAGCAAGTCTTTGTGAATAAGTCTCTCTTGCACATCTAGACTTGAACTTTTTTGTACAGAGTGGGATACAATATCAAAGTTCCTTCAAATTACAAGGGGATCTGTACAACTCTATTTAGGTCATTCCACAGGTTTTTCAATGGGCTTGATGTCTGAGCTCTGACTGGGTCATTCCAAAACTTTGATTTTCCTTTTCTGACGTTGGCCAAGCCTTGGTCGATTCGGTTTTCTGCTTTGGGTATGTTGTCATGTTGGAATGTGAAATTCATCTTAAACTTTCTGACAGAGGCAAGCAGGTTTTGTGCCAAAGTATCTTGATATTTGTAGTTATTCATTAACCCCCAAAGCATTCTGCTTCCACCACCATGCTTCAAAGTCGGTATTGTGTTTCTTGGATGGTAAACTGTATTTGCTTTTGCACCAAATGTATCTTTTACAATTTAGACTGAAAAGTTCAACCTTTGTCTCGCCAGACCATCATACATTTTCCCGCATGGTTTGGGGTAACAATATTTTGGCATAGTTTAGACTGACTTAGATGGCCCTTTTTGTAAGATAGGGTTTCTGTCTTGGCACCCTTCCACATAGCTCAGACGTGCAGAATACGAGATTGTGGTCACTTGCAAGGAGTGACCAGTCCTACCAGAAATTCCTGTAGCTCCTTTAGTGGTGCTGTTGTCCTCTCAATAACCTCCCTAATACGTTTTCTCCTCATTCTCTCAACTTTAGAGGGTCGTCCTCATCTTTGCAATGTCTTTTCTGTGCCACATGTTCTCCACTTATTGGTGATGGTTTTTACAGTGCTCCATGGTACATTCAGTACTTTTATATCCCTCTTCTGATTGGTAGTTTTTAACTCTCCCAGTTTCTTCGGCAACTCTTTTGCGGACAATGGTTGTCCCTGTAGGATGCAACCCTAAGCATTCAAGTAAATCCTACAGCAACAGCTGACTTTTTAATCTGGGCTTAATTAGAATCACTTTCATTGAAGTCAGGTGTATGCTATTAACCTACAATCGTGATTTAGAATGTGATTAACTGTTAACACAGAGGCCCCATTATGTGCAGACTTATGCATCAGGATGCTGTCGTTTTGGTTTTGTATTTAAAATGTTCCTAATAATGAACTAATTTGTTTTTCTCTGGGATTTTTGTTTGTTGGAAGATCACATTACAGATGGAAAAGTCTGACATTTACGTTGTTGCTCTCTCTCTACATTTAAAAAACCTTTCATAAGGGTGGGTAGACTTTTTATATATTGCCCCTTAAAGGAACATAAAACCCATTTTTTTTCCTTTTAGGATTCAGATAGAACATACAAATTTAAACAACTTTCCAATTTACTTCTCATCAAATGTTCTTTGTTTTCTTGTTATCTTTTGTTGAAAATCAGTAAAGCAAGCTTATGACTGCACGTGTCTGTAATATTATAGGTATCCCTTCAACAAAGAATAGCATGAGAACAAAGCAAATTTGATAATAGAAGTAAATTGGAAACTTTTTAAAAATTGTATTCTCTATCTGAATGAGGCATGTTTTGGGTTTAATTATTTGTAATCATGTTCCATTGGGAGGATATATATATATATAATAATGAACAAATGGCAGCACTCACTGGTCCTTTTAAATGTGCAATTTATTTTGTGACATTTCGGGGACCGTATCCCGTTCCTCAGAGAGGGGGGAGAGAGCAAAAGGGGTGGGGTCCCCGAAATGTCACAAAATAAATTGCACATTTAAAAGGACCAGTGAGTGGTGCCATTTGTTCATTATTATTCAACTTCTGCATGCACCCTGGCAGATTGACCTAAGAAGTGAGAGTGCTCTCCAGCTATATTTTTATATATATATATATATATATATATATATATATATATATATATATATATATATATATATATATATATATATATATATATATATATATATATATATATATATATATATATCTATATCCAAAACACCAGAACTCGCCCACAAAGGAAAACTGCCTGGGTGCAATTTTGTAAAGAATATTTAGCCAGGAAAAAATGCACTCTCAGGACTTTCACAAACAAGTTACTTTTATTTCTGTAATGTTTTCGGAGGTCTTGCCTCCTTCATCAGCATCTGCTGATGAAGGAGGCAAGACCTCCGAAAACGTTACAGAAATAAAAGTAACTTGTTTGTGAAAGTCCTGAGAGTGCATTTTTTCCTGGCTAAATATATATATATATAATTTTTTTTATTATTATTTCCAAACTGTCACATAGCATGCAAATTATCGAATTGTCAATAATGAATATGCTTTTTTTTAAATCTTTTTTTACTAAAGGAAAGAAGTTTACAAAATACACATCTAAAACTTGTGCTTATGCATGTGAGTTTCTTAACTCTAGTTCTGAGCCTGAGGTTTACTGCGGCCTGTAGGCATAGATAACTTCTGGTATTAGATAGCTGTTATCTCCAGTGTAGGGAAGTATTTTATAAATGCAAAGAAATCGAAGCATAGCACAGTTGTTGCTTCCCTGAGTTACAAGAGATCCAGCTAAGTCTTTAACTAAGCAAATTCAGCACAAGAACTTCACATAAGATTATACTGAGTAAGAAATTGCAATGGCTTTTTTCAGACAAACTAATTATTATTAAAAATATGTGTGTGTGTGTTTAAGTGTCTGCTTCATATTACTTTCCTCTTATAAACAGGTTTTATTCTGCTTGCGTGGTTCTTGGGCTGCAATATTTACATGAGCATAAGATTGTTTATAGGTAAGTTTGTATTGGTGCAGGTTGGTATTAAAGACTTAAACAGCTGTTTGATTTCAGTTTAAGCAAAATTAAGAAAATTATGTTTGCTAAGTAATGTTAGCTTTTATATGGAAGGCTAAGAAACTACATTTCTCCAACATAGGTGTGTCCGGTCCACGGCGTCATCCTTACTTGTGGGATATTCTCTTCCCCAACAGGAAATGGCAAAGAGCCCAGCAAAGCTGGTCACATGATCCCTCCTAGGCTCCGCCTTCCCCAGTCATTCTCTTTGCCGTTGTACAGGCAACATCTCCACGGAGATGGCTTAGAGTTTTTTAGTGTTTAACTGTAGTTTTTATTATTCAATCAAGAGTTTATTTTAAAATAGTGCTGGTATGTACTATTTACTCTGAAACAGAAAAGAGATGAAGATTTCTGTTTGTAAGAGGAAAATGATTTTAGCAACCGTTACTAAAATCGATGGCTGTTTCCACACAGGACTGTTGAGAGGAATTAACTTCAGTTGGGGGAGCAGTGAGCAGACTTTTGCTGCTTGAGGTATGACACATTCTTACAAGACGATGTAATGCTGGAAGCTGTCATTTTCCCTATGGGATCCGGTAAGCCATTTTTATTACAGAAAGAAAAAAAGGGCTTCACAAGGGCTTTTTAAGACTGTAGACATTTTCTGGGCTAAATCGATTTATATATAAACATATTTTATACTCCATTGCCTTGAGGAATTATTTTAATCTTGGGAATTTTGTAAAATAACCGGCAGGCACTGTATTGGACACCTTATTCTCTAGGGGCTTTCCCTAATCATAGGCAGTGTCTCATTTTCGCGCCTGTATTGCGCACTTGTTTTTGAGAAGCATGACATGCAGATGCATGTGTGAGGAGCTCTGATACATAGAAAAGACTTTCTGAAGGCGTCATTTGGTATCGTATTCCCCTTTGGGCTTGGTTGGGTCTCAGCAAAGCAGATACCAGGGACTGTAAAGGGGTTAAATATAAAAACGGCTCCGGTTCCGTTATTTTAAGGGTTAAAGCTTCCAAATTTGGTGTGCAATACTTTTAAGGCTTTAAGACACTGTGGTGAAATTTTGGTGAATTTTGAACAATTCCTTCATACTTTTTCGCAATTGCAGTAATAAAGTGTGTTCAGTTTAAAATTTAAAGTGACAGTAACGGTTTATTTTAAAACGTTTTTTGTACTTTGTTATCAAGTTTTTGCCTGTTTAACATGTCTGAACTACCAGATAGACTGTGTTCTGAATGCGGGGAAGCCAAGGTTCCTTCTCATTTAAATAGATGTGATTTATGTGACACAAAATTTAGAGAAAATGATGCCCAAGATGATTCCTCAAGTGAGGGGAGTAAGCATGGTACTGCATCATCCCCTCCTTCGTCTACACCAGTCTTGCCCACACAGGAGGCCCCTAGTACATCTAGCGCGCCAATACTCCTTACTATGCAACAATTAACGGCTGTAATGGATAATTCTATCAAAAACATTTTAGCCAAAATGCCCACTTATCAGCGAAAGCGCGACTGCTCTGTTTTAGAAAATACTGAAGAGCATGAGGACGCTGATGATATTGGTTCTGAAGGGCCCCTACACCAGTCTGAGGGGGCCAGGGAGGTTTTGTCTGAGGGAGAAATTTCAGATTCAGGGAAAATTTCTCAACAAGCTGAACCTGATGTGATTACATTTAAATTTAAATTGGAACATCTCCGCGCTCTGCTTAAGGAGGTGTTATCCACTCTGGATGATTGTGAGAATTTGGTCATTCCAGAGAAACTATGTAAAATGGACAAGTTCCTAGAGGTCCCGGGGCCCCCTGAAGCTTTTCCTATACCCAAGCGGGTGGCGGACATTGTAAATAAAGAATGGGAAAGGCCCGGTATACCTTTCGTCCCTCCCCCCATATTTAAAAAATTGTTTCCTATGGTCGACCCCAGAAAGGACTTATGGCAGACAGTCCCCAAGGTCGAGGGGGCGGTTTCTACTCTAAACAAACGCACCACTATACCCATAGAAGATAGTTGTGCTTTCAAAGATCCTATGGATAAAAAATTAGAAGGTTTGCTTAAAAAGATGTTTGTTCAGCAAGGTTACCTTCTACAACCAATTTCATGCATTGTTCCTGTCACTACAGCCGCGTGTTTCTGGTTCGATGAGCTAGAAAAGGCGCTCAATAATAATTCTTCTTCTTATGAGGAGATTATGGACAGAATCCGTGCTCTCAAATTGGCTAATTCTTTCACCCTAGACGCCACTTTGCAATTGGCTAGGTTAGCGGCGAAAAATTCTGGTTTTGATATTGTGGCGCGCAGAGCGCTTTGGTTAAAATCTTGGTCAGCGGATGCGTCTTCCAAGAACAAATTGCTTAACATTCCTTTCAAGGGGAAAACGCTGTTTGGCCCTGACTTGAAAGAGATTATCTCTGATATCACTGGGGGCAAGGGCCACGCTCTTCCTCAGGATAGGTCTTTCAAGGCCAAAAATAAACCTAATTTTCGTCCCTTTCGCAGAAACGGACCAGCCCCAAGTGCTACGTCCTCTAAGCAAGAGGGTAATACTTCTCAAGCCAAGCCAGCCTGGAGACCAATGCAAGGCTGGAACAAAGGAAAGCAGGCCAAGAAACCTGCCACTGCTACCAAGACAGCATGAGATGTTGGCCCCCGATCCGGGACCGGATCTGGTGGGGGGCAGACTCTCTCTCTTCGCTCAGGCTTGGGCAAGAGATGTTCTGGATCCTTGGGCACTAGAAATAGTCTCCCAAGGTTATCTTCTGGAATTCAAGGGGCTTCCCCCAAGGGGGAGGTTCCACAGGTCTCAATTGTCTTCAGACCACATAAAAAAACAGGCATTCTTACATTGTGTAGAAGACCTGTTAAAAATGGGAGTGATTCATCCTGTTCCATTAGGAGAACAAGGGATGGGGTTCTACTCCAATCTGTTCGTAGTTCCCAAAAAAGAGGGAACATTCAGACCAATCTTAGATCTCAAGATCCTAAACAAGTTTCTCAAGGTTCCATCGTTCAAAATGGAAACCATTCGAACAATTCTTCCTTCCATCCAGGAAGGTCAATTCATGACCACGGTGGATTTAAAGGATGCGTATCTACATATTCCTATCCACAAGGAACATCATCGGTTCCTAAGGTTCGCATTCCTGGACAAGCATTACCAGTTTGTGGCACTTCCGTTCGGATTAGCCACTGCTCCAAGGATTTTCACAAAGGTACTAGGGTCCCTTCTAGCGGTGCTAAGACCAAGGGGCATTGCAGTAGTACCTTACTTGGACGACATTCTGATTCAAGCGTCGTCCCTTCCTCAAGCAAAGGCTCACACGGACATTGTCCTGGCCTTTCTCAGATCTCACGGGTGGAAAGTGAACGTAGAAAAAAGTTCTCTATCTCCGTCAACAAGGGTTCCCTTCTTGGGAACAATAATAGACTCCTTAGAAATGAGGATTTTTCTGACAGAGGCCAGAAAATCAAAACGTCTAAACTCTTGTCAAATACTTCATTCTGTTCCTCTTCCTTCCATAGCGCAGTGCATGGAAGTAATAGGTTTGATGGTAGCGGCAATGGACATAGTTCCTTTTGCGCGCATTCATCTAAGACCATTACAACTGTGCATGCTCAGTCAGTGGAATGGGGACTATACAGACTTGTCTCCGACGATACAAGTAAATCAGAGGACCAGAGATTCACTCCGTTGGTGGCTGTCCCTGGACAACCTGTCACAGGGGATGAGCTTCCGCAGACCAGAGTGGGTCATTGTCACGACCGACGCCAGTCTGGTGGGCTGGGGCGCGGTCTGGGGACCCCTGAAAGCTCAGGGTCTTTGGTCTCGGGAAGAATCTCTTCTACCAATAAATATTCTGGAACTGAGAGCGATACTCAATGCTCTCAAGGCTTGGCCTCAGCTAGCAAAGGCCAAGTTCATACGGTTTCAATCAGACAACATGACGACTGTTGCGTACATCAACCATCAGGGGGGAACAAGGAGTTCCCTGGCGATGGAAGAAGTGACCAAAATCATTCAATGGGCGGAGACTCACTCCTGCCACTTGTCTGCAATCCACATCCCAGGAGTGGAAAATTGGGAAGCGGATTTTCTGAGTCGTCAGACATTTCATCCGGGGGAGTGGGAACTCCATCCGGAAATCTTTGCCCAAATTACTCAATTGTGGGGCATTCCAGACATGGATCTGATGGCCTCTCGTCAGAACTTCAAGGTTCCTTGCTACGGGTCCAGATCCAGGGATCCCAAGGCGACTCTAGTAGATGCACTAGTAGCACCTTGGACCTTCAAACTAGCTTATGTATTCCCGCCGTTTCCTCTCATCCCCAGGCTGGTAGCCAGGATCAATCAGGAGAGAGCATCGGTGATCTTGATAGCTCCTGCGTGGCCACGCAGGACTTGGTATGCAGACCTGGTGAATATGTCATCGGCTCCACCATGGAAGCTACCTTTGAGACGAGACCTTCTTGTTCAAGGTCCGTTCGAACATCCGAATCTGGTCTCACTCCAACTGACTGCTTGGAGATTGAACGCTTGATCTTATCAAAGCGAGGGTTCTCAGATTCTGTCATTGATACTCTTGTTCAGGCCAGAAAGCCTGTAACTAGAAAAATTTACCACAAAATATGGAAAAAATATATCTGTTGGTGTGAATCTAAAGGATTCCCTTGGGACAAGGTAAAAATTCCTAAGATTCTATCCTTTCTTCAAGAAGGTTTGGAGAAAGGATTATCTGCTAGTTCCTTGAAGGGACAGATTTCTGCCTTGTCTGTGTTACTTCACAAAAAGCTGGCAGCTGTGCCAGATGTTCAAGCCTTTGTTCAGGCTCTGGTTAGAATCAAGCCTGTTTACAAACCTTTGACTCCTCCTTGGAGTCTCAATTTAGTTCTTTCAGTTCTTCAGGGGGTTCCGTTTGAACCCTTACATTCCGTGGATATTAAGTTATTATCTTGGAAAGTTTTGTTTTTGGTTGCAATTTCTTCTGCTAGAAGAGTTTCAGAATTATCTGCTCTGCAGTGTTCTCCTCCTTATCTGGTGTTCCATGCAGATAAGGTGGTTTTACGTACTAAACCTGGTTTTCTTCCGAAAGTTGTTTCTAACAAAAACATTAACCAGGAGATAGTCGTGCCTTCTTTGTGTCCGAATCCAGTTTCAAAGAAGGAACGTTTGTTGCACAATTTGGATGTTGTTCGTGCTCTAAAATTCTATTTAGATGCTACAAAGGATTTTAGACAAACATCTTCCTTGTTTGTTGTTTATTCTGGTAAAAGGAGAGGTCAAAAAGCAACTTCTACCTCTCTCTCTTTTTTGGATTAAAAGCATCATCAGATTGGCTTATGAGACTGCCGGACGGCAGCCTCCTGAAAGAATCACAGCTCATTCCACTAGGGCTGTGGCTTCCACATGGGCCTTCAAGAACGAGGCTTCTGTTGATCAGATATGTAAGGCAGCGACTTGGTCTTCACTGCACACTTTTACTAAATTTTACAAGTTTGATACTTTTGCTTCTTCTGAGGCTATTTTTGGGAGAAAGGTTTTGCAAGCCGTGGTGCCTTCCATCTAGGTGACCTGATTTGCTCCCTCCCTTCATCCGTGTCCTAAAGCTTTGGTATTGGTTCCCACAAGTAAGGATGACGCCGTGGACCGGACACACCTATGTTGGAGAAAACAGAATTTATGTTTACCTGATAAATTACTTTCTCCAACGGTGTGTCCGGTCCACGGCCCGCCCTGGTTTTTTAATCAGGTCTGATAATTTATTTTCTTTAACTACAGTCACCACGGTATCATATGGTTTCTCCTATGCAAATATTCCTCCTTTACGTCGGTCGAATGACTGGGGAAGGCGGAACCTAGGAGGGATCATGTGACCAGCTTTGCTGGGCTCTTTGCCATTTCCTGTTGGGGAAGAGAATATCCCACAAGTAAGGATGACGCCGTGGACCGGACACACCGTTGGAGAAAGTAATTTATCAGGTAAACATAAATTCTGTTTTTTTTTTTTAATTAGTGTGATTGTTTAACCTATGTACCCAGTGCTGCAGAATTTTAGTGGCACTTTACAATCTAATAAGTGATCATGACAGCAATAAAATAGAATGAGAATTTGTGTTTTTAAAATAGGGCTATGTTTTTGCAGTAAGATAGCAGCAAATTTAATTGTGTAAACTAAAATACTATTGAACAGAATAAGGCACTTTGGTGGTTACATGATTTAAACGGCCATTATTTTCCTATTTAACTAAGCCCTACTCCTATATCAGCCTGATTGGTTTAAGAAACATTGTTATATTTGTGTTCTAAATGCTATACCCCTGTGTGTTTTTAAAACTATTTATAATTGCTCTTTATTTATGCAGAGATTTGAAGCTGGATAACCTGTTGTTGGATACAGAAGGTTTTGTAAAAATTGCTGACTTTGGTCTTTGTAAAGAAGGTAAAATCATCTGGTTTATTTACCCAAAAAAACAAGCATCATTCATATATATTTTGAAACAGATCTCATGCACCATACGGAATTTGCTTCTGTGGTCGTAAACACATTTTGTTTGCGTCAATAGAAGAATATTTTCATGTAAAAATTGCTGCTTTACTGACTCTTCACTATCTTAGGAATATTAAAAAAAAAACTTTTTTTTTCTGTTAAAGGGACAGTCTAGTCCAAAATTAAACTTCCATGATTTAGATAGAGCAGCAATTTTAAGCAACTTACTAATTTACTCCTATTGTCAATTTTTTTATTTGAATGTGAGCTTAGAAGACATCAATCAAAAAGTTCTACCCAGGTGCTAAACCAAAAGTGGGCCGGCTCCAATGCTTACATTCTTGCTTTCTTTCATGTTATTGGCAAGAGTCCATGAGCTTGTGACATATGGGATATACATTCCTACCAGGCAGGGCAACGTTTCCCAAACCTCAAAATGTCTATAAATACACCCCTCACCACACCCAAAATTCAGTTTTTACAAAATTTGCCTCCTATGGAGGTAGTAAAGTAAGTTTGTGCTTGATTTTTATGATTTCTTCTATGATAAGCACTTTTAAGCATTCTGAAGCCGATTTCCTCTCATAGTACAGTGTTTGTCAGAGGGATGTGAAGAGAATATCGCTTTATGTATTAATATAAAGTTTTAAATATATGTATTTTACTTATATTTGCCATGAGTCTGGTCTGTGTATATTTACTTTTGCAGACTGTCTTTCAGTTTAGGAAGCATGTTTTTAGGAAGTTATTTTTGTTACCTGGGGTATAGTCCTTTTTTTTTTTTTTCTTTCAAACTGACTATTTCTTCTGTTAAGTGTGATCAGTCCACGGGTCATCATTACTTCTGGGATATTACTCCTCCCCAACAGGAAGTGCAAGAGGATTCACCCAGCAGAGCTGCACATAGCTCCTCCCCTCTACGTCACTCCCAGTCATTCTCTTGCACCCAACGACTAGATAGGATGTGTGAGAGGACTATGGTGATTATACTTAGTTTTATATCTTCAATCAAAAGTTTGTTATTTTAAAATAGCACCGGAGTGTGTTATTACCTCTCTGGCAGAGTTTGAAGAAGAATCTACCAGAGTTTTTGCTATGATTTTAGCCGGAGTAGTTAAGATCATATTGCTGTTTCTCGGCCATCTGAGGAGAGGTAAACTTCAGATCAGGGGACAGCGGGCAGATGAATCTGCATAGAGGTATGTAGCAGCTTTTATTTTCTGACAATGGAATTGATGAGAAAATCCTGCCATACCGATATAATGTCATGTATGTATACTTTACACTTCAGTATTCTGGGGAATGTTACTTCACTAGAATTACACTGTAAGAAGTACATAAAGCTGTTTAATAACTAGAAATTATGTTTAACGTTTTTGCTGGAATGTAAAATCGTTTTCATTTGCTGAGGTACTGAGTGAATAAATGTTTTGGGCACTATTTTTCCACTTGGCAGTTGCTTAATCTTTTTTCTGACAGTTTCTGTTCTCTCTCACTGCTGTGTGTGAGGGGGAGGGGCCGTTTTTTTGGCGCTTTTGCTACGCATCAGATATTTCAGTCAGCAGCTCATTGTATTTCCTGCATGATCCGGTTCATCTCTACAGAGCTCAGGGGTCTTCAAAACTTATTTTGAGGGAGGTAATTTCTCTCAGCAGAGCTGTGAGAATTATAGTTGACTGAGACAAAAAACGTTTATTCTGTAATTTGTTTCCTGCTTTCAGAATTTGTTATCTTTGCTAATGGGATTAAACCTTTGCTAAAGTTGTGTTGTTTATAAGGATTGAGGCTATAACTGTTTCAATTTATTAATTTTCAACTGTCATAGATCTTCTGTGCTTCTTAAAGGCACAGTACGTTTTTAATATTATTCTAATTGAATTGTATTCCAAGTTACAAGTTTATTTGCTAGTGTGTTAAACATGTCTGATTCAGAGGAAGATACCTGTGTCATTTGTTGCAATGCCAAAGTGGAGCCCAATAGAAATTTATGTACTAACTGTATTGATGCTACTTTAAATAAAAGTCAATCTGTACAAATTGAACAAATTTCACCAAACAACGAGGGGAGAGTTATGCCGACTAACTCGCCTCACGTGTCAGTACCTGCATCTCCCGCTCGGGAGGTGCGTGATATTGTAGCGCCGAGTACATCTGGGCGGCCATTACAAATCACATTACAGGATATGGCTACTGTTATGACTGAAGTTTTGGCTAAATTACCAGAACTAAGAGGTAAGCGTGATCACTCTGGGGTGAGAACAGAGTGCGCTGATAATATTAGGGCCATGTCAGACACTGCGTCACAGGTGGCAGAACATGAGGACGGAGAACTTCATTCTGTGGGTGACGGTTCTGATCCAAACAGACTGGATTCAGATATCTCAAATTTTAAATTTAAACTGGAAAACCTCCGTGTATTACTAGGGGAGGTGTTAGCGGCTCTGAATGATTGTAACACAGTTGCAATACCAGAGAAAATGTGTAGGTTGGATAAATATTTTGCGGTACCGGCGAGTACTGAGGTTTTTCCTATACCTAAGAGACTTACTGAAATTGTTACTAAGGAGTGGGATAGACCCGGTGTGCCGTTCTCACCCCCTCCGATATTTAGAAAAATGTTTCCAATAGACGCCACCACACGGGACTTATGGCAAACGGTCCCTAAGGTGGAGGGAGCAGTTTCTACTTTAGCTAAGCGTACCACTATCCCGGTGGAGGATAGCTGTGCTTTTTCAGATCCAATGGATAAAAAGTTAGAGGGTTACCTTAAGAAAATGTTTGTTCAACAAGGTTTTATATTGCAACCCCTTGCATGCATTGCGCCGATCACGGCTGCAGCGGCATTCTGGATTGAGTCTCTGGAAGAGAACATTAATTCAGCTACTCTGGACGACATTACGGACAGGCTTAGAGTCCTTAAACTAGCTAATTCATTCATTTCGGAGGCCGTAGTACATCTTACTAAACTTACGGCGAAGAATTCAGGATTCACCATTCAGGCACGCAGGGCGCTGTGGCTAAAATCCTGGTCAGCTGATGTTACTTCTAAGTCTAAATTGCTTAATATACCTTTCAAAGGGCAGACCTTATTCGGGCCCGGGTTGAAAGATTATCGCTGACATTACAGGAGGTAAAGGCCATGCCCTGCCTCAGGACAAAGCCAAAGCTAAGGCTAGACAGTCTAATTTTCGTTCCTTTCGTAATTTCAAAGCAGGAGCAGCATCAACTTCCTATGCACCAAAACAGGAAGGAGCTGTTGCTCGCTACAGACAAGGCTGGAAACCTAACCAGTCCTGGAACAAGGGCAAGCAGACCAGGAAACCTGCTGCTGCCCCTAAAACAGCATGAATTGAGGGCCCCCGATCCGGGATCGGATCTAGTGGGGGGCAGACTTTCTCTCTTCGCCCAGGCTTGGGCAAGAGATGTCCAGGATCCCTGGGCGCTAGAGATAATATCTCAGGGATACCTTCTGGACTTCAAATACTCTCCTCCAAGAGAGAGATTTCATCTGTCAAGGTTGTCAACAATCCAGACAAAGAAAGAGGCGTTTCTACGCTGCGTACAAGAGCTCTTGTTAATGGGAGTAATCCATCCAGTTCCACGATCGGAACAGGGAACAGGGGTTTTACTCAAATCTGTTTGTGGTTCCCAAAAAAGAGGGAACTTTCAGACCAATCCTGGACTTAAAGATCCTAAACAAATTCCTAAGAGTTCCATCGTTCAAGATGGAGACTATTCGGACAATTTTACCTATGATCCAATAGGGTCAGTACATGACCACTGTAGATTTAAAAGATGCTTACCTTCACATACCGATTCACAAAGATCATTACCGGTACCTAAGGTTTGCCTTCCTAGACAGGCATTACCAGTTTGTGGCTCTTCCATTCGGATTGGCTACAGCTCCAAGAATCTTCACAAAGGTTCTGGGTGCTCTTCTGGCGGTACTAAGACCGCGGGGAATCTCGGTAGCTCCATACCTAGACGACATTCTGATACAAGCTTCAAGCTTTCAAACTGCCAAGTCTCATACAGAGTTAGTACTGGCATTTCTAAGGTCACATGGATGGAAGGTGAACGAAAAGAAAAGTTCACTCGTTCCACTCACAAGAGTTCCCTTCCTGGGGACTCTTATAGATTCTGTAGAAATGAAGATTTACCTGACAGAGGACAGGCTAACAAGACTTCAAAGTGCTTGCCGCACCCTTCATTCCATTCAACACCCGTCAGTGGCTCAATGCATGGAGGTAATCGGCTTAATGGTAGCGGCAATGGACATAGTACCCTTTGCACGCTTACACCTCAGACCACTGCAACTGTGCATGCGAAGTCAGTGGAATGGGGATTACTCAGACTTATCCCCTTCTCTGAATCTGGATCAAGAGACCAGAAATTCTCTTCTATGGTGGCTTTCTCGGCCACATCTGTCCAGGGGGATGCCATTCAGCAGACCAGACTGGACAATTGTAACAACAGACGCCAGCCTTCTAGGTTGGGGTGCCGTCTGGAATTCTCTGAAGGCTCAGGGACAATGGAGTCAGGAGGAGAGTCTCCTGCCAATAAACATTCTGGAATTGAGAGCAGTTCTCAATGCCCTCCTGGCTTGGCCCCAGTTGACAACTCGGGGGTTCATCAGGTTTCAGTCGGACAACATCACGACTGTAGCTTACATCAACCATCAGGGAGGGACAAGAAGCTCCCTAGCTATGATGGAAGTATCAAAGATAATTCGCTGGGCAGAGTCTCACTCTTGCCACCTGTCAGCAATCCACATCCCGGGAGTGGAGAACTGGGAGGCGGATTTCTTAAGTCGTCAGACTTTTCATCCGGGGGAGTGGGAACTCCATCCGGAGGTCTTTGCCCAAATACTTCGACGTTGGGGCAAACCAGAGATAGATCTCATGGCGTCTCGACAGAACGCCAAGCTTCCTCGTTACGGGTCCAGATCCAGGGATCCAGGAGCAGTCCTGATAGATGCCCTGACAGCACCTTGGGACTTCAGGATGGCTTACGTGTTTCCACCCTTCCCGATGCTTCCTCGATTGATTGCCAGAATCAAACAAGAGAGAGCATCAGTGATTCTAATAGCACCTGCGTGGCCACGCAGGACTTGGTATGCAGACCTGGTGGACATGTCATCCTGTCCACCTTGGTCTCTACCTCTGAAACAGGACCTTCTGATACAGGGTCCCTTCAAACATCAAAATCTAACTTCTCTGAAGCTGACTGCTTGGAAATTGAACGCTTGATTTTATCAAGACGTGGGTTTTCTGAGTCAGTTATTGATACCTTAATACAGGCTAGGAAACCTGTTACCAGAAAGATTTACCATAAGATATGGCGTAAATACCTATATTGGTGTGAATCCAAAGGTTACTCTTGGAGTAAGGTTGGGATTCCTAGGATATTGTCTTTTTTGCAAGAAGGTTTAGAAAAGGGTTTATCTGCTAGTTCATTAAAGGGACATATCTCAGCTCTGTCCATTCTGTTACACAAACGTCTGTCAGAAGTTCCTGACGTCCAGGCTTTTTGTCAGGCTTTGGCCAGGATTAAGCCTGTGTTTAAAACTGTTGCTCCACCATGGAGTTTAAACCTGGTTCTTAATGTTTTACAGGGCGTTCCGTTTGAACCCCTTCATTCCATTGATATAAAGTTGTTATCTTGAAAAAGTTCTATTTTTAATGGCTATTTCCTCGGCTCGAAGAGTCTCTGAATTATCAGCCTTACATTGTGATTCTCCTTATTTGATTTTTCATTCGGATAAGGTAGTTCTGCGTACTAAACCTGGGTTCTTACCTAAGGTAGTTACTAACAGGAATATCAATCAAGAGATTGTTGTCCTTCTTTGTGCCCAAATCCTTCTTCGAAGAAGGAACGTCTACTGCACAACCTGGATGTAGTCCGTGCTCTAAAATTTTACTTACAGGCAACTAAGGAATTTCGACAAACGTCTTCTCTGTTTGTCGTTTACTCTGGGCAGAGGAGAGGTCAAAAAGCTTCTGCTACCTCTTTCTTTTTGGCTTCGTAGCATAATTCGTTTAGCTTATGAGACTGCTGGACAGCAGCCTCCTGAAAGAATTACAGCTCATTCTACTAGAGCTGTGGCTTCCACTTGGGCCTTCAAGAATGAGGCCTCTGTTGAACAGATTTGCAAGGCTGCAACTTGGTCTTCGCTTCATACTTTTTCCAAATTTTACAAATTTGACACTTTTGCTTCATCGGAGGCTATTTTTGGGAGAAAGGTTCTTCAGGCAGTGGTTCCTTCTGTATAAAGAGCCTGCCTATCCCTCCCGTCATCCGTGTACTTTTGCTTTGGTATTGGTATCCCAGAAGTAATGATGACCCGTGGACTGATCACACTTAACAGAAGAAAACATAATTTATGCTTACCTGATAAATTCCTTTCTTCTGTAGTGTGATCAGTCCACGGCCCGCCCTGTTTTTAAGGCAGGTAAATATTTTTTAATTTATACTCCAGTCACCACTTCACCCTTGGCTTTTCCTTTCTCGTTGGTCCTTGGTCGAATGACTGGGAGTGACGTAGAGGGGAGGAGCTATATGCAGCTCTGCTGGGTGAATCCTCTTGCACTTCCTGTTGGGGAGGAGTAATATCCCAGAAGTAATGATGACCCGTGGACTGATCACACTACAGAAGAAAGGAATTTATCAGGTAAGCATAAATTATGTTTTTTCTTTAAATTTTGCGGGCAAAATTAGGCTAGCGAGGTTTCAAAATGCTGTTATTGTGTCATTCTTGATGCAAGAATTTTTTGGTGCGAAGGTACGTCTTTGATAACGCAAGTTTGTCATTTCCAGCATCTTAGTTGACGCCAGGCTTCCTTGCACGAGGTTGTGCCTGTTATGACGCAAGTTGCGTCATTTCCAGATGTTGGTGCCAAAAGAAATTCAACTTCCTTTTGCGTTGTGCTTCATACTTGGCACCAAAAAATTTAGTTTATTTTTCACCCCACTTCCTATATGCCTCTTGCCTTCTATATACTCAGAGAGCTATGCTGTTTGCATTTTTTTTTTTCCCATTCCTGAAACGGCCATATAAGGAAATTGTAAATTTTGCTTTAATGTTGTTTTTTCTTTTACATTTTGCAAGATGTCTCAATCTGATTCTGTCTCAGAAGCAACTGTTGGAACCCTGCTGCCTGATCAGTTCTATCAAAGCTAAGTGTATCTGTTGTAAGTTAGCTGAGAGTTAGCTTTTGCACGCAGAAAACTATTCCATCAGTACTAATACAGTTTCTGTTGTTCCTTCAACATCTAATGTACATGATATCCCTGTTGATAGGAAAAATGATATTGCTGATGCGATACAGAAGGCTTTGCCTGCTATTCCGCCTTCTAATAAACGTAAAAGGTCTCTTAAAACTTCTCATAAAAGTGATTAAATTTCCAATGACCGACAGCATACTGAAATCTCGTCTGATGAGGATTTCTCTGATTCAGAAGATCCTACCTCAGATATTGACACTGACAAATCTACTTATCTTTTCAAGATTGAGTATATGCTTTCCTTGTTAAGTGTTGGTTACTTTGGATATTGAGGAGTCTAGTACTCTTGAAATCAAAACTAGTTCCTGTGGTTACTCCTGAGGTTTTTTTCGTTCCTGATGCTATTTCTGATGTGATTGCTAAGGAATGGATTAAGCCTGGTACTTTCATTCCTTCCAGGTTTAAAAGGTTGTCTCCTTTTTTTTTCCCCCACAGCTTAGAGTTTTTTTGAAAACTCCCGAAGTTGATGGGGCTATTTCTACTCTTGCCAAACGTACTAGTACTCCTATGGAAGACAGTACTTCTTTTAAAGATCCTTTAGATAGGAAACTTGAATCTTATCTAAGGAAAGCTTATTTATATTCTGGCTATATTCTCAGGCCTGCCATTTCTATGGCTGATGTTGCGGCTGCATCAACCTTTTGGTTGGATAGCTTAACGCAACATGAAACAGATCCTGATTTGTCTTGCATTGTTCGTTTGCTTCAACACGCTAATCATTTTATCTGTGATGCTATTCAAAATTGATGTTAAATCTCTGTATTTAGCTATTTTAGCTAGAAGAGCTTTATGGCTCAAATATTGGAATGCTGATATGGTATCTAAGTTTAGATTACTATCTCTTTCTTTCCAAGGTAACAATTTATTTGGTTGTCAGTTGGATTCAGTTATTTCAACTATCACTGGGGGGAAGGGAGTTTTTTTGCCTCAGGATAAAAGATCTAAGGGTAAATCTAAAGCTTCTAATTGTTTTAGTTCTTTTCGACAGAATAAGGAACAGAAAACCAATCATTCCCCTAAAGACTCTGATTCCAATTGGAAACCTTCTAGTTGGAATAAATTCAAGCCTTTTAAGAAACAAAAGCCAGCCCCCAAGTCTGCATGAAGGTGCGGCCCTCGATCCAGTTCAGCTGGTGGGGGGCAGATTGATATTAGTCCAGGACATTTGGGCAGATTCCGTTCAAAATCAGTGGATTCAGAGTATTGTCTCTCAAGGGTATCAAATAGGATTCAGAGTAAGACCTCCTGTGAGAAGATTCTTTCTCTCTCACGTTCCAGCAAATCCGGTGAAGGCTCAGGCTTTTCTGAAGTGTTTCAGATCTAGAGCTTTCAGGGGTAATAATTCCAGTTCTGTTTCAGGAACAGGGTCTGGGGTTTTATTCAGATCTATTCATTGTCCCAAAGAAAGAAAATTCATTCAGGCCTGTTCTGGATCTGAAGTTTTTGAATAGTTTTTTAAGAGTCCCAACTTTCAAGATGGTGACTATGTGGACTATTTTACCTTTTGTTCAGCAAGGTCATTATATGTCTACGATAGACTTACAAGCTATATCTTCACATTCCGATTCATCCAGACCACTATCGGTTTCTGAGATTCTCTTTTCTAGATAAGCATTACCAATTTGTCACTCTTCCATTTGGCCTAGCAACAGCTCCAAGAATCTTTTCGTAGGTTCTCTGTGCTATTCTATCTGTAATCAGAGAGCAGGGTATTGCAGTGTTTCCTTATTTGGACGATATCTTGGTACAGGCTCAGTCTTTACATTTAGACGAATGTCACACGAATCAACTAGTGTTGTTTCTTCAAAGACATGGTTGGAGAATCAATTTACCAAAGAGTTTCTCGATTCCTCAGACAAGGGTCACCTTTTTAGGTTTCCTGATAGATTCAGTGTCCATGACTCTGTCTTTAAAAGACAAGAGGTGAATGAAATTGGTTTCAGCTTGTCGAAACCTTCAGTCTCAATCATTCCCTTCAGTGGCTATGTGCATAGACGTTTTAGGTCTCATGACTGCAGCATCGAATGCAATCCCCTTTGCTTGTTTTCATATGAGACCTCTACAGCTTTGTATGCTAAATCAATGGTGCAGGGATTATACTCGGATATCACAATTTATATACTTTAATCCCAACATTTAACTCTCTCTGACTTTGTGGTTAGACCATCATCATATAGTTCAAGGGGCTTCTTTTGTTCATCCTACCTGGACTGTGATCACAACAGATGCAAGTCTTTCAGGTTGGGGAGCTGTCTGGGGATCTCTGACAGCACAAGGGGTTTGGAAACCTCAAGAGGCGAGGTTACCAATTAATATTTTAGAACTGTGCTATTTTCAGGGCTCTTCAGGTTTGGCCTCTGTTAAAGAGAGAACCATTCATTTGTTTTCAGATGGACAATATCACATATGTCAATCATCAGGGTGGGACTCGCAGTCCTCTAGCTATGAAAGAAGTATCTTGGATACTTTCTTGGACGGAATCCAGCTCTTGTCTAATTTCTGCGGTGCATATCCCAGGTGTAGACAATTGGGAAGCGGATTTTCTCAGCCGTCAGACCTTACATCCGGTGGAGTGGTCTCTCCATCCAGATGTATTTTGTCAGATTGTACAGATGTGGGGTCTTCCAGAAATAGATCTGATGGCTTCTCATCTAAACAAGAAACTTTCCAGGTACCTATCCAGGTCCAGGGATCCTCAGGCGGAGATTGTGGATGCTTTAGAAGTTCCTTGGTTTTACCAACCTGCTTATATCTTTCTGCCTCTAGTTCTACTTCCAAGAGTGATCTTCAAGATCATTATGGAACAATAGTATGTGTTTCTGATGGCATCAGCGTGGCCTCACAGGTTTTGGTATGCGGATTTTGTCCGTATGTTCAGTTGCCAGCCTTATCCACTTCCTTTAAGACCAGACCTTCTGTCTCAAGTGCCTTTTTTCCATCAGGATCTTAAACCGTTAAATTTGAAGGTATGGAAATTGAACGCTTAGTCATAGAGGTTTCTCTGACTCAGTGATTAATACTATGCTACAGGCTCCTAAGTCTGTTTCGAGGAAGATTTATTATCGAGTTTGGAAGACCTATATTTCATGGTGCTCTCATAAATTCTCCTGGCATTCTTTTAGAATTCCTAGAATTTTACAGTTCCTTCAGGATGGTTTGGATAAAGGTTTGTCTGCAAGTACTTTGAAGGGACAAATCTCTGCTCTTTCTGTTTTATTTCATAGAAAGATCGCTAAGCTTCCTGATATTCACTATTTTGTTCAGGCTTTGGTTCGTATCAAGCCTGTTATTAAATCAATCTCTCCTCCTTGGAGTCTTTGGTTTTGAAGACTTTGCAGGCTCCTCCTTTTGAACCTATGCGTTCTTTGAATATTAAACTACTTTCTTGGAAAGTGTTGTTTCTTTTGGCTATCTCTTCAGCTAGAATTGTTTCCGAATTGTCTGCTCTCTCTTGTGAGTATCCTTTTTTCTTAAATTTCTCTCTAAGGTTGTGAATTCTAACAAAATTAGTAGGGAAATTGCTGTTCCTTCTTTGTGTCCTAATCCCAAGACTACTCTTGAAAGATCTTTACATTCTTTGGATGTTGTAAGAGCTTTGAAATATTATGTTGAAGCTACTAAAGATTTCAGGAAGACTTCTAGTCTATTGTCTTCTCTGGTTCTAGAAAAGGTCAGAAAGCTTCTGCAATTTCTTTGGCATCTTGGTTAAAGCTTTTGATTCATAAAGCTTATTTGGAGGCAGGACAGTCCCCGCATCAAAGGATCACAGCTCATTCTACTAGATCAGTCTCCACTTCTTGGGCTTTTAAGAATGAAGCTTCAGTTTATCAGATTTGCAAAGCAACAGCTTGGTCGTCTTTGCATACATTTACTAAATTTTACCATTTTTATGTATTTGCTTCTTCTGAAGCAGTTTTTTGGTAGAAAAGTTCTTCAGGCAGCTGTTTCAGTTTGATTCTTCTGCTGTTGTTTTAAGTTTTTTTTTCTTTAAATTTATGAGAGAAACTTATTTTATTTTTTTGTGGATTTAATTTTTTCAGAGGAAAATGGCTGTCTTTATTTTATCCCTCCCTTTCTAGTGACTCTTCTGTGGACTTCCACATTTTGGGTATTTCTATCCCATACATCACTAGTTCATGGACTCTTGCCAATTACATGAAAGAAAACATAATTTCAGCTAAGAACTAACCTGATAAATTAATTTCTTTCATATTGGCAAGAGTCCATGAGACCCACCCTTTTTCTGGTGGTTATGATTTTTTGTATAAAAGCACAATTTTTATTTCCAGTTCCTCTTTTTTATATGCTTTTTTTACTCCTTTTTCCTTTTTCTATCACCCCACTACTTGGCTATTCGTTTAACTGATTTGTGGGTGTGGTGAGGGGTGTATTTATAGGCATTTTGAGGTTTGGGAAACTTTGCCCCTCCTGGTAGGATTGTATATCCCATACGTCACTAGCTCATGGGCTCTTGCCAATATGAAAAATTAATTTATCAGGTAAGTTCTTACATAAATTGTTTTTGTTTTTTCAAATAAAGATACCAAGAGAACAAAGAAAATTTGATAATAGGAGTAAATTAGAAAGTTGCTTAAAATTGCTGCTCTATCTGAATCATGAAAGTATAATTTTTTACTAGACTATCCCTTTAATTTCTCCTATTTGGCAGAGGACGCCCATATCAAGACACGATAACCAGAAATACTCTTCCAGTCTGACTACATATGTATTTTTAACTTTAGCTAATAAAAGTGGAAAGGTAACACAACAATATATAAATATGCAGAGAACACTAGCAAAAAAGTGTGTTAAAGGGATAGTCTAGTCCAAAACAAACTTTCATGATTTAGATAGAGAATGTAATTTTAAACAATTTTCCAATTTATTTCTACCACCGATTTTGCTTTGTTCTCTTCGTATTCTTAGCTGAAAGCTCAATCTAGGAGGTTTATATGCTAATTTCTAAGCCCTTGAAGGCCGCCTCTTAGCTCAGGACATTTTGACAGTTTTTTTTAACTCTAGAGGGTGATAGTTCATGTGTTTCATATAGATAACATTGTGCTCATGCATGTGGAGTTCCTTTGAGCCAGCACTGATTGGCTACAATGCAAGTCTGTCAAAAGAACTGAAATAAAGGGGCAGTTTGGAGAGACTTAGATACAAGATAATCACAGAGGTAAAAAGTGTATTAATAAAACTGTGTAATAAAGGGATTATCTCTTTTAAAACAAATACTGTGGTGTAGACTGTCCCTTTATTACTCCTGTTGGGTGCCACTTGCTGACATATGATTTTGGCATTTACATACACATTTGTGAAAATATTTCTTAATAATTTAAGATATCTAGTAATGAACACTGATGTTTAGTTTGCTTAAAGGGCCACAATATTTGAAAAATGACATGATCTGTGGGTCACGAGCGATACCGCTGGTTAAATACACAGTAGTGCAGGTTAAAATGACATGCTCTACAGTGATGGTTATGGTCCTTTAAGTATGACTATACAGCCAGGTTGTTGGATTAAGGGTGCCTGTCTTGAAGATGTGCATCTGTTGTCACTCATAGCAACAGTCCATTCATTATTGAGATGATGCCCTGTCTTTAGATAGAGGTAAAAAGCATCCTGAAGTTTCAAAAATGCCATCCTGGCTCATGTTTTTTTGTTTTTTGTTCCCATCCTCCTAACACTGTCTGCTAAATCTGTTCTACTTGCAGTTTCATAGTCTTTTTGCTCCTGAAGAGAAAAGAAGTTTGCTCTCACCTTAAAGGGGACAGTCTACTCCCAAAATGTTTATTGTTTTTAAAAGATAATCCCTTTTTATTAACCATTCCCCATCTTTGCATAACGAACGCGGTTATATTAATACACTTTTTACCTCTGTGATTACGTTGTATCTAAGCATCTTCTGACAGCCCCCTGATCACATGACTTTTTATTTATTATCTATTGTCTTGCGTTTTAGCTAATTAGTGCTGTCTTGTGCACAACTCCAAGGGAGTGAGCACAATGTTATCTATAAGGCCCACATAAACTAGCAGTCTCCTGGTGTGAAAAGTTAGTAAAAAAAAAAAAGCATATGACAAGAGGCTGTGTGTAGTGGCTTAGAAACGGGCAGAAATTTAGAGGTTTAAATATTATACAGCATATTAATATAACAATGTTGGTTGTGCAAAGATGGGGAATGGGTAGTAAAGTCATTGTCTATCTTATTTAAACAATAACTAATTGTGTAGACTGTCCCTTTTAAAGGGCTATGATAGTCCAAAAATGACAGGCTTTAATTTGATGGCACATGTAATTTTAAGACTAGCGATCCTGTACTACTGTATGTTTAATCAACACTAAGGGGTTAAACACACAGTAGAAGTGCCACTTGGAGCCCACAGAGCACTGCTGGTCCTGAGCGGAAACCTTTGCTGATCCAGCCAGCAGTAATAGTTAAAAAGTTGAGTCTTGCGAAGTTCTGATTGACTCAGCGGCTGGTTTCCGCTATGGACCAGCAGTGCTGTGTGTGTCTTAAACGGCACTTCTATTGTGTATTTAAACCCATTACCAGGGGTTAAAACCAAAGTAGTGCAGGGTAGATAATCATAAAATTACATGCAGAAATCTTAAAGCAGCTGTGTCAGCTAGATTAAAGTATGAGTGTTTGTTCACACAAATTTTGAATGCTAAATTCTGCATTGTTCTGTTTTTTTGTTTGTTACTCGCACTGGTAAATTGTCTTCTACTGTGAGAGAAGAGACAGATTTCTGACCTTGAAATAGAGTTTACTGGTTTTAATACAGTAGAATATTTCCCTAAAATGTTATTGGTTATAGCATATGCTCTATGAAATATCTCTTGAATTTATTAAAAATGTCACATTGTATAATCTTTGAATGTCCTCCTTCACTCTGCAGTTTAAGGTAATAATTTGTTCCATTATTTTCACTTGTGTTTAAGGAATGGGGTTTGGAGATCGCACTAGTACATTCTGTGGAACACCAGAGTTTCTTGCTCCAGAAGTGCTAACGGAAACTTCATATACCCGAGCTGTGGATTGGTGGGGACTGGGTGTGCTCATTTATGAAATGCTTGTTGGTGAGGTAAGTTTTGTTTTGCGTGTGTGTGTGTGTGTTTTTTTTTTTTTTTTTTGTATGATAGGAAAATAAGGAATCCAATCACTCCTATGTTGGTGTCTGTATGTCTATCAAATTATGGCCAGTAGGCCAGATTCTCTTTAGAATGCTGACATGTGCAAGATAATATATTTGCTGCAGATTCAACCTTACCAGTTTTATCACAATGTGCAAGGTGATCTGTTTTGCTTTCAATGTTACTGTGCCCTCATGCTTTCTCTGCCAGTGTTACATGTTTCACATTTACTTAGTATACAGGTTAATGGTTAAAGAAAATTACATTGAGGTGCCTTGTGACTAGGGATAGGTGAATGTAGTCAAAGTGTAATTTGTTTGGTAGCAATGAAATTCCATTAAAATTCGGTAATCAAATGTTATTTCCATTTTCAAATGGTCCTAATTGGATTGAATATCCACATTCGAAATTGCGAATGTAACATTCTATTTAACAAATACTATTCAGAAGTTCAATAGTTCATGTGGTAGGGAATTTAGTAAATTGATACGTAGAAACATGCAAATTGATATATTTGTATCTCTTATTTCGAATATTGCATATTTTGAATATTACATTTGAAGCGATCATTCAAAATACTATTAAATATAGATTCAAATTTTTTTCTAATTTGAATATTGCATAATTTGAATTAAAATATTATAAAAAATCGAATATTACATTTAAAGAAATCATTAGAAATACCATTACATTAAAATGAATGTTAGAATGTTGTACAAACATTCAAAATTGGAGACAAACGAACAAATGTGCTATAATTCGTTTCATTTTTCGAATGTTACAAAACATTCACTTATCCTTACTTGTGACCATAATTTTACTTTAAATCACATCTTCATTGTTTTTTACTGCAGAGTGAGTGCACACACAACCCTTATAAAGGCCATGATATCAGATGTTTACAGTAGTCTTAAACATCCTGAGAGCCAGGGAATAACCTAACCTTTTACTAAGGCTCTTAGCTTTTTATTCAACATCATTTATATACAAATGTCCCTTTATGTGTTCTTAAAAGTGTGTGTCTGGCTTCTCAGTATTCAGTCACAAAGTAGAAAAGGGAACAGCACAAAAGATGAACGGGTGCAACTCTGTCCGAGACTCCACACTAAGTCCCAAAAACATAGAATCACAGTCCTTTGAGACAGCAGCACTCGCCAATACAAAGTTCATGGATAATTCATAAATGTATTAAGCCACCAAGGTTCACAAAATGGACTTTTCACAATCCATATTGTGCACCTTGGTGTCTTAATAAATGTATGAATTATCCATGAACTTTTGTATTGGTGAGTGCTGCTGTCTCAAAGGACTGTGATTCTCAGGGCTCGATTTATCAAGCCTCTACGGCTGCAAGTTCTCACAAGAACTTGCTCGCCGTGATTTATCAAGTAACGGTCACCAGACCGCTGCTTCCCTAAGATCTTCGCCACCTCTATTGTGGCGAAATTCAATCTCCTGCCCGTGCGTGATTGGCTGTGCGCAGGCAGGGGGCAGGATTGCACGCGAGCGCAAAATTGCGCTCGTGTGCAATGCCGAATACCTGCGGGTATTTTCGCCCCGCCACAGGCGAGCTGAGGCGTACAGGGGCAAGTATACGCGCCCCTGTATGCCTCAGCTTTAATAAATATAGCCCTCAGTATTCAGTATCAGTTGAATCCTAAACTACAAATAAAAATGTCACCCCTTCCATGTAAAACTGTAACCACGAGTGTCCATCCTCAGACCAGAGGCAACCATTGGTTTTAATTTGCTCTCATTAGCCAGAGTGTATAGATTATATACATAATACGGTGTGTATAAAACAATATTCATTGTAAGGGGAGTGAAGTGAGTTTCCCACACTTTGACCCCTGTTGTGAGCCATGGGTGTGTTCCTGATTTTCAATCTGCTAATGACCATTTCCCTTTTCAGTCCCCATTCCCAGGAGATGATGAAGAGGAAGTGTTTGACAGCATTGTGAATGATGAAGTAAGGTATCCACGGTTCCTGTCAACAGAAGCTATATCCATAATGAGAAGAGTGAGTTTTTATCCTTTCTCTGCATAACTTGTGGTGTTACCAGCAGGCTTATAATTCTAAACAAAAACATAAATTAACAAAACTAAAAAAAAAAAGTTGAAACTAACTGTATTAAAACTCTAATTACCGCAAAAAAATTATTTTTTTTAGGATCTAATTTCTGTGTTGCCCTTGGAAATGTTTTGTCCCTGAGTTAGCACATAAAATGAGTGTATATAGGAAAGGCAGCACCCCTTTAAAGGGACATGAAACCCAAAACTTTTCTTTATTCATATATAGAGCATGCGATTTTCCAATTTACTTTTTATCTCATTTGCTTTATTCTCTTGGTATCCTTTGTTGAAAAGCATATCTAGGTACGCTCAAGAACTGTGATCTAGTTGCTGATTGGTGGCTGCACGTATATACCTCTTGCCATTGCCTTACCAATGTGTTCAGCTAGCTCCCAGTAGTGCTGCACCTTCAATAAAGGAAATCAAGAGAATGAAGCAAAATTGATAATAGTAGGGAACTGGAAAGTTGTGTTTTATCTGAATCATGAAAGAAAAATTTGGGATTTCATGTTGCTTTAAAGACTTTGTTTTTTTTTTTTTTAAAAAAGGGTTCAGCTATATACCTATGATACTACCCAGTGGAGACCTAGTTCAATTACTTTAAAGCAAAACTTACAAGCAGGCCCATCGTATGCTTACAAAGTAATTTGAAGAACCTTCTTTCTTTCCTATGACATGGAGAGTCCACAGCATCATTCCAATTACTAGTGGGATATTCAACTCCAGCAGGAGGAGGCAAAGAGCACCCCAGCAAGTCTGTTAAGTGTAACTGCCTTACCCATAACCCCCAGTCATTCTCTTTGGAGGTTGTGCAAAGCTGGTGTCTGAAGATTTTAATCCTTTTATGGGTACTTTTCCCTGCAAGCAAGGATTGGGGTCTAGCTGTGTCCATGTCAATCTCTTGAGTAAGAGTAGTGGTTGCTTTTAGCAGTTAAAAGGCGGCGAGGAAGTCTTTGCTTTACTTTTAACACTTTGCTACCCCTTTGCAGAAAGCCAGAGTTGGTTACTCTGTTCTTTCTTTTCCTACAGGTCTATAACAGGGAGTGAAGCGCCTGCCACACCTAAGGCTCAGCATCTATCATGCAATTGGATCTAAGGTAAGTACTTTTGCCTTCTAGGTACAGAAGGATAGCAGCACTTACGAGGTTAATCCTCTTTTCAGATCCTTCATTTGGGACTTAATAGTCCTTATTAGTTAAGGAGTCATAGTAAGGATGTGGCACTTGGGTATTTGTATGAGTAAGGTCAGTTCATATGAGGAGTTTCACTTGGCCAGGGGAGTTTAGGGGTTAACAGTAAAGGAGTTCTTTATTGGTTACCTCCCATTTAATTATGCTTTTAGCTTAGAGGCTTACATTTTTATTTGACATTATTGGGCTACCGGATTACCTTATATTCAGTTTAACGGTTTTAATACCTTAGCTGTTTTTCGCGCTCTTTTTAGTTTATTTTCTGAGACCGTACTTCATCTTTTATGGAGCGGTTATAAAGTTAGTGCAGCCGTCTTTGACTCTGCTTGGACATTTTCTGAATCGGCTTCTGTTAATCAGTTCAGCGGATACCCAGAGGAGGAAATCCCTTCTAGAGAGTTTTCTCTTACTAGTGGGACTTTTTCTGGCCGATAGGAGCCTCAGGCATCTGAGGCAGTTGTTTAAAGTTAAATTTAAAATAGATTGTAGTATTTCATATTTACTAATTAAAATTTAATACTTTTCTGAAGGATTAAAGTTTTTATTTTTGCATTATAATTCTATATCTGCACATTGCTTGTGGGACCATTATTCTAGACTATAGATACAGATCATGATCAATCTATCTCTATGGATAGATGTTTGCTTTGTTTAGACAACCAGATTGCCCTACCTATGCAGTTTCTTCTGTTATGTGTGATCAGTCCACGGGTCATCATTACTTCTGGGATATAACTCCTCCCCAACAGGAAATGCAAGAGGATTCACCCAGCAGAGCCGATATAGCTCCTCCCCTCTACGTCAGTCCCAGTCATTCTCTTGCACCCAACGACTAGATAGGATGTGTGAGAGGACTATGGTGATTATACTTAGTTTTTATGACTTCAATCAAAAGTTTGTTATTTTATAATAGCACCGGAGCGTGTTATTACTTCTCTGGCAGACTTTGAGGAAGAATCTACCAGAGTTTTTGCTATGATTTTAACCGGAGTAGTTAAGATCATATTGCTGTTCTCGGCCATCTGAGGGAGGTAAAAGCTTCAGATCAGGGGACAGGGGCAGATGAATCTGCATTGAGGTATGTAGCAGTTTTTATTTTCTGAATGGAATTGATGAGAAAATCCTGCTATACCGTTATAATGACATGTATGTATACACTTCAGTATTCTGGGAATGGTACTTCACCGGAACTACTTTGTTAAAGGTCACTAATCTTTTTAATAAGTATTATATCATGTTAAACGTTTTTGCTGGAATGTAGAATCGTTTACACTGCTGAGGTACTGAGTAAATAAATGTTTGGGCTTTATTTTCCACTTGGCAGTAGTTTATTTTGAATTATGACAGTTTCGTTTCTCTTCACTGCTGTGTGTGAGAGGGAGGGGCCGTTTTTGGCGCTCTTTGCTACGCATCAACAATTTCCAGTCAGCTATTATTTTTTCCTGCATGATCCGGTTCATCTCTGACAGATCTCAGGGGTCTTCAAACTTCTTGAAGGGAGGTACATTCTCTCAGCAGAGCTGTGAGAATTTTTTATATTGACTGTGGATAAAGACGTTACTCAGTAATTTTTATGTCAAATTTAGTTATGTTATCTTACTAATGGGAACAAAACCTTTGCTAAAAGTTGTGTTGTTTTAAAGTTGATGCTATAACTGTTCTCAGTATATTATCTCAACTGTCATTTAATCTTTAATCGTTTAAGTACCTCTTTGAGGCACAGTACGTTTTTGCTAAAAAAGACTATAACCAGGTTGCAAGTTATTGCTAGTGTGTTAAACATGTCTGACTCAGAGGATATCTGTGTCATTTGTTCCAATGCCAAGGTGGAGCCCAATAGAAATTTATGTACTAACTGTATTGATGCTACTTTAAATAAAAGTCAATCTGTACAATGTGAACAAATTTCACCAATCTGCGAGGGGAGAGTTATGCCGACTAACTCGCCTCACGCGGCAGTACCTGCATCTCCCGCCCGGGAGGTGCGTGATATTATGGCGCCTAGTACATCTGGGCGGCCATTACAGATAACATTACAAGATATGGCTACTGTTATGACTGAAGTTTTGTCTAAATTACCTGAGCTAAGAGGCAAGCGTGATCACTCTGGGGTGAGAACAGAGTGCGCTGACAATACTAGGGCCATGTCTGATACTGCGTCACAGCTTGCAGAGCATGAGGACGGAGAGCTTCATTCTGTGGGTGACGGTTCTGATCCAAACAGATTGGATTCAGATATTTCAAATTTTAAATTTAAATTGGAGAACCTCCGTGTATTACTAGGGGAGGTCTTAGCAGCTCTCAATGATTGTAACACCGTTGCAATACCAGAGAAACTATGTAGGTTGGATAAATACTTTGCGGTACCGGCGAGTACTGACGTTTTTCCTATACCTAAGAGATTAACTGAAATTGTTACTAAGGAGTGGGATAGACCCGGTGTGCCGTTCTCACCCCCTCCAATATTTAGAAAGATGTTTCCAATAGACGCCACCACTCGGGACTTATGGCAAACGGTCCCTAAGGTGGAGGGAGCAGTTTCTACTCTAGCTAAGCGTACCACTATCCCGGTGGAGGATAGCTGTGCATTTTCAGATCCAATGGATAAAAAATTGGAGGGTTACCTTAAGAAAATGTTTGTTCAACAAGGTTTTATTTTGCAACCCCTTGCATGTATCGCGCCGATTACGGCTGCGGCAGCATTTTGGATTGAGTCTCTGGAAGAGAACCTTAGTTCATATACGCTAGACGACATTATGGACAGGCTTAGAGTCCTTAAACTAGCTAATTCATTCATTTCGGAGGCCGTAGTACATTTAACCAAACTTACGGCTAAGAACTCAGGATTCGCCATACAGGCACGTAGGGCACTGTGGCTAAAATCCTGGTCAGCTGATGTTACTTCTAAGTCCAAATTACTTAATATACCTTTCAAGGGGCAGTCCTTATTTGGGCCCGGTTTGAAAGAAATTATCGCTGACATTACAGGAGGTAAGGGCCACGCCCTACCTCAAGACAAAGCCAAAGCTAAGGCTAGACAGGCTAATTTTCGTCCCTTTCGGAATTTCAAAACAGGAGCAGCATCAACCTCCACTGCACCAAAACAGGAAGGAGCTGTTGCTCGTTACAGGCAAGGCTGGAAGCCCAACCAGTCCTGGAACAAGGGCAAACAGGCCAGGAAACCTGCTGCTGCCCCAAAGACAGCATGAACCGAGAGCCCCCGATCCGGGACCGGATCTAGTGGGGGGCAGACTTTCTCTCTTCGCCCAGGCCTGGGTAAGAGATGTTCAGGATCCCTGGGCGCTAGAGATCATATCTCAGGGATACCTTCTAGACTTCAAATTATCTCCCCCAAGAGGGAGATTTCATCTGTCAAGATTGTCAACAAACCAGATAAAGAAAGAAGCGTTTCTACGCTGTGTACAAGATCTGTTATTAATGGGAGTGATCCATCCGGTTCCGCGGTCGGAACAAGGACAAGGGTTCTACTCAAACCTGTTTGTGGTTCCCAAAAAAGAGGGAACCTTCAGACCAATCTTAGATTTAAAGATTCTAAACAAATTCCTAAGAGTTCCATCGTTCAAAATGGAAACTATTCGGACAATCTTGCCCATGATCCAAAAGGGTCAGTACATGACCACAGTGGATTTAAAAGATGCTTACCTTCACATACCGATCCACAAAGATCATCACCGGTATCTACGGTTTGCCTTCCTAGACAGGCACTACCAGTTTGTAGCTCTTCCATTCGGATTGGCTACGGCCCCAAGAATCTTCACAAAGATTCTAGGTGCCCTCCTGGCGGTACTAAGACCGCGAGGGATTTCGGTAGCTCCGTATCTAGACGACATTCTAATACAGGCTTCAAGCTTTCAAACTGCCAAGTCTCATACAGAGTTAGTTCTGGCATTTCTAAGGTCGCATGGATGGAAAGTGAACGAAAAGAAGAGTTCTCTTTTTCCTCTCACAAGAGTTCCATTCTTGGGGACTCTTATAGATTCTGTAGAAATGAAGATTTACCTGACAGAGGACAGGTTAACAAAACTTCAAGATGCATGCCGTGTCCTTCATTCCATTCAACACCCGTCAGTAGCTCAATGCATGGAGGTGATCGGCTTAATGGTAGCGGCAATGGACATAGTACCTTTTGCACGCCTACACCTCAGACCGCTGCAATTATGCATGCTAAGTCAGTGGAATGGGGATTACTCAGATTTGTCCCCTACTCTGAATCTGAATCAAGAGACCAGAAATTCTCTTCTATGGTGGCTTCATCGGCCACACCTGTCCAGGGGGATGCCATTCAGCAGGCCAGACTGGACAATTGTAACAACAGACGCCAGCCTACTAGGTTGGGGCGCTGTCTGGAATTCTCTGAAGGCTCAGGGATTATGGAATCAGGAGGAGAGTCTCCTTCCAATAAACATTCTGGAATTGAGAGCAGTTCTCAATGCCCTTCTGGCTTGGCCCCAATTAACAACTCGGGGGTTCATCAGGTTTCAGTCGGACAATATTACGACTGTAGCTTACATCAACCATCAGGGAGGGACAAAAAGCTCCCTAGCAATGATGGAAGTATCAAAGATAATTCGATGGGCAGAGTCTCACTCTTGCCACCTGTCAGCAATCCACATCCCGGGAGTGGAGAACTGGGAGGCGGATTTCTTGAGTCGCCAGACTTTTCATCCGGGGGAGTGGGAACTTCATCCGGAGGTCTTTGCCCAAATACTTCGACGTTGGGGCAAACCAGAGATAGATCTCATGGCGTCTCGCCAGAACGCCAAACTTCCTCACTACGGGTCCAGATCCAGGGATCCGGGAGCGGTTCTGATAGATGCTTTGACAGCACCTTGGAACTTCAGGATGGCTTATGTGTTTCCACCCTTCCCGCTGCTTCCTCGATTGATTGCCAAAATCAAACAGGAGAGAGCATCAGTGATTCTAATAGCACCTGCATGGCCACGCAGGACTTGGTATGCAGATCTAGTGGACATGTCATCCTGTCCGCCTTGGTCTCTACCTCTAAGACAGGACCTTCTGATACAGGGTCCGTTCAAACATCAAAATCTAACTTCTCTGAAACTGACTGCTTGGAAATTGAACGCTTGATTTTATCAAAACGTGGTTTTTCTGAGTCGGTTATTGATACCCTGATACAGGCCAGGAAGCCTGTTACCAGAAAGATTTACCATAAAATATGGCGTAAATACCTATACTGGTGTGAATCCAAACGTTACTCCTGGAGTAAGGTTAGGATCTCTAGGATCTTGTCCTTTCTACAAGAGGGCTTAGAAAAGGGTTTATCGGCTAGTTCATTAAAGGGACAGATTTCAGCTCTGTCCATCTTGTTACACAGGCGTCTGTCAGAAAATCCAGACGTCCAGGCCTTTTGTCAGGCTTTAGCTAGGATCAAGCCTGTGTTTAAAGCTGTTGCTCCACCATGGAGTTTAAACTTAGTTCTTAACGTTTTACAGGGTGTTCCGTTTGAACCCCTTCATTCCATTGATATAAAATTGTTATCTTGGAAAGTTCTGTTTTTAATGGCTATTTCCTCTGCTCGAAGAGTCTCTGAGTTATCAGCATTACATTGTGATTCTCCTTATCTGATTTTTCACTCAGACAAGGTAGTTCTGCGTACTAAACCTGGGTTCTTACCTAAGGTAGTTACTAACAGGAATATCAATCAAGAGATTGTTGTTCCATCCTTGTGTCCAAATCCTTCTTCAAAGAAGGAACGTCTTCTACACAATCTGGATGTAGTTCGTGCTCTCAAGTTCTACTTGCAGGCAACTAAAGAGTTTCGTCAAACTTCTTCCCTGTTTGTCGTTTATTCTGGACAGAGGAGAGGTCAAAAAGCTTCTGCTACCTCTCTCTCTTTTTGGCTTCGTAACATAATACGTTTAGCCTATGAGACTGCTGGACAGCAGCCTCCTGAAAGAATTACAGCTCATTCCACTAGAGCTGTGGCTTCCACTTGGGCCTTTAAGAATGAGGCCTCTGTTGAACAGATTTGCAAGGCTGCAACTTGGTCTTCGCTTCATACTTTTTCCAAATTTTACAAATTTGACACTTTTGCTTCTTCGGAGGCTATTTTTGGGAGAAAGGTTCTTCAGGCAGTGGTTCCTTCTGTATAAAGAGCCTGCCTATCCCTCCCGTCATCCGTGTACTTTTGCTTTGGTATTGGTATCCCAGAAGTAATGATGACCCGTGGACTGATCACACATAACAGAAGAAAACATAATTTATGCTTACCTGATAAATTCCTTTCTTCTGTTGTGTGATCAGTCCACGGCCCGCCCTGTTTTTAAGGCAGGTAAATATCTTTTAAATTATACTCCAGTCACCACTTCACCCTTGGTTACTCCTTTCTCGTTGATTCTTGGTCGAATGACTGGGACTGACGTAGAGGGGAGGAGCTATATCGGCTCTGCTGGGTGAATCCTCTTGCATTTCCTGTTGGGGAGGAGTTATATCCCAGAAGTAATGATGACCCGTGGACTGATCACACAACAGAAGAAAGGAATTTATCAGGTAAGCATAAATTATGTTTTTGTTGATCCTGTTTAGCAAAAACTTTAAAATGCAAAGAAAAAATTGTCCTCTCTGAGCCAAGTGTCTTGCAGGATTCTGATGTGCATGACATGCCTCCGCTTTCTCCTCAGACGTCCCAAGTCTTAGTTGTTTCTCATACTGTGCCTTCTGTGTCCTCTCATCCACCTGGGGGTGTTTATTTCCCTAGAGATTTTGCCGCTCAGGTTTCTTCTGCAGTACATGCGGCTTTGTTAGCTTTCCCTGCATTGGGTAAGCGTAAGAAAATCTAAACATTTGCCTAATACTAAGGTTTCTGACTCTAGGACTGCATTAGCCACTCTTGCTCAGATGTCTGAGTAGAATACTTCAGAAGCTTCTGAGGGTGAGATCTCAGACTGACACTTTAGCAGACAAATCTTCAGAATCTGAAGAGGTTAATTTTAGATTTAAGCTTGAACACCTCCGGTTACTATTGAAGGAGGTTCTAGCTACTTTAGACGTCTGCTGTCAACCCCACAAAGTCTTCTAAATTGGATAGAGTCTGATTCCCTACCTTCTGAGGAGGATTTTTCTGTTCCAAGGAAGATGTCTGAAATTATTGCTCCGGGATAGGATAAGCTAGGGGTTCCTTTTTTCCCCTCCCCCTGTTTTTAAGATGCTTCCTTTTGCTGACTCTATTCGTGACTCATGGTGCACTATTACTAAAGTAGAAGGGGCTATTTCTTCTCTTGCCAAGAGAAATACCATTCCTATAGAGGATAGTTGCTCCTTAAAGGACCCAATGGACAAGAAGCTAGAGGCTTACTTAAAAAAGATGTATATCCATCAAGGGTTACAGTGGCAACCAGCAGCGAGTATTGCTACGGTTGCGGGAGCTGCATCTTATTGGTGTGATGCATTGTCTGATCTTATTACTCAGGAAACTACAGTAGAGGAGATCCAAGATAGGATCAAAGCTCTCAAATTGGCCAATACCTTTATCTGTGATGCCAATATGCAGATAATTCATCTGGGAGCCAAGATGTCTAGCTTCACGGTTCTAGCCCGCAGGGCTGTGGTTAAAATCTTTGCCGGCCGATGTCTCTAAGGCCAAGCTCTTGGCTTTACCTTACAAGGGAAAACTCTGTTTAGACCTGGTCTGGCAGAGATCATTTCAGAGATTACAGATGGAAAGGGATCTTTCCTACTTCAGGACAAGAAAAATAGACCTATAGGTCGTCAGACCTCAAATTTTCATTCCTTTCGTTACTTTAAGGGACAATAGTCCTCCTCTTCTAAGCCAGATGATCTTGGAAATCCAACCAGCCCTGGAACAAGGGAAAACAAAAGAAGCCTTCTGCTGACTCTAAATCAGCATGAAGGTTCCACCCCCGATTCCAGTGGATCTGGTGGGGGGGCAGGCTTTCTCTTTTTTGTCAAGCCTGGATACGCGATGTCCCAGACCCTTGGGCGTGGACATAGTATCCCAGGGTTACAGAATGTGATTCAAGTCTTACCCTCTAAAGGGCAGGTTTCTCCTGTCAAGCCTGTCCTCAAACCAAATAAAGGAGGCCTTCTTAAACTGTGTAAAAGACCTATACTCTCTGGGTGTTATTGTTCCTGTCCCTCTCGCAGAACAGGGTCTAGGATTCTATTCAAATCAATTTGTGGTTCCAAAAAGGAGGAACATTTTCGGCCCATTCTAGACCTCAAGTGTCTCAACAAATTCCTCAGGGTTCTGTCCTTCAAGATGAAAACTATTAGTTTTATTCTTCCTTTGATACTGGAAAGTCAGTTTATGACAACTATAGACCTGAAGGACGCATACCTTCATGTTCCCATTTACAGGGAACACCATCAGTATCTGAGGTTTGCATTTCTGGACAAGCACTTCCAATTTGTTGCACATCCATTTGGTCTGGCCATGGCTCCCAGAATATTCACAAAGGTTCTGGGAGCGCTTTTGGCTGTGATCAGATCCCAGGGAATTGCTGTAGCGCCTTATCTAGATGACATCCTGGTTCAGGCGTCATCTTTTCAACTTGCCAAATCTCATACATAGATGCTGTTGTCCTTTCTACATTCCCATGGGTGGAAGGTAAATTTGGAGAAGTGTTATCTTGTTCCATCTACCAAAGTGTATTTCCTAGGGACTATAATATATTCCCTGTCCATGAAGATTTTTCTGACGGAGGTCAGAAAAGACGAGATTCTTGCTTCTTGCCTTTCTCTCCAGTCTGCTTTTTGTCCATATGTGGCCCAATGCATGGAGGTGATTGGTCTGATGGTGGCATCCATGGACATCATTCCTTTTGCTCGTTCCATCTACGACCGCTGCAGCTTTGTATGCTCCGTCAATGGAACGAAGATCATTCGGATTTATCTCAGAGGATAAATCTGGACCCTCTAACAAGAGACTCTCTCGTGGTGGGTGTCACAGGCACATCTGTCTCGGGGCACTTGCTTTCTGAGACCTTCCTGGGAAATTGTGACTGCGGACGCCAGCCTGTCAGGCTGGGGAGCTGTTTGGGGCCCTCTGAAGGCTCAGGGCCTGTGGTCTTGGGAAGAGTCCTCTCTTCCCATAAACATCTTGGAGTTGAGAGCTATCTTCAATGCCCTATCAGCATGGCCTCAACTGTCATTGGTCCGGGTTTATCAGATTTCAATCTGACATCACCTCAGTGAAGGAGGTGACTCGCATTCTGCAATGGGCAGAAGCCCACGATAGTCTATCTGCCATCCACAATCCAGGAGTGGACAACTTGGGAAGCAGATTTTATGAGCAGACAAACCTTTCATCCCGAGGAGTGGCCTCTCCATCTGGAAGTGTTCTCACAGATATTCCGCAAGTGGGGGGTTCCAGAGTTGGATCTGATGGTGTCCCGCCACAACGCCAAGGTTCCAAATTACAGTTCAAGGTCAAGAGATCCTCAGGCAGTTCTGATAGATGCTCTAGCGGTTCCTTGGAGGTTTTCTCTGACTTATCCATTTCCTCTGTTTGCTCTCCTTCCACGAGTGATTGCTTGTATGGAGCCGGTGAGGATTCCCTGGATTTTCTTTTCTTCAGGAAGGCCTGGATAAGGGTTTATCGGTTAGTACTTTATAGGGTCAGATTTCTGCGTTATCTATCCTTTTGCACAAACATCTGTCAGACCTACCAGATGTTTAAGCCTTTGTACAGGCCCTAGTTAGAATCAGTCCTGTGTTTAAACCTGTTGCTCCCCCGTGGAGCCTTAATTTAGTTCTTAAAGTTTTGCAACAGGCTCCGTTTGAGCCAATGCATGTTGTTATTAAACTGTTATCCTGGAAAGTTTTGTTTCTTGTGGCCATTTCTTCTGCTCACAGCATATCTGAGCTCTCAGCTCTGCAGTGTGATTCCCCCTACCTTATTTTTAATGCAGATAAGGCGGTCCTTCGTACTAAATTGGGTTTTCTCCCAAAGGTAGTATCGGATTGAAACATTAATCAGGAAATTGGTGTTCCTTCCTTTTGTCCTAATCCTTCTCAAAAGGAACGTCTTTTGCATAACTTTACTTAAAAGCTACTAAAGATTTTCGGCAATCTTCTGCCCTTTTTTTCTGTAAAGCAAAGGGTCATTCTTTTCTGTTCTCTTCTTGGGCTTTCAAAAAGGAAGCTTCTGTGGAACAGATTTGCAAGGCAGCAACATGGTCCTCGCTGCATACTTTTTCAAAATTCTACAAATTTGATACTTTTGCCTCGGCCGAGGCTTCTTTTGGGAGAAAGGTTCTTCAAGTGGTGGTGCCTTCTGTTTAGGTCCTTCTGCCTTTTTTCTCTCCCTCTCTGTTCATTCCGTGTCCTCTAGCTTGGGTATTGGTTCCCAC
The DNA here is from genome assembly GCF_027579735.1 of Bombina bombina. Lineage (NCBI taxonomy): Eukaryota > Metazoa > Chordata > Amphibia > Anura > Bombinatoridae > Bombina > Bombina bombina. Next base: position 31,905,573 of record NC_069508.1, read on the forward strand.
TAGTAATTGGAATGACGTTGTGGACTCTCCATTTCATTGGAAAGAAATCAAAATGTATGCTTACCTGATAAATGTATTTCTTTCTGGACATGGAGAGTCCACGAGCCCTCTTTTCTCATTATAATTTGGCAGTTTTTTTTCTGTATACCTCAGGCACTTTCTCAACCTTGTGTTAATTCATTTTCAATTTCCTTTGGCTGAATGACTGCGGGTTATGGGTAAGGCAGTTACACTTAACAGCTTTGCTGGGGTGCTATTTGCTTCCTCCTGCTGGCCAGGAGTTAAATATCTCACTACTAATTGGAATGACGTTGTGAACTCTCCATGTCCGGAAATAAATACATTTATCAGAGAAGCATACATTTTGTTCTTTGCTATTTAAATGTAATTGCTTCACTTCTGCACTATAATGTATGAAGCCAATCTAAGTGCTTTGACTGTACTGTGTTTGCATTTTGTAAAACCAAAATGAAGTTTCTGAAGCTTAAACAAAGTGGATTTTATCAAATCATTTTACCCACAATTCATGATGCTCCATGTAATGGTTTATTGATGTTTTGGGAGCCATAAATTAGCAAGAACAAAATTATGTGATAAACACTGTTAATAACTGCATAATGCAGACGTCTCCTGGGTTTGAGTAATACCTCATTAGCTTTGGGGTTTGCAAATGGATGATTTTTCTTAGTTATTAATACTGGATATACTTTTTAGATTTTTAGTTTTTAATTGATTGTGAAACCCAAGTGCTGGAGTACCATTATCCACAACAGGCTATTAATAATATAGTACATTTGGAGGCTGAGAATGAAAACACTGAATAGATGTAATAGCCTTTATGTTTGTTTTTTTATTAAGCTGCTGAGGAGAAATCCAGAGAGGCGTCTTGGAGCAAGTGAAAAAGATGCAGAAGATGTTAAAAAGCATCCGTTCTTCAGAGTACGTAAATATTTTTCAGTTCATTAATGTGTGGTTACATTTTTTTTAAATGCACTTGCTGTTTATAGAGACCTAGATTTGGACGATGGATGAGGCCCATCAAGTCTACTCATATTTCCTGCTTAAGTTTAATTAAAGGGCTATTTAAATAGAGTAAAATGACATAACCAACAAATACATAATTTAAAAAAGGCAATGACATTAAATTTGAAGCAACCAGCTTGTGTGTTTTTTTTCTGGACAAATTTGTGTCTCCTTTCATTCCATATCCCAGAGGTGTAATAAGACCTCACTGGGCCACAGGCTGTGGAAGCCCCCCCCAGTTTAGCCTTTATGGGTGTAAGCAATCAGCAGAAGTTTAAATTGCTGGCCAAATTGGTAAAAATGGGGCTGCTTCTCTCTTGGTTGGTCTGTGCCAGAGGATACACTCTTGTGCAATCTTCCTGTACAAATATGGTTGTAGGTTTTTCAGTATTGCAACATTTTTACAGCCATTTTGAGAATCATGCCACCATATTGTAAAGGACTTTTCAGCCGGGAAGGTGCACACAGAGAGGGGAATCAGTCCCCTCTGTAGCCTCATCACTGACTGCAGAGCCCGAGGAGCCCTTAGAAGTGTTAGCCCATTCTTAATTGAGACATTTGAGACTCCTATAGCTATACCCTGTCCCTTATCACATATATGACCTTTGAACTCTTGCACATGCTCAGTAGGAGCTGTTGTCTCGGGTATTGTGCTCATAAGACCCAAGAATGACAGCTGTCCTTTGGCAGTTGTTCATTTGTACACACCAAGGCTTGACCTATTGCTTTTTTAATATGTTTTATTTGTTTACTCTGATGTCCCTTTATTTATTAGGGTAAGAATATATCATCTTAAATAAATCTCTCTCTCTCAATGGTTTTACAGCATATTGATTGGACTGCTCTGCTGGCAAAGAAAGTAAAGCCTCCATTTGTACCGACAATCAAAGGGCGTGAAGATGTTAGCAATTTTGATGATGAATTTACCTCAGAAGCTCCGATTTTAACTCCTCCTAGGGAGCCACGGTTGCTGTCCGAGGAAGAGCAGGAAGCGTTCCGAGATTTTGACTACATTGCAGATTGGTGTTGAGAACCAAGACACTGTGAAACTGGAGTGAACTGGCTGACGAGAGAAGTAAAATAAGAAACAATTCTTTTAACCTCTTTGTGCCAACTTCAGTTCTGGATTATTTTATTTTTTAAATCACATGAAGATTCTTTTTAAAGTACTTTTTTAAAAAAAAAAAATATAAACTTTTCTAAAAGCGGCCACTTACAACGTATGACGTGCCCTCGCCCGTTTATTTTTTTAACTGAGCACTGGAAAGCAATTTACCTATGATCAACATGAAATCAAGAAAATTTGGCCATGTCATCCTTGGCCATAATATTTTTATCTGTACCTCTTTTGTGTTCGTCTACTTCATGATGCTGTAAAATCTGTGTGTACTTAGCCTTTGCTTTGAATTTGTAAAGGTTAAAATTTCACTATATACATTTAATTGACAAATTCTTAAAGGGACATTAAACACTAAATACATTGCATGTACCTCCCTCTAAATATGGGTGTGGCTATTTTGGAACCTAGGTTTCACTGCAGAGGAAAGTTGCTACATGGTTTTACTCCTGACTAGAGAGTGATGTGGGTGATGACCTCAACACTAAGCTTATAAAATGTATTTAGTGTTTAATCTTCCTTTTAAGTTGCTTAAGTGCAGAAAATGAGTACAATTTACTTTTTTTGTGTGTGTATATGTGTGTATATGTGTGTGTGTGTGTATATATATATATATATATATATATATATATATATATATATATATATATATATATATATATATATATATATATATATATATATATATATATATATATATATATATAATGGCACTAGATTTGTAGGTAAAGCTTAACTTTTATTGTAGAGTATCAAAAGCAACTTGCTCATTTTTGGATGTCAGGCTATGCCATCTGCCTGATGAACTGATTGATCCATTTGATAAAGGTGCTAGTTGGCACCGAAACGTCATGGGTCATTTTACTTTTGATACTCTACAATAAAAGCTAAGTTTTACCTACAAATCCAGTGAGTGCTATCTTATTATATGACTGACTGTACCCTGTGATACAGCACCCTGGTGGATGTTTCTCAATACTTGAGAGTTGGCGTGCAGGTCCCTACTTGCTATAATCTATATATATATATGTATTATATATACACACACACACATATACTAAAACATACACAAACATAAAACAAGGAGTGCAATCAAGGTATAGCTCAAGGTTAGGCAAACTAGAGTTAGACTTAATTTCCCTTCAAGCAGCAAAATACACATCTGTTACTTTATAGCTTTACAATAGATTTCAGTCTATATGAGTATGTTGAGAACAATATAAAAATAAACCTAAAAGAGCGATTTCTAGAGCTGTGCATTCGGATCCTTCCTAGTGTGTTGAACTTTCACAAGAATAAATGCAGTTTCGGAAAGTGCCGAACCCCACGATTGGCCACCTTCTTTCTCATTTGGATCCTCACAAAGGATCCGAATTCACACCCCTAGAAATCTCCCATAGATTAAATTCTCTGCAACTGGTGTAACACTTTATTATAAACACATTAAGGGGAAACACATTTTACAGAAACGTGACCTTTAACGGCTTAATGGGCTCATATGGGGACAGAGGAGGGCACTGGTTTGTACTTCTTTATGATACAACGTATCTCTACATGAATCCCTTTTACTTTGAACATTTGTTTAGGGGCCCTGAGCTTTTGCTGAATATTTCAATTACTGTCATTAAAGGTACAGTCTATTCCAAAATGTTTAATGTTTAGAAAGAGATAACACCTTGACTACCCATTTCCCAGCTTTGCACAACCAACATTGTTATATTTACTTTATAACCTCTAAATTTCTGCCTATCTTTGTCACTACTTATCTCAGTGCATTTTTTTGCTTTTCACAGCAAGACGGTGCTAGTTCATGTGCGCCATATAGATAAACATTATGCTCACTCCTATGGAGTTATTTATGAGTCAGCACTAATTGGCTGAAATGCCGTTCTCTAAATAGCACTGAGATAAAGGGGCAGTCTGCAGAGACTTAGATACAAAGTAATCACAGAGGTAAAATATATATTAATATAACACTGTTGGTTGTGCAAAACTGAGTAATGGGTAATAAAGGGATTATCTATCTTTTTAAACAATAACATTTCATGTATACTGTCCCTTTAAGACTGATTTCTCATTGAATTGCACTTTTTTGTTTGTTTAAATAACAAATCACTACATTTGTTCTACACGTTGAACACTCCGGAATTTTTAACAATTATTTTTAATGTAACAACCCTCAATAAGGCTTGGCTTGATATTTATTTTATTTTTTTCATTGTTGTCTTGGAGTTTGCATTATTGAACTGCAGCAATTGTTGCCTTGTTTTGTGATATTTATTAGAAACATTTTTTATGTATATATAATGCCTTAACTCTTTATGACAATAGGAAATTATTGAAAAAAAGGTATCAAAGCCACTTCCCAAACAGTTTTTGGCTTCAAACATTTTAATATGAGACGACAATATCAAAATATTATTCACTCAAAATCATGAAAATCATTGTTATACATTGTATCCCCTCTTCCAAATATTCCTTATTTTCCCCATAATCATAAAAAGAAAAATTATATTTATTTTTTCTATATATTTTGCTGCATTGATTCACCTGTATTCTGGTCTCGCTATATTGCCCCCAGAAGCTACAGGGATTTCTAGTTCCAGCTGATTTTTTAAGGCCTATCTGGAATTAGTATTGTATTTTCTACAGTAAGTAGGTTGTACGTTGTTACCACACATTCTGGCCAAGGGAACACACATTTAATTTCTACAGTTTAGTAGAAATAAACTAGAAATGAATGAGGGCCGTCGGCTATACAAACGTAGTAGATGAGGGTAAACGCAATATGTTGTAATGAATGTATAAATATTTTTGATAAAATTGTATATTTTATAATACTATTGTAACACTAATTGTAGCTGTACCTCAGAATTTGAAGGGCAAAATTTGTATTTACTTTTTTACTATTTAGAAGGATCAGCAAATGTGGTGTTTTGCAGACCTTTCTAGCAGTAGAGAGGATTTTGTTGTTTTTTTTATGACCATTGTATGTATTTACCAGGACATGTTACTAGTAAATAACAATTTGTTTCTGTATGTTTAGGATCCTGGTCTCATATTTCCTTTTTCTTTTTTTTTGCTTTGTTCAAAATAGATGGGAAAACAGTACCTCAACTTTACAAAGTTAGTTGTATAAGAAAACCAAGTCAACAGTAGTTATTTGTTCTTTTTTTTCTAAAGAATTAAAATTTGCTGGCCTAAAAAAAAATTATATTTAAAAAAAAAAAAAATTATATATATATATAAAACCTATTGTTTTGAAGTAAATATGTGGCACACGCATCATGTATAATAAACTGAGATGTGTTACGAGCACATCGCCCATGTATATTGTAAATTCAGTCCTCAAATTCGGCTTGTATTTTAGATGGGAAGGAAATATGAGCAGGCATCTTAATGCTATTTTATGTTTGCAATATGACTCTTGAGGTGCAGTTTTTGATTTGTAGAAGGCTGGCAGCATCGTAGAGGGCTTACTGTATAATAAATTAGATATCCATTAACAACCACATCATGTAAATAACTTAGTCAAATGAAATCACTAAACATTAGTAACAAGGGTATCTCACAAAGGTAAGCTGAAAAAAGCACTCATTTTTATCTTGTAGGTAATTTTATTTGTTCGTTTGTTTTTTTACAGATACAACTATTTTTAGGCAAATTTATGATTTTAAACTCTAGATTGTAAATATATTTTGCTATAGCTGTAAGTGGCTGCTCAAGCACTTTGTAAGAAAATTAGATTATTTTTAGGATGGTACACTATGCATTGATATTAAATGTGCCTTTAAGACTTGTCATTCAAAAACGGAGTGTTTTTGCAGTCTTAAGTTATGATTGCAACAATTAAATGTTCCAAATAGAATACATCCTGGAAAAAAAGTGTATGTAGTTTATTTATAGTCATTTTCTAAATACAGTAGATTTGCATAATCAGCAAATGCATGATAAAAAGACAATGCAACAACACTTCATCTGAACTTCAAATTTGTAGTAGATTTAATTCTGTCAAATTTCAAAGCAATGTCTATTTCCACTCCTCCTGTACCATGTGACAGCTATTAGCCAATCACAAATGCATATACGTATATTCTGTGAATTCTTGCACATGCTCAGTAGGAGCTGGTAACAAAGTGTAAATATAAAAAGACTGTGCAAATTGTGTTAATGGGAGTAAATTGGAAAGTTGTTTAAAATTGCTGCTCTATCTGAATCATGAAAGTTTAATTTTGTCCTGAGTGTCCCTTTAATTCTTTTCCAATACACAAAATGTGCAAATAAGTCCATATTTCAGGTTCTGCTTATTCATGTCAAATTCTGGGGGGGGGGGGGAATAGAATGCTGTGATTTATATTAAATTGGCTTAGCAAGAAATAGCCATTAATGCTTTACTAAGTTTTTGTCTGACTAATACTTCAGTTTTTATTTACGTGTGTACTTAATATACTTCTATCATTTTTCAGTTAAATGGAATCAGAATATAGTATTAGACTTTTGTACTGCGCATCCTAAAACTGAGATACGTTTTTAGTATTGCGTTTTTGCCTATTTGAAGAACGTTGGTGTGCGCTGTAGATCTATTTTTTTTTCCTCAGATGAAGAAAGTGTGTGTCCCTTTTCCCCCACAACATAATGCACTTGTCATTATCATTTATAAAGTGCCCATATTTTACTAAGCACCAAACAAGGTTACAGGTTTCAAAACTCTTTTGCTAGTTCCTATTCTACATAGGAAACCCATGACAACACGCGTTTCACACAGGAGAGAGTGCGTGGAATATGCTACCAAGTGATTCAATCGATGCAAGAACTCATCTATGTATTTTACAAATATAGACACTGACAGTAAATACTACTTCTCATTTTTCTTTCATGTAATTAGCAAGAGTCCATGAGCTAGTGACATATGGGATATACATTCCTACCAGGAGGGGCAAAGTTTCCCAAACCTCAAAATGCCTACAAATACACCCCTCACCACACCCACAAATCAGTTTTACAAACTTTGCCTCCTATGGAGGTGGTGAAGTAAGTTTGTGCTAGATTCTACGTTGATATGCGCTCCGCAGCAGGTTGGAGCCCGGTTTTCCTCTCAGCGTGCAGTGAATGTCAGAGGGATGTGAGGAGAGTATTGCCTATTTGAATTCAATGATCTCCTTCTACGGGGTCTATTTCATAGGAATCATTTCTTGCTCATTTGGTGCATGAGAACATGGCGATTCCACTATTTTCTCCCATAAAGAGGGTCAGTTTTGTGTTCATACAAGAACTAATAATTTGTAAGGTTCCATCATCTACATTTCTTTCATGTAATTAGCAAGAGTCCATGAGCTAGTGACGTATGGGATATACATTCCTACCAGGAGGGGCAAAGTTTCCCAAACCTCAAAATGCCTATAAATACACCCCTCACCACACCCACAATTCAGTTTTACAAACTTTGCCTCCTATGGAGGTGGTGAAGTAAGTTTGTGCTAGATTCTACGTTGATATGCGCTCCGCAGCAAGTTGGAGCCCGGTTTTCCTCTCAGCGTGCAGTGAATGTCAGAGGGATGTGAGGAGAGTATTGCCTATTTGAATGCAGTGATCTCCTTCTACGGGGTCTATTTCATAGGTTCTCTGTTATCGGTCGTAGAGATTCATCTCTTACCTCCCTTTTCAGATCGACGATATACTCTTATATATACCATTACCTCTGCTGATTTTCGTTTCAGTACTGGTTTGGCTTTCTACAAACATGTAGATGAGTGTCCTGGGGTAAGTAAGTCTTATTTTCTGTGACACTCTAAGCTATGGTTGGGCACTTTATTTATAAAGTTCTAAATATATGTATTCAAACATTTATTTGCCTTGACTCAGAATGTTCAACATTCCTTATTTTCAGACAGTCAGTTTCATATTTGGGATAATGCGTTTGAATCAATCATTTTTTTCTTACCTTAAAAATTTGACTTTTTTTCCCTGTGGGCTGTTAGGCTCGCGGGGGCTGAAAATGCTTCATTTTATTTCGTCATTCTTGGCGCGTACTTTTTTGGCGCAAAAAATCTTTTCTGTTTCCGGCGTCATACGTGTCGCCGGAAGTTGCGTCATTTTTTGACGTTCTTTTGCGCCAAAAATGTCGGCGTTCCGGATGTGGCGTCATTTTTGGCGCCAAAAAGCATTTAGGCGCCAAACAATGTGGGCGTATTATTTGGCGCCAAAAAATATGGGCGTCGCTTTTGTCTCCACATTATTTCAGTCTCATTTTTTCTTTGCTTCTGGTTACTAGAAGCTTGTTTATTGGCATTTTTTCCCATTCCTGAAACTGTCATTTAAGGAATTTGATCAATTTTGCTTTATATGTTGTTTTTTCTCTTACATATTGCAAGATGTCTCACGTTGCATCTGAGTCAGAAGATACTTCAGGAAAATCGCTGTCTAGTGCTGGAACTACCAAAGCTAAGTGTATCTGCTGTAAACTTTTGGTAGCTATTCCTCCGGCTGTTGTTTGTATTAATTGTCATGACAAACTTGTTAAAGCAGATAATATTTCCTTTAGTAATGTACCATTGCCTGTTGCAGTTCCCTCAACATCTAAGGTGCAGAATGTTCCTGATAACATAAGAGATTTTGTTTCTGAATCCATCAAGAAGGCTATGTCTGTTATTCCTCCTTCTAGTAAACATAAAAAATCTTTTAAAACTTCTCTTTATACAGATGAATTTTTAAATGAACATCATCATTCTGATTCTGATGACTCTTCTGGTTCAGAGGATTCTGTTTCAGAGATTGATGCTGATAAATCTTCATATTTATTTAAAATGGAATTTATTCGTTCTTTACTTAAAGAAGTACTAATTGCTTTAGAAATAGAGGATTCTGGTCCTCTTGATACTAATTCTAAACGTTTAGATAAGGTGTTTAAATCTCCTGTGGTTATTCCAGACGTTTTTCCTGTTCCTAATGCTATTTCTGAAGTAATTTCCAGAGAATGGGATAAATTGGGTAATTCATTTACTCCTCCTAAACGTTTTAAGCAATTATATCCTGTGCCGTCTGACAGATTAGAATTTTGGGACAAAATCCCTAAAGTTGATGGGGCTATTTCTACCCTTGCTAAACGTACTACTATTCCTACGTCAGATGGTACTTCGTTTAAAGATCCTTTAGATAGGAAAATTGAATCCTTTCTAAGAAAAGCTTATCTGTGTTCAGGTAATCTTCTTAGACCTGCTATATCTTTGGCTGATGTTGCTGCAGCTTCAACTTTTTGGTTGGAGACTTTAGCACAACAAGTAACAGATCATGATTCTCATAATATTATTATTCTTCTTCAGCATGCTAATAATTTTATCTGTGATGCCATTTTTGATATTATCAGAGTTGATGTCAGGTTTATGTCTCTAGCTATTTTAGCTAGAAGAGCTTTATGGCTTAAAACTTGGAATGCTGATATGGCTTCTAAATCAACTCTACTTTCCATTTCTTTCCAGGGTAACAAATTATTTGGTTCTCAGTTGGATTCCATTATCTCGACTGTTACTGGTGGGAAAGGAACTTTTATACCACAGGATAAAAAATCTAAGGGTAAAAACAGGGCTAATAATCGTTTTCGTTCCTTTCGTTTCAACAAAGAACAAAAGCCTGATCCTTCATCCTCAGGAGCAGTTTCAGTTTGGAAACCATCTCCAGTCTGGAATAAATCCAAGCCTTCTAGAAAGGCAAAGCCTGCTTCTAAGTCCACATGAAGGTGCGGCCCTCATTCCAGCTCAGCTGGTAGGGGGCAGGTTACGTTTTTTCAAAGAAATTTGGATCAATTCTGTTCACAATCTTTGGATTCAGAACATTGTTTCAGAAGGGTACAGAATTGGTTTCAAGATGAGACCTCCTGCAAAGAGATTTTTTTCTTTCCCGTGTCCCAGTAAATCCAGTGAAAGCTCAAGCATTTCTGAATTGTGTTTCAGATCTAGAGTTGGCTGGAGTAATTATGCCAGTTCCAGTTCTGGAACAGGGGATGGGGTTTTATTCAAATCTCTTCATTGTACCAAAGAAGGAGAATTCCTTCAGACCAGTTCTGGATCTAAAAATATTGAATCGTTATGTAAGGATACCAACGTTCAAAATGGTAACTGTAAGGACTATCTTGCCTTTTGTTCAGCAAGGGCATTATATGTCCACAATAGATTTACAGGATGCTTATCTGCATATTCCGATTCATCCAGATCATTATCAGTTCCTGAGATTCTCTTTTCTGGACAAGCATTACCAGTTTGTGGCTCTGCCGTTTGGCCTAGCTACAGCTCCAAGAATTTTTACAAAGGTTCTCGGTGCCCTTCTGTCTGTAATCAGAGAACAGGGTATTGTGGTATTTCCTTATTTGGACGATATCTTGGTACTTGCTCAGTCTTTACATTTAGCAGAATCTCATACGAATCGACTTGTGTTGTTTCTTCAAGATCATGGTTGGAGGATCAATTTACCAAAAAGTTCATTGATTCCTCAGACAAGGGTAACTTTTCTGGGTTTCCAGATAGATTCAGTGTCCATGACTCTGTCTTTAACAGACAAGAGACGTCTAAAATTGATTTCAGCTTGTCAAAACCTTCAGTCTCAATCATTCCCTTCGGTAGCCTTATGCATGGAAATTCTAGGTCTTATGACTGCTGCATCGGACGCGATCCCCTTTGCTCGTTTTCACATGCGACCTCTTCAGCTCTGTATGCTGAATCAATGGTGCAGGGATTACACAAAGATATCTCAATTAATATCTTTAAAACCGATTGTACGACACTCTCTAACGTGGTGGACAGATCACCATCGTTTAATTCAGGGGGCTTCTTTTGTGCTTCTGACCTGGACTGTAATTTCAACAGATGCAAGTCTCACAGGTTGGGGAGCTGTGTGGGGATCTCTGACGGCACAAGGAGTTTGGGAATCTCAGGAGGTGAGATTACCGATCAATATTTTGGAACTCCGTGCAATTTTCAGAGCTCTTCAGTCATGGCCTCTTCTAAAGAGAGAATCGTTCATTTGTTTTCAGACAGACAATGTCACAACTGTGGCATACATCAATCATCAAGGAGGGACTCAGTCCTCTGGCTATGAAAGAAGTATCTCGAATTCTGGTTTGGGCGGAATCCAGCTCCTGTCTAATCTCTGCGGTTCATATCCCAGGTATAGACAATTGGGAAGCGGATTATCTCAGTCGCCAAACGTTGCATCCGGGCGAATGGTCTCTTCACCCAGAGGTATTTCTTCAGATTGTTCAAATATGGGAGCTTCCAGAAATAGATCTGATGGCGTCTCATCTAAACAAGAAACTTCCCAGGTATCTGTCCAGATCCCGGGATCCTCAGGCGGAAGCAGTGGATGCATTATCACTTCCTTGGAAGTATCATCCTGCTTATATCTTTCCGCCTCTAGTTCTTCTTCCAAGAGTAATCTCCAAGATTCTGAAGGAATGCTCGTTTGTTCTGCTGGTAGCTCCGGCATGGCCTCACAGGTTTTGGTATGCGGATCTTGTCCGGATGGCCTCTTGCCATCCGTGGACTCTTCCGCTACGACCAGACCTTCTGTCGCAAGGTCCTTTTTTCCATCAGGATCTCAAATCCTTAAATTTAAAGGTATGGAGATTGAACGCTTGATTCTTAGTCAAAGAGGTTTATCTGACTCTGTGATTAATACTATGTTACAGGCTCGTAAATCTGTATCCAGAGAGATATATTATAGAGTCTGGAAGACTTATATTTCTTGGTGTCTTTCTCATCATTTTTCTTGGCATTCTTTTAGAATTCCAAGAATTTTACAGTTTCTTCAGGATGGTTTAGATAAAGGTTTGTCCGCAAGTTCCTTGAAAGGACAAATCTCTGCTCTTTCTGTTCTTTTTCACAGAAAGATTGCTAATCTTCCTGATATTCATTGTTTTGTACAAGCTTTGGTTCGTATAAAACCTGTCATTAAGTCAATTTCTCCTCCTTGGAGTTTGAATTTGGTTCTAGGGGCTCTTCAAGCTCCTTCGTTTGAACCTATGCATTCATTGGACATTAAATTACTTTCTTGGAAAGTTTTGTTCCTTTTGGCAATCTCTTCTGCCAGAAGAGTTTCTGAATTATCTGCTCTTTCTTGGGAGTCTCCTTTTCTGATTTTTCATCAGGATAAGGCAGTGTTGCGAACTTCTTTTGAATTTTTACCTAAAGTTGTGAATTCCAACAACATTAGTAGAGAAATTGTGGTTCCTTCATTATGTCCTAATCCTAAGAATTCTAAGGAGAAATCGTTACATTCTTTGGATGTTGTTAGAGCTTTGAAATATTATGTTGAAGCTACTAAGTCTTTCCGAAAGACTTCTAGTTTATTTGTTATCTTTTCCGGTTCTAGAAAAGGCCAGAAAGCTTCTGCCATTTCTTTGGCATCTTGGTTGAAATCTTTAATTCATCTTGCCTATGTTGAGTCGGGTAAAACTCCGCCTCAAAGGATTACAGCTCATTCTACTAGGTCAGTCTCTACTTCCTGGGCGTTTAGGAATGAAGCTTCGATTGATCAGATTTGCAAAGCAGCAACTTGGTCCTCTTTGCATACTTTTACTAAATTCTACCATTTTGATGTATTTTCTTCTTCTGAAGCAGTTTTTGGTAGAAAAGTACTTCAGGCAGCGGTTTCAGTTTGAATCTTCTGCTTATGTTTTTCATTAAACTTTATTTTGGGTGTGGATTATTTTCAGCAGGAATTGGCTGTCTTTATTTTATCCCTCCCTCTCTAGTGACTCTTGCGTGGAAAGATCCACATCTTGGGTAATCATTATCCCATACGTCACTAGCTCATGGACTCTTGCTAATTACATGAAAGAAAACATAATTTATGTAAGAACTTACCTGATAAATTAATTGAGGCCCACCCTTTTTTTGTGGTGGTTATGATTTTTGTATAAAGCACAATTATTCCAATTCCTTATTTTATATGCTTTCGCACTTTTTTATCACCCCACTTCTTGGCTATTCGTTAAACTGAATTGTGGGTGTGGTGAGGGGTGTATTTATAGGCATTTTGAGGTTTGGGAAACTTTGCCCCTCCTGGTAGGAATGTATATCCCATACGTCACTAGCTCATGGACTCTTGCTAATATGATAGAAATTAATTTATCAGGTAAGTTCTTACATAAATTATGTTTTTTTGTTTTTTACCCTAGAATAATGTTTAGTTGCAACTACAGTATATCGGAAGAATGATTATCTTCACCCACACAAACGTCTTGTCCATCCAAAGTTCCGGGAGAGGGGGGGGGGGGGTTATGTTGTGTGTATGGACCAAGGGAAGGATTCAGACAAAGCATACAATTTCAATCAAATGTGCTTTGTTCCTCTGGTATTCTTTATTGAATAAATACCTAGGTAACTAGAAATATATGCCATATAGTGCTCTAGACACACTCCTTAGCTTACATCACTGCTTTTCAACAAAAGATACCAAGAGAACACACATTTGATAATAAAAGTAAATTAGAAAGTTGTAAATTGTACGTTTTGTCTGAATCGTGAGACAATTTTTGGTTGTCATGTCCCTTTAAAGGGTTTATTCTTTTGGGAATGTGTCATAAAACAAGTGGTAATATACAATAACAATTGCATATTAGTTTTAATTAACCCCTACAAAAGGCCTAAATTTATATCTAAATAAGCATCACACACAGCTGCCCTTCTATTATCACATTTGCTTCATTCTCTGGGTATCCTTTACTGGGAGATAACGGAGCGCACACTGGGTGAACTAATGACCTAAGGCATTTATGTGCAGCCACCAATCAGCAGCTTGCTCACAGTAATGCATTACTTCTAAACCTACCTAGGTATGCTTTTTAACAAAGTATTCCAAGAAAACAAAGCAAAATAGATCATTACAAATATATTGGATCGATGTCTAAAATCTCATGCTCGCTCTGAATCATAAATAATTTTGGGTCTCATATCCCTTTAATCTTTAAGGCTTGGGGTACAAATGCATTTTCTTTCATGTAATTAGCAAGAGTCCATGAGCTAGTGACGTATGGGATATACATTCCTACCAGGAGGGGCAAAGTTTCCCAAACCTCAAAATGCCTTCAAATACACCCCTCACCACACCCACAAATCAGTTTTACAAACTTTGCCTCCTATGGAGGTGGTGAAGTAAGTTTGTGCTAGATTCTACGTTGATATGCACTCTGCAGCAGGTTGGAGCCCGGTTTTCCTCTCAGCGTGCAGTGAATGTCAGAGGGATGTGAAGAGAGTATTGCCTATTTGAATTCAATGATCTCCTTCTACGGGGTCTAGTTCATAGGTTCTCTGTTATCGGTCGTAGAGATTCATCTCTTACCTCCCTTTTCAGATCGACGATATACTCTTATATATACCATTACCTCTACTGATTCTCATTTCAGTACTGGTTTGGCTTTCTACTACATGTAGATGAGTGTCCTGGGGTAAGTAAGTCTTATTTTCTGTGACACTCTAAGCTATGGTTGGGCACTTTTATATAAAGTTCTAAATATGTGTTCAAACATTTATTTGCCTTGACTCAGGATGTTCAACGTTCCTTATTTCAGACAGTCAGTTTCATATTTGGGATAATGCATATGAATCAATCATTTTTCTTACCTTAAAAATTTGACTTTTTCCCTGTGGGCTGTTAGGCTCGCGGGGGCTGAAAATGCTTCATTTTATTGAGTCATTCTTGGCGCGGACTTTTTTGGCGCAAACATTTTTTTTGTTTCCGGCGTCATACGTGTCGCCGGAAGTTGCGTCATTTTTGACGTTTTTTTGCACCAAAGGTGTCGGCGTTCCGGATGTGGCGTCATTTTGGCACCAAAAGCATTTAGGCGCCAAATAATGTGGGCGTCTTTTTTTTGGCGCTAAAAAAATATGGGCGTCACTATTGTCTCCACATTATTTAAGTCTCATTATTTATTGCTTCTGGTTGCTAGAAGCTTGTTCACTGGCATTTTTTCCCATTCCTGAAAATGTCATTTAAGGAATTTGATCAATTTTGCTTTATAAGTTGTTTTTTCTATTACATATTGCAAGATGTCCCACGTTGAAGCTGAGTCAGAAGGTACTTCTGGAAAATCCCTGCCTGGTGCTGGAGCTACCAAAGCTAAGTGTATCTGCTGTAAACTTTTGGTATCTGTTCCTCCAGCTGTTGTTTGTACTGTTTGTCATGACAAACTTGCTAATGCAGATAATATTTCCTTTAGTACTGTTACATTACCTGTTGCTGTTCCATCAACATCTAATACTCAGAGTGTTTCTGATAACATAAGAGATTTTGTTTCTAAATCCATTAAGAAGGCTATGTCTGTTATTCCTCCTTCTAGTAAACGTAAAAAGTCTTTTAAAACTTCTCATTTTTCAGATGAATTTTTAAATGAACATCATCATTCTGATACTGATATTGGTTCTTCTGATTCAGAGGATTCTGTCTCAGAGGTTGATGCTGATAAATCTTCATATTTATTTAAAATGGAATTTATTCGTTCTTTACTTAAAGAAGTCTTAATTGCTTTAGAAATTGAGGATTCTAGTCCTCTTGATACTAAATCTAAACGTTTAGATAAGGTTTTTAAATCTCCTGTAGTTATTCCAGAAGTTTTTCCTGTCCCTGGTGCTATTTCTGAAGTAATTTCCAGGGAATGGAATAATTTGGGTAATTCTTTTACTCCTTCTAAACGTTTTAAGCAATTATATCCTGTGCCATCTGACAGATTAGAATTTTGGGACAAAATCCCTAAGGTTGATGGGGCTGTCTCTACTCTTGCTAAGCGTACTACTATTCCTAAAGCAGATGGTACTTCCTTTAAGGATCCTTTAGATAGGAAAATTGAATCCTTTCTAAGAAAAGCTTACTTGTGTTCAGGTAATCTTCTTAGACCTGCTATATCTTTAGCGGATGTTGCTGCAGCTTCAACCTTTTGGTTAGAAGCTTTAGCGCAACAAGTAACAGATCATAATTCTCATAGCATTATTATTCTTCTACAACATGCTAATAATTTTATTTGTGATGCCATCTTTGATATCATTAGAGTTGATGTCAGGTATATGTCTCTAGCTATTTTAGCTAGAAGAGCTTTATGGCTTAAAACTTGGAATGCTGATATGTCTTCTAAGTCTACTCTGCTTTCCCTTTCTTTCCAGGGTAATAAATTATTTGGTTCTCGGTTGGATTCTATTATCTCAACTGTTACTGGAGGGAAAGGAACTTTTTTACCACAGGATAAAAAATCTAAAGGTAAATTTAGGCCTAATAATCGTTTTCGTTCCTTTCGTCACAACAAGGAACAAAAGCCTGATCCTTCACCCACAGGAGCGGTATCAGTTTGGAAACCATCTCCAGTCTGGAATAAATCCAAGCCTTTTAGAAAACCAAAGCCAGCTCCCAAGTCCACATGAAGGTGCGGCCCTCATTCCATCTCAGCTGGTAGGGGGCAGATTACGTTTTTTCAAAGAAATTTGGTTAAATTCTGTTCACAATCTCTGGATTCAGAACATCGCTTCAAAAGGGTACAGAATTGGCTTCAAGATAAGGCCTCCTGCAAAGAGATTTTTTTTTCTTTCCCGTGTCCCAGTAAACCTAGCAAAGGCTCAAGCATTTCTGAAATGTGTTTCAGATCTAGAGTTGGCTGGAGTAATTATACCAGTTCCAGTTCTGGAACAGGGGCTGGGGTTTTATTCAAATCTTTTCATTGTACCAAAGAAGAATTCCTTCAGACTAGTTCTGGATCTAAAAATATTGAATCGTTATGTAAGGATACCAACATTCAAAATGGTAACTGTAAGGACTATCCTGCCTTTTGTTCAGCAAGAGCATTATATGTCCACAATAGATTTACAGGATGCATATCTGCATATTCCGATTCATCCAGATCACTATCAGTTTCTGAGATTCTCTTTCCTAGACAAGCATTACCAGTTTGTGGCTCTACCGTTTGGCCTAGCTACAGCCCCAAGAATTTTTACAAAGGTTCTCGGTGCCCTTCTGTCTGTAATCAGAGAACAGGGTATTGTGGTATTTCCTTATTTGGACGATATCTTGGTACTTGCTCAGTCTTCACATTTAGCAGAATCTCATACGAATCGACTTGTGTTGTTTCTTCAAGATCATGGTTGGAGGATCAATTTACCAAAAAGTTCATTGATTCCTCAGACAAGGGTAACCTTTTTAGGTTTTCAGATAGATTCAGCGTCCATGACTCTGTCTTTGACAGACAAGAGACGTCTAAAGTTGATATCAGCTTGTCGAAACCTTCAGTCACAATCATTCCCTTCGGTAGCTTTATGCATGGAAATTCTAGGTCTTATGACTGCAGCATCGGACGCGATCCCCTTTGCTCGTTTTCACATGCGACCTCTTCAGCTCTGTATGCTGAACCAGTGGTGCAGGGATTACACAAAGATATCTCAATTAATATCTTTAACACCGATTGTACGACACTCTCTGATGTGGTGGACAGATCACCATTGTTTAGTTCAGGGGGCTTGTTTTGTTCTTCTGACCTGGACTGTAATTTCAACAGATGCAAGTCTGACAGGTTGGGGAGCTGTTTGGGGGTCTCTGACAGCACAAGGGGTTTGGGAATATCAGGAGGTGAGATTACCGACCAATATTTTGGAACTCCGTGCAATTTTCAGAGCTCTTCAGTCATGGCCTCTTCTAAAGAGAGAATCGTTCATTTGTTTTCAGACAGACAATGTCACAACTGTGGCATACATCAATCATCAAGGAGGGACTCACAGTCCTCTGGCTATGAAGGAAGTATCTCGAATTCTGGTATGGGCGGAATCCAGCTCCTGTCTAGTTTCTGCGGTTCATATCCCAGGTATAGACAATTGGGAAGCGGATTATCTCAGCCGCCAAACGTTACATCCGGGCGAATGGTCTCTTCACCCAGAGGTATTTCTTCAGATTGTTCAAATGTGGGGACTTCAGAAATAGATCTGATGGCCTCTCATCTAAACAAGAAACTTCCCAGGTATCTGTCCAGATCCAGGGATCCTCAAGCGGAAGCAGTGGATGCATTGTCACTTCCTTGGAAGTATCATCCTGCCTATATCTTTCCGCCTCTAGTTCTTCTTCCAAGAGTAATCTCCAAGATTCCGAAGGAATGCTCGTTCTGCTGGTAGCTCCAGCATGGCCTCACAGGTTTTGGTATGCGGATCTTGTCTGGATGGCCTCTTGCCAACCGTGGACTCTTCCGTTAAGACCAGACCTTTTGTCGCAAGGTCCTTTTTTCCATCAGGATCTCAAATCCTTAAATTTAAAGGTATGGAGATTGAACGCTTGATTCTTAGTCAAAGCGGTTTCTCTGACTCTGTGATTAATACTATGTTACAGGCTCGTAAATCTGAATCTAGGGAGATATAGAGTCTGGAAGACTTATATTTCTTGGTGTCTTTCTCATCATTTTTCCTGGCATTCTTTTAGAATTCCGAGAATTTTACAATTTCTTCAGGATGGTTTGGATAAAGGTTTGTCTGCAAGTTCCTTGAAAGGACAAATCTCTGCTCTTTCTGTTCTTTTTCACAGAAAGATTGCTAATCTTCCTGATATTCATTGTTTTGTACAAGCTTTGGTTCGTATAAAACCTGTCAATAAGTCAATTTCTCCTCCTTGGAGTTTGAATTTGGTTCTGGGGGCTCTTCAAGCTCCTCCGTTTGAACCTATGCATTCGTTGGACATCAAATTACTTTCTTGGAAAGTTTTGTTCCTTTTGGCTATCTCTACTGCCAGACGAGTTTCTGAATTATCTGCTCTTTCTTGTGAGTCTCCTTTTCTGATTTTTCATCAGGATAAGGCGGTGTTGCGAACTTCTTTTAAATTTTTACCTAAGGTTGTGAATTCTAACATTAGTAGAGAAATTGTGGTTCCTTCATTGTGTCCTAATCCTAAGAATTCTAAGGAGAGATCATTGCATTCTTTGGATGTTTTTAGAGCTTTGAAATATTATGTTGAAGCTACTAAGAATTTCCGAAAGACTTCTAGTCTATTTGTTATCTTTTCCGGTTCTAGGAAAGGTCAGAAGGCCTCTGCCATTTCTTTGGCATCTTGGTTGAAATCTTTAATTCATCATGCTTATGTCGAGTCGGGTAAAACTCCGCCTCAAAGGATTACAGCTCATTCTACTAGGTCAGTTTCTACTTCCTGGGCGTTTAGGAATGAAGCTTCGGTTGATCAGATTTGCAAAGCAGCAACTTGGTCTTCTTTGCATACTTTTACTAAATTCTACCATTTTGATGTGTTTTCTTCTTCTGAAGCTGTTTTTGGTAGAAAAGTACTTCAGGCAGCTGTTTCAGTTTGAATCTTCTGCTTATAATTTAAACTTTATTTGGGTGTGGATTATTTTTCAGCGGAATTGGCTGTCTTTATTTTATCCCTCCCTCTCTAGTGACTCTTGCGTGGAAAGATCCACATCTTGGGTAGTCATTATCCCATACGTCACTAGCTCATGGACTCTTGCTAATTACATGAAAGAAAACATAATTTATGTAAGAACTTACCTGATAAATTCATTTCTTTCATATTAGCAAGAGTCCATGAGGCCCACCCTTTTTTGTGGTGGTTATGATCTTTTTTGTATAAAGCACAATTATTCCAATTCCTTATTTTTTATGCTTTCGCACTTTTTTCTCATCACCCCACTTCTTGGCTATTCGTTAAACTGATTTGTGGGTGTGGTGAGGGGTGTATTTATAGGCATTTTGAGGTTTGGGAAACTTTGCCCCTCCTGGTAGGAATGTATATCCCATACGTCACTAGCTCATGGACTCTTGCTAATATGAAAGAAATGAATTTATCAGGTAAGTTCTTACATAAATTATGTTTTCATATATCCAAGTAAGATTTCCCAAAATATAAAGCGCACACATTCTATTATTTCTAAATATGACCTATAATAATTACATTTCTTCTAAATCAGATGTAGCCCAACCAGCCAATATTCAGGAAATCCGATCAATATTTCTTGCCATAAAAACCTGGAAATGTCACCATTTAAAGTAAAACATAAAGGGTGGCTGGCACTGTGTAATACAATTTAAAGGGACAGTCTAGTCAAAATTTTAAACTTTCATGATTCAGATAGGGCATGCAATTTTAATCAACCTTCCAATTTGCTTTTATCATCACATGTGCTTTGTTCTTTTGGTGTTCTTTGTTGAAAGCTAAACCTAGGTAGGCTCATATGTTAATTTCTAAGCCTTTGAAGACCATCTCTTATCTCGGTGTATTTTGACGTGTTTTTTTTTACAGCTAGACAGCGCTAGTTAATGTGTGCTATATAGATAACATTGTGCTCATTTCTGTGGAGTTATTAATGAGTCAGCACTGATTGATTAAAATGCAAGTCTGTGAAAAGAACTGTGATAAGGGAGCAGTCTGCAGAGGTTTAGATATAATGTAATCACAGAGCTAAAAAGTATATTAATATAACTGTGTTGCTTATGCAAAACTGGGGAATTTGTAAACGATAAAAATTCTGGATTAGACTGTCTCAATGAGGTTTTTCTGACAATGTTATTGATTCCCTATTTCAGGCATGGAAACCTGTTGCCAGACATATTTATCTTGTCATCTGGAAAACCTGAAGGGCTCGTTCTGTTTTGTTTCATAAGGAAATTGCTTAAATAAAATTCCTGGCTTTTGTTCAGGCTCTGATCAGAATTAAATTATTTGTCCAGTTTTTCCTCCTTGGAATCTTAATCTGGTTTTGAGGGTTCTTCAAACTCCTCCTTTTGAGCTGATACATGGATTAGACCTTCATATTTTATCCTGGAAGGTTCAGTTTTCTTCTAGCTATTTCTTTAACTAGAAGGGTGGCCGAGCTTTCAGCTTTGTCGTGCAAAATCCTATTCTGATTTATTTTTTATTTTTATCAGGATAAGGCTGTTCTTCCCACTTGCTATTCTTTTCTTCCTAAGGTGATATCTACAGATGCTAACAATCAGGAAATTGTGGTTGTTACTTTGTTTCCGGCTCCTGAAAATTCTACAGAGCGTCTTCTCCACAACATGAATGCTGTAAGAGCTCTCAAATATTATGTGGAAGCCACAAAAGATTCCATACACTCTCTTCTCTTTGTTTATTTTTCTGGGCCTTGCAAAGGCCAGAAGGCTACAGCTGTCATTTTAGCAGCTTGGCTTAAAGCCTTCATTTGTGAAGCTTATTTGGTCACGGGGGGGAAACTCCCCCTGAGCGGATTACAGCTTATTCCACTAGAGCAGTTGCTATTTCTTGGGCCTTTTCATAATGAGGCTATAATTGATCAGATTTGTAAGACAGCAACTTGGTCGTTGTTACACACTTTTTCTAAGTTTTATCACTTTGATGTTTGCACTTCTTCTGAGGCTGCCTTTGGAAGGAAAGTTCTGTGGGACATAGTGCCTGAATAGTAACATCCAGCCTTCTCTGTTCTTCCCCCTATTCACGGTGGTCTTGTGGACTCCACAGCATGGGTATTGATTTCCACATTTTATGACTCATGGAGGCCCATTTATCAAGCTCTGTATGGAGCGTGTGGGCCCGTGTTTCTGGCGAGTCTTCAGACTCGCCAGAAACGCAAGTTATGGAGCAGCGCTCCATAACCCTGTCCGCCTGCTCTGAGCAGCCGGACAGAGATCGCCACAATTCAACCCGATCATGTTGATTGACATCTCCTTGCTGGCGGCCAATTGGCTGCGAGTCTGTAGGGGGCGGCGTTGCACCAGCAGCCCACAATGCTGAATACGGAGAGGGTATTGCTCTCCGCATTCAGCGATGTCTGTCGGAACTGATCCGCACTGTCGGATCAGGTCCGACAGACATTTGGTAAATAGGCCTCATGGACTCTGATGGATAGAACAAATGTATGCTTACCTAATAAATGTATTTCTTTCATGATGGTGAGAGTCCACCCTTTTTTGTTCAAATGGCAGCAGCACTTCTTCGTCCTGCTTTATCTTTCGTGGGGTTTTTCCCCCTCTTCTACTTGGCTATATGTATGACTGAGGATCATGGGAAGTGGGAGGGATTTAAAGCTCTGCTTTGTTGGGGTGTCTCTTGCCTCCTCCTAGTGGTCAGTAAGGGAATATTCCCACACATGAAAACTTGTGGACCCTCACCATCATGAAAGAAATGAACTTATCAGGCAAGCATACATTTTTTTTCTCTGCAGTGCATGGCTTAAATGCTTCTTGGATGCATAATTAAAAGGACGTAAAACACGTCTGAAGCACTATATGGCAGCAGTTTTAGAAGAATGTTGTCCATTTACAAGAGCACTAGGGGACACAAAAGTGTCTGTTATTCCAAAACAGTGCATCTGTTATGTATTACACATGTCTTGTTACTACCAATAAGGTAGCAGGAGATCTGCTTATTAGCCAGTGAGAATTCAGTCCTTAAGGCCTAGCTGCACTTCCTGATAACCTCACAATCAAAGGAAATTGCTTTAACTTTTATACAAAAACATTAAAGATGTTTAAACTTTTTTTTTCTAAGTATGATTCCATTTTCAGTCCATTTTTAGGTTAAATTTTTTTTTTATTTAACCTCCGCTTTAAAGGAACAAAATTAAAGGGGACAGACAGTAAAGTCAAAATTAAAGTGAAAGTCAGTCCTAGCATTTTACAAACGCTAGGATTGACTATTGAAACAAAGGGGACTTTTATTCATGAAGTATAAGATACTTCATGTAGAAAGCTCATTTATTTGCTTCAATCGATCTCCGTTGTTAGCTGCTACAGCAGCCCATAGCTAAAACATTTTTTGCTAAGAGGTGACGTTTTCACCTCTAAGCCAATAGCCGTGCGGTAAATCCAGCTTGGCACCCATAGGAAAACGTCACCTCTTAGCAAATTTTTTTTTTTAACCGTGGGCTGCTGTAGCAGTTAAAAGGCGATCGATTGAAACAAATAAAGGAGCTTTCTACATGAAGTATCTTATACTTCATGAATAAAAGTCCCCTTCATTTGTTTCAATAGGATTGACTTTCACTTTAAAGTGATGGTAAATTTTTACTTCTTGAGCATCAAATTTTTATTCTGCAGGTATTGATCACTCAATTCACCCCTATATGTAATAAATTACGTTGTTCTTATGTATAACAAATGTATATTTCTTTCATGTAATTAGCAAGAGTCCATGAGCTAGTGACGTATGGGATATACATTCCTACCAGGAGGGGCAAAGTTTCCCAAACCTCAAAATGCCTATAAATACACCCCTCACCACACCCACAAATCAGTTTTACAAACTTTGCCTCCTATGGAGGTGGTGAAGTAAGTTTGTGCTAGATTCTACGTTGATATGCGCTCCGCAGCAAGTTGGAGCCCGGTTTTCCTCTCAGCGTGCAGTGAATGTCAGAGGGATGTGAGGAGAGTATTGCCTATTTGAATTCAATGATGTCCTTCTACGGGGTCTAGTTCATAGGTTCTCTGTTATCGGTCGTAGAGATTCATCTCTTACCTCCCTTTTCAGATCGACGATATACTCTTATATATACCATTACCTCTACTGATTCTCGTTTCAGTACTGGTTTGGCTTTCTACAAACATGTAGATGAGTGTCCTGGGGTAAGTAAGTCTTATTTTCTGTGACACTCTAAGCTATGGTTGGGCACTTTTATATAAAGTTCTAAATATATGTGTTCAAACATTTATTTGCCTTGATTCAGGATGTTCAACATTCCTTATTTCAGACAGTCAGTTTCATATTTGGGATAATGCATATGAATAAATCATTTTTTTCTTACCTTAAAATTTGACTTTTTCCCTGTGGGCTGTTAGGCTCGCGGGGGCTGAAAATGCTTCATTTTATTGCGTCATTCTTGGCGCACACTTTTTTGGCGCAAATTTTTTTCTTTGTTTCCGGCGTCATACGCGTCGCCGGAAATTGCGTCATTTTTTGACGTTTTTTTGCGCCAAAAGTGTCGGCGTTCCAGATGTGGCGTCATTTTTGGCGCCAAAAGCATTTAGGCGCCAAATAATGTGGGCGTCTTTTTTGGCGCTAAAAAATATGGGCGTCACTATTGTCTCCACATTATTTTAGTCTCATTGTTTATTGCTTCTGGTTGCTAGAAGCTTGTTCACTGGCATTTTTTCCCATTCCTGAAAATGTCATTTAAGGAATTTGACCAATTTTGCTTTATATGTTGTTTTTTCTATTACATATTGCAAGATGTCCCAGATTGACCCTGAGTCAGAAGATACTTCTGGAAAATCGCTGCCTAGTGCTGGGTCTACCAAAGTTAAGTGTATTTGCTGTAAACTTGTGGTATCTGTTCCTCCAGCTGTTGTTTGAAATGAATGTCATGACAAACTTGTTAATGCAGATAATATTTCCTTTAGTAATGTTACATTACCTGTTGTTGTTCCTTCAACATCTAATACTCAGAGTGTTCCTGTTAACATAAGAGATTTTGTTTCTAAATCCATTAAGAAGGCTATGTCCGTTATTCCTCCTTCTAGTAAACGTAAAAGGTCTTTTAAAACTTCTCATATTTCAGATGAATTTTTAAATGAACATCATCGTTCTGATTCTGATAATGATTCTTCTGGTTCAGAGGATTCTCTTTCAGAGGTTGATGCTGATAAATCTTCATATTTATTCAAAATGGAATTTATTCGTTCTTTACTTAAAGAAGTCTTAATTGCATTAGAAATAGAGGATTCTGGTCCTCTTGATACTAAATCTAAACGTTTAAATAAGGTTTTTAAATCTCCTGTAGTTATTCCAGAAGTTTTTCCTGTCCCTGATGCTATTTCTGAAGTAATCTCCAGGGAATGGAATAATTTGGGTAATTCTTTTACTCCTTCTAAACGTTTTAAGCAATTATATGCTGTGCCATCTGACAGATTAGAGTTTTGGGACAAAATCCCTAAGGTTGATGGGGCTATCTCTACTCTTGCTAAACGTACTACTATTCCTACGGCAGATAGTACTTCCTTTAAGGATCCTTTAGATAGGAAAATTGAATCCTTTCTAAGAAAAGCTTACTTATGTTCAGGTAATCTTCTTAGACCTGCTATATCTTTAGCGGAGGTTGCTGCAGCTTCAACTTTTTGGTTAGAAGCCTTAGCGCAACAAGTAACAGATCATAATTCTCATAGCATTGTTAATCTTCTTCAACATGCTAATAACTTTATTTGTGATGCCATCTTTGATATCATTAGGGTTGATGTCAGGTATATGTCTCTAGCCATTTTAGCTAGAAGAGCTTTATGGCTTAAAACTTGGAATGCGGATATGTCTTCTAAGTCAACTTTGCTTTCCCTTTCTTTCCAGGGTAATAAATTATTTGGTTCACAGTTGGATTCTATTATCTCAACTGTTACTGGAGGGAAAGGAACTTTTTTACCACAGGATAAAAAAATCTAAAGGTAAATTTAGGTCTAATAATCGTTTTCGTTCCTTTCGTCACAATAAGGAACAAAAGCCTGATCCTTCACCCACAGGAGCGGTATCAGTTTGGAAACCATCTCCAGTCTGGAATAAATCCAAGAGTTTTAGAAAACCAAAGCCAGCTCCAAAGTCCACATGAAGGTGCGGCCCTCATTCCAGCCCAGCTGGTAGGGGGCAGATTACGTTTTTTCAAAGAAATTTGGATCAATTCAATTCACAATCTTTGGATTCAGAACATTGTTTCAGAAGGGTACAGAATTGGCTTCAAGATAAGGCCTCCTGCAAAAAGATTTTTTCTTTCCCGTGTCCCAGTAAATCCAGCGAAGGCTCAAGCATTTCTGAAATGTGTTTCAGATCTAGAGTTGGCTGGAGTAATTATGCCAGTTCCAGTTCTGGAACAGGGACTGGGGTTTTATTCAAATCTCTTCATTGTACCAAAGAAGGAGAATTCCTTCAGACCAGTTCTGGATTTAAAAATATTGAATCGTTATGTAAGGATACCAACATTCAAAATGGTAACTATAAGGACTATCCTGCCTTTTGTTCAGCAAGGGCATTATATGTCCACAATAGATTTACAGGATGCATATCTGCATATTCCGATTCATCCAGATCACTTTCAGTTTCTGAGATTCTCTTTCCTAGACAAGCATTACCAGTTTGTGGCTCGGCCTAGCAACAGCTCCAAAGATTTTTACAAAGGTTCTCGGTGCCCTTCTGTCTGTAATCAGAGAACAGGGTATTGTGGTATTTCCTTATTTGGACGATATCTTGGTACTTGCTCAGTCTTCACATTTAGCAGAATCTCATACGAATCGACTTGTATTGTTTCTTCGAGATCATGGTTGGAGGATCAATTTACCGAAAAGTTCATTGATTCCTCAGACAAGGGTAACCTTTTTAGGTTTCCAGATAGATTCAGTGTCCATGACTCTGTCTCTGACAGACAAGAGACGTCTAAAATTGATTTCAGCTTGTCAAAACCTTCAGTCTCAATCATTCCCTTCGGTAGCCTTATGCATGGAAATTCTAGGTCTTATGACTGCTGCATCGGACGCGATCCCCTTTGCTTGTTTTCACATGCGACCTCTTCAGCTCTGTATGCTGAATCAATGGTGCAGGGATTACACAAAGATATCTCAAATTATATCTTTAAAACCGATTGTACGACACTCTCTGACGTGGTGGACAGATCACCATCGTTTAGTTCAGTGGGCTTCTTTTGTTCTTCCGACCTGGACTGTAATTTCAACAGATGCAAGTCTGACAGGTTGGGGAGCTGTTTGGGGGTCTCTGACAGCACAAGGGGTTTGGGAATCTCAGGAGGTGAGATTACCAATCAATATTTTGGAACTCCGTGCAATTTTCAGAGCTCTTCAGTCATGGCCTCTTCTAAAGAGAGAATCGTTCATTTGTTTTCAGACAGACAATGTCACAACTGTGGCATATATCAATCATCAAGGAGGGACTCACAGTCCTCTGGCTATGAAAGAAGTATCTCGAATACTGGAATGGGCGGAATCCAGCTCATGTCTAATTTCTGCAGTTCATATCCCAGGTATAGACAATTGGGAAGCGGATTATCTCAGTCGCCAAACGTTACATCTGGGCGAATGGTCTCTTCACCCAGAGGTATTTCTTCAGATTTGTCACAAGGTCCTTTTTTCCATCAGGATCTCAAATCCTTAAATTTGAAGGTATGGAGATTGAACGCTTGATTCTTAGTCAAAGAGGTTTCTCTGACTCTGTGATTAATACTATGTTACAGGCTCGTAAATCTGTATCTAGGAAGATATATTATCGAGTTTGGAAGACTTACATTTCTTGGTGTCTTTCTCATCATTTTTCCTGGCATTCTTTTAGAATTCCGAGAATTTTACAGTTTCTTCAGGATGGTTTGGATAATGGTTTGTCTGCAAGCTCCTTGAAAGGACAAATCTCTGCTCTTTCTGTTCTTTTTCACAGAAAGATTGCTAATCTACCTGATATTCATTGTTTTGTACAAGCTTTGGTTCGTATAAAACCTGTTATTAAATCAATTTCTCCTCCTTGGAGTTTGAATTTGGTTCTGGGGGCTCTTCAAGCTCCTCCGTTTGAACCTATGCATTCACTGGACATTAAATTACTTTCTTGGAAAGTTTTGTTTCTTTTGGCCATCTCTTCTGCTAGAAGAGTTTCTGAATTATCTGCTCTTTCTTGTGAGTCTCCTTTTCTGATTTTTCATCAGGATAAGGCGGTGTTGCGAACTTCTTTTAAATTTTTACCTAAGGTTGTGAATTCTAACAACATTAGTAGAGAAATTGTGGTTCCTTCATTGTGTCCTAATCCTAAGAATTCTAAGGAGAGATCATTGCATTCTTTGGATGTAGTTAGAGCTTTGAGATATTATGTTGAAGCTACTAAGAATTTCCGAAAGACTTCTAGTCTATTTGTTATCTTTTCCGGTTCTAGGAAAGGTCAGAAGGCCTCTGCCATTTCTTTGGCATCTTGGTTGAAATCTTTAATTCATCATGCTTATGTCGAGTCGGGTAAAATTCCGCCTCAAAGGATTACAGCTCATTCTACTAGGTCAGTTTCTACTTCCTGGGCGTTTAGGAATGAAGCTTCGGTTGATAAGATTTGCAAAGCAGCAACTTGGTCTTCTTTGCATACTTTTACTAAATTCTACCATTTTGATGTGTTTTCTTCTTCTGAAGCAGTTTTTGGTAGAAAAGTACTTCAGGCAGCTGTTTCAGTTTGATTCTTCTGCTTATAATTTCAGTTTTTTTCATTATAAGATTTAAACTTTATTTTGGGTGTGGATTATTTTCAGCGGAATTGGCTCTTTATTTTATCCCTCCCTCTCTAGTGACTCTTGCGTGGAAGATCCACATCTTGGGTAGTCATTATCCCATACGTCACTAGCTCATGGACTCTTGCTAATTACATGAAAGAAAACATAATTTATGTAAGAACTTACCTGATAAATTCATTTCTTTCATATTAGCAAGAGTCCATGAGGCCCACCCTTTTTTGTGGTGGTTATGATCTTTTTGTATAAAGCACAATTATTCCAATTCCTTATTTTTTATGCTTTCGCACTTTTTTCTCATCACCCCACTTCTTGGCTATGCGTTAAACTGATTTGTGGGTGTGGTGAGGGGTGTATTTATAGGCATTTTGAGGTTTGGGAAACTTTGCCCCTCCTGGTAGGAATGTATATCCCATACGTCACTAGCTTATGGACTCTTGCTAATATGAAAGAAATGAATTTATCAGGTAAGTTCTTACATAAATTATGTTTTTACTCAGTCGTAACGCTCATTAATCCTCCCCCATGCATTACTTCCTGGTATTATCTTTATCCTGGCGCGAGCGCTGAAACACCCTTCTCCACGTCACAGCACTGGCATGTCAACCTTCGTTCCTCTCTGCGAAGTCTAGAAGGGCGTATTTCATTAGGGGTGTGTCGCCGAGTGGCCTGGTGTGTCAGTGGACTAAAAAACGTGATCTGACTAAAATAATGGCAGATGATCTACGGGAGGAGGATGAATATAAAATAATTAGATATATAATCTTAAATATATAGATATATACTGTGAATATGGGTATATGATGAATTAAACTCACATTGTTGTGGGACTGCAATTCAGATTGCTAATTCGAGGTAGTCCTAGTTTACCATCTCTTTAACTTTGTTTAAAGGGACAGTAAACACCAGAATTTTTGTTGTTTAAAAAGTTAAATAATCCCTTTATTACCCGTTCCCCAATTTTGCATAACCAACACAGTTATAATAATATACTTTTTACTTCTGTGATAACCTTGTATCTATCGCTCTGCAAACTGCCCCCTTATTTCAGTTCTTTTGACAGACTTGCATTTTTAGCCAATCAGTGCTTGCTCCTAGGAGCTTCACGTGCCTGAGCACAATGTTATCTATATGAAACACATGAACTAACGCCCTCTAGTGATGAAAAACTGTCAAAATGCTTTCAGATTAGAGGTGGCCTTCGCCTTCAAGGTCTAATTAATTAGCATATATACCTCCTAGATGTAGCTTTTAACTAAGAATACCAAGAGAACAAAGCAAAATTAATAATAAAAGTAAATTGGAAAGTTGTTTAGAATTACATGCCCTATTTAAATCATGAGTTGTTTTTGTTTTTTTACTTGACTGTCCCTTTAAATACAACATGCAAGGTAGTTGAAGAGCTCATAGGAGCTCAGCAGTGTGCACGTGTCTAATTTTATGGCGACAGTGTTTGCAACAATATTTAAAACTACTACAAATAATATTTCAATACACTGCTGTCATAGAGTATTAAAGGAATCGTCTAGTTAAAATTAAACTTTCATGAGTCAGAGCTCCAATTTTAAGCAACATTCTAATTTACTCCTATTATCAAATTTTCTTCACTCTCCTGGTAGCTTTATTTGAAAAAGCAAGAATGTAAGCATAGGAGCAGGCCCATTTTTAGGCCACCACTCCGCAAGCGCTACCCAGCGCTGAACCAAAAATGAGCCGGGTCCTAACCTTACAGTTAAATAAAGATACCAAGAGGACAAATAAAAATTAATAGGAGTAAATTAGAAAGTTGCTTAAAATTACTGCTCTATCTCAACCGTTAACGTTTTTAATTTTGTCTAGACTATTCTTTTAAAGACACGTGCACGCTTGTGTGCTCCTATGAGACTACACAGATTTACCCTTCAGCTAAGTATACTTGATGACAAAATGTTTTTTTTCTAAGCCATGTAAGTTTTGACTTTACTGTGCCTTTAAACTTTCACTTTGACTTACAACTTCTTATGTTGAAATTTTGAGCCCAATTCTCAAAACCTGGGAATGGAGAGAAATCCGCTTATTTCACCATCTTGCAAAGTAAGTGTTTCTCTTTTTCATAAAGATATTAATGAACTCCCCTTAATTATATACACAGCTTCTATGTTAAAAACCGCTTTAGAACAATCCCGGAGGGGCCTTGTTAAACTGATAAAGGCACTATGTGTGTTTTTGCAAACAGTTCTGCCATACATGTACATGCACACTCCTGAGTCTACTTCAGTATGCTCTCAGGGAAATCATTAGAGCTTTTCAGTTCTGCATTAAAATATCCCTTTAATGTAAACAACGGAACTACCTATAAATAAATTCAATAACACACAGAAAGATTTAATAATAAAGTAATTTTATTGAAGATGTTAAAGGGTCATATCATTGATGGCAGGAGTTGTTATACCCGCAACCCGGAGCTGTTAAAGGGTTATAAGATGACACATGGCTATAAAGTCGGATGAGCAAGCTTCACCCAAAGCAGCAAAAATAGCTTCTTACACTTTCCCAAATGCGCTGCCGCAAGGTCTTCTGGGGGCAATTTACGATTGGGGTGCTGTAAAGAAGAGAACAAATGTTAATATAACTAATTTACCGGATAGAAATGAAACGCATACAAGAGAATTATTAGATAATAATTTCCTTTTAGTCTTGAATACAATATGATTACTTGGTCACATAGTTACATGCAAGCAACAGTAAAATAACAGAGCTCCCAATTGTCCGGAGCCTATCCTGTAGCTCCCCAAGAACTAAAAAATAAAAAGAATCAGGTTTTCTAAGAACAGCCTATCCATGTCCTGATCAGCTCACTGACCAATCCAAGGTCATAAAAGACTTTAAAGATGCCCTTGTGATATTAATACAGATTCAATCCTATATTATGTGACACATTACAGCTGTGAGAGGGAGGGGTTACAATGTGATCACATGACTGATATCTTACCTATCATCGCTGTCTTCAGGGACACTGGTGCTTGATGTTACTGCACTGTCTATGCTTGCTAGAGATGTCTATCAAAGAAGAATAAAATGGAAGATGAGGTAAATCTATCTACATATATAGTAATAGTATATGAGAGTGTATTTTACAGAGCACTAATGCAAATAATATTATTATAATATATCCAGTAGCTGTATGACGCATGCAAGTACTCCTAGTGGGAGATGGCTGTATGACGCATGCAAGTACTCCTAGTGGGAGATAGCTGTATGACGCGCACAAGTACTCCTAGTGGGAGATGGCTGTATGACGCGCGCAAGTACTCCTAGTGGGAGATGGCTGTATGAGGCGCACAAGTAGTCTTAGTGGGAGATGGCTCTATGAGGCGCGCAAGTACTCTTAGTGGGAGATGGCTGTATGAGGCGCGCAAGTACTCTTAGTGGGAGATGGCTCTATGAGGCGCGCAAGTACTCTTAGTGGGAGATGGCTGTATGATGAGCGCAAGTAGTCTTAGTGGGAGATGGCTGTATGAGGCGCACAAGTACTCCTAGTGGGAGATGGCTGTATGAGGCGCGCAAGTACTCTTAGTGGGAGATGGCTGTATGAGGCGCGCAAGTACTCTTAGTGGGAGATGGCTGTATGAGGCGCGCAAGTACTCTTAGTGGGAGATGGCTGTATGAGGCGCGCAAGTACTTACCAGAGATGGAGTAGCAATGCGCTTGCAGCTGTTTTCAGGCTCTTTGGAGTCCATGGATGCTAAATAAACACAGAAGAGAGGCCATACATGATTATTTGTACCATGTGCACTATTACTGCATATGCAGGTACACTCACTACCAAGTTTAACTTAAAATGATTCCTTTCTCTATTAAAAGATTTCTTGTTTTTTTGCACATGAATGTTGGTTTCTGTTCAGTATCAGAGCATTAAAATGTTGTCCTTATTAGTCAAGTAAATTGTGCATAATATATTGTTTCCTTCCAAAATGGGACTGGGTTTACAAAACTGAGAGAAATCTAACTGTAACCAGAAGCCGTTCCTAGGCCAACTCGGGCTGCGCTTAGGAGCAGAGGATATTTATTTATTTTTTTTATTTTTTGGGGGTTTAACAGATTTTGAAGAATGATTGAAGTCCTTTCCACTCATAGGTACCTAACTTTTTATTTATCAATCTAATTACATTTTATATTTGTTTTTATAAAGCAATGATTATTCTAGTGGACACCTCAATTTCTCAATATACTTTGGTTGTGAAAACTATAGACATGTGCATGACGAAAAAATTTGGTTCGGATACATTGAATTTGGAAAAATTTGAATCAATTCGGTTCGGATTCGTTTCGGATTTATTCGGATTCGAATAAATTCATCTGAATTCGGTTCCTTTTGGTATTTTGGAATTTCGGTAAGTATTCGGTGGGATGTGCTGTGTATTAGACAAGTATTATGTACTGTATAATAGGTGTAACCCATAGCAGAGTGATATAACCTAATATTCTGTACAATACTAGTGTAATCCATGGCCAGCCGAATCTACCGAATAAATCCGAACTAATTCGGATTTATTCGGTAGATTCGGCACTATTTTAATTCGGAAATTCGAATCGATCCGAATTCCAAATTTACTGAATTCGGCCGAATTTCCGAATCGATCTGAAACGAATCGCACATATCTAGAAAACTATGAGGCACAAATTAGCTAAATTATTGTGAGTCAGAAAGTATAGGGGCAGCAGATTCCCAGTACTAAGAGCCGCACAAAAAGTAAATACACCTCCGGCCTTGTCTTTTAATTCCAAAATATATTTTCATGTCATATAAATAAAGACCTATTAATGAAGTAGGTAGAGATATTAATGAAGTTGGAGAACTCAACTCAGAAATTTCTTTTGAACAACTCACCTGTTTCTGCTGGAACCTCTGGTGTTACGTGGGGTCCTGTGATGTTATATAAAACAGTGTCCTCATGACTAGTTTTTAGCCACGGGTGCTCCATGATTACCTAAATACACAAATATAAAAAAAACGTATAAATATGAATAAGGAATTATTTCCATGAGTAATCTTTATAAGTTAATGCTCAAATGGGAAATCACTGTACAAAAACAAACATCTGTAGCAGTTCTTTCATAATTACTTGTAGTGATCTGCTAATAATAAAAATAAACAACAATAATAACCATGCTAGGTACCGCCCCTGAAGATATCGCTGGATTTGCCAATGAAAAGCTGCAGATATGAACCGTCACTCTACAGCAGACATAGCCAACGTTAATTGTTTAAACTGATTGATCTTCAACAGGGGTTATGGGAATGGGTATGATTTTTTTTTTTATGTAAACTGAAATAATATTGTATTTACAAATTGTGTATAAATGTTACCCACATGACTGTAATAAGTTATAGTATCTAATTGACAGCTTTGTTTTGTTATCCTTTGTTGAAAAGTAGTTTCATTCTGTAATAGCATATTGAGGTAGGCACAGGAGCGTGCATGTGTCTTGAACACTTCAAATAAAAGAATATTTCAAATACTGTTCAAAGTACAGCTGCTATATAATAATCAAGACGTGCACATTCTTGAGTCTACCTTAGTATGCTTTACTGTAAAGGAATTACATTTCAAGGAAGAATACAAATAGAAAATAAATATATTTCAAGATTGAAGTAAACTGGAAACTAAGTGGAAAGTTGTTTGTTTAATTTACACTGCATCTGAATCATTAACATTTACATTTGACATTTCTGTTTCTTTGAAACTTGTTACTGTGTGTATTGACCACACAGTATTTGCTTCTTCTAAACATATAGATGTATCTGTAGGATGTTTGTATCTGTATAAAAGGTGCAGTTTGTATCTCACCTCCAGTGTGGCCCTCTTGCAGGGGTCAAGAACTAAAATCAGCTGGATCAGGTCCTGGCAGAGTGAGGATACATGGGAGGGGATGTTATAGCCGGAGAATATTTTTTCCAGCACCTCCTACAAGAAGCATCAGGAAGGAAAAGTTAGTAAATCTGAGGATACTTCCCCCCATGTGCAGAATCTGTCATCTAGTGCTATTTATTTATCTATTTAATACTACGTATCTCATTGGTCCCTAGGGAATTAAATGTCTTGTACCTTCCTTGGTCACTTACCTCATTCTCCTCCCCATCGAAGGGCAGGAAGCCGGTGACGAGCTCGAATAAGATGACGCCCAGGCTCCATATATCCGCCGCTGGGCCATCATACGGCTTCTCCTGCAGCACCTCCGGAGCAGATGTATAGACTGTTCCGCAGAAGCTATCCAGCTCCTTCCCGGTGGTAAAGTGGGTGCTAATGCCGAAATCTGCCAGCTTTATGTTGTTATTAGAGTCCAGTAGGAGGTTTTCGCTCTGTAAAAGGGAAAAGTATTGTTATTTACAGGAAATCAGATATTCAATGTAAATGGGAATAATTAGTGTAAATAGTGTTATTCCTTAGTATAGTCTTTAGCAACTCATAAACCTGCAAAATCTATTTTTCTCTTTTCCCGCAATCACTTACCTTCAGATCCCTGTGCACAATGCTGTTACTGTGCAGGTACTGAACCTGCTGTGACCAGCTGAGAAGAAAGCGAAGAGACATTATTTAGCGCTTGTGCATTTCATTAGAAGGACTTGTGCAATTTTTGTATTAGACAACATACTTAAAGGGCTTTAAATTCAAATCCTCGTCACCATGAAGAGAAATCGCGCAACATCTTTGAGATTTTTTTTAGACCTTGTATTGCAATGCAGGAGTCTCTGTTTCGCATACAGAGCACTAAGTACCGATGAGATTTCATAGAATATCTCTTAAGTGGCGAGGTATTGAATATCAGGCCCTGAATGTACTACTGTTCATATCATTTAAAGGGACATAGACACATAACTCTATGGTTTTAGGGTAGAACAGGTTGCCTATTAGTGACGCACTATTGAAAGGAATCAGTCAGCATAGAGATCCTTCACCCTGAGATGTAATCCCTAAACCCAATAGAGTGCTATTTTGTAGACTTGTGCAATCGTGTCCTTCATTAGGATCAGAATGCGGAAGTAAGTGTTATTTGGCTCTTTTCAGAGCCAGATTGATTCTGGGGCAAGATCACCAAGTTAAGGTCTGGATCTGCAAAGATCTTAAAGGGATACTGAACCCAAATTTTTTTTATTTCGTGATTCAGATAGAGCACGCAATTTTAAGCAACTTTCTAATTTACTCCTATTATCAATGTTTCTTCGTTCTCTTGCTATCTTTATTTGAAAAAGAAGGCATCTAAGCTTTTTTTTCTTGATTCAGACTCTGGACAGCCACTTTTTTATTGGTGGGTGAATTTATCCACCAATCAGCAAGGACAACCCAGATTGTTCACCAAAAATGGGCCGGCATCTAAACTTACATTCTTGCATTTCAAATAAAGATACCAAGAGAATAAAGAAAATTTGATAATAGGAGTAAATTAGAAAGTTGCTTAAAATTCCTTCCTCTATCTGAAAACGGAAAGAAGAAATGTGGGTTCAGTGTCCCTTTAACTTGGTGATCTTGCACCAGAAATCAAGAGATTAATAACAAAGTTAACAATTTTGTGTTCTTCTTGGGAGGTAACGACTTTGAGCTCCAGGTTCAGTACTAACAAAAGTAGTTTGGGATTGTGATCACTACAAAATCAGACTGGTAATATCAGCTCAGAAATCATTATCTACAGAAAACAAACACATGATAGTGATCAGCCCCATAGTTGTAAAACATCTCCATATAAAGACGTGTTAGTGAAGATCAGATGTGCACATAGGACTTACTTGATGGAACAGTATACCGGCCTCTTGCTCCTTAAGACCACCGGACTCTGGAATATACTCATACAGATCACCTGCATCCCAGATTAGTAAAATATATAGAAAAAAAGATTACAAAGTGTTGCAACATAACAAAGAACAGAATAAATTGGAAAAAGGAGTTGGGAGGAAAAGGTGTAAAAAATTATAAAGAGAAATACGAACAGTGGGAGGAGAAAAAAGAGATGAAAAACAGAACAGTAAATAAAAAAAGAAATTAACCCCTTCACGCCGCAAGGATGTTCTGTGCTGTCCTAACAGAGCTGGGCTTTAACGCCGTTTGGACGGCATGGAACTTCCTACCTTTATATGGGCGTCCTGCAGTCTCTCTCTTTGACGCAAGCTGTAATCGGACTGGGGGCGTGCCTAGAAGCATAGGCAGTCCTCCATGATCTGATCCTGGCCTTGAAATCACGTGATTGTATTGATGATCGCGTATTTACATTAGAACTTCCTTGTGATGTTAACACTTTGACCCCAGCGTGAAGGGGTTAAAGGAAACAAACTAGAACAGAATACACAGTAGGGTAACTTACCTCCACTGCAGTAGTCCATGATGAGAAATAAGGCAGATGGTGAATCTATTGCCTCATGGAACTTCACTGTAGAGAAGAGAGGGGGTTGTGGTTAGATATTAATGAGGATAAGTAAAAGGGAATTGTAACAAGATGAATATGGGAGATGGTCTGGGTTGGTCATCTGGTTCACTCACCAATGTTTGGGTGATCCAAGGTCTTCATAATATTGACTTCCCCGAAAAGCTGAAGAGAAGAAAAGGCTTTAAGTAATAGAAGTTTAACCTATTTGAATACTCAACACTAGACAGTCTGTGTATGTCCAGCACACGCTGCAGCCGCTTTACAAACTAACACCTCAGTACAACAGCTTTAGTTCTCTTCCAGTCCCCCGACATACACCCCAATAGCAACAATAACAGCTGGAAAATCCACAGTTTATTACGTTTGTTTTAATAGCCCTAAGTGTCAAATATATTCACTGTTCCTGCTAAATTTAATATAGTCCAGAGCACTAATAAAGCTCCATAAGTTTACAGCAGAGGAGCAATAATTTAACCCTCTTCTGCCAGAGTTTTTCATTTTCGAGAGAGTTTTAAAACATTCCTTACCGTGTCTAACTCCTCCTCCTCCATATCATCTTTGTTGATGATCTTGACAGCTACCTGAAAACATAAAATACATGCACATATAATTATATATTAAGTCTTATTTATAGTGAATATTTTACTTTGTATGTACCAGGTGTAATTAATTTGTTTAGTACAATGTAATAAAAATCAGGACATCTTTATTATATACTGTCCTACATCTAATGGTGATATGGAGCAGAAGATCTGCATATGAGGCCTGTGTCTTCCTCTCTATGTCACAGAAAGTAACATGATAGTGATAAGTGTCTCTTAGATACTCACTTGTTCTTGGGAGTCAATGTGTTTGCCAATCAGGACTTTACCAAAGCTGCCCTCACCAATTATATTTTGGAGGGCATACTTTCCAATACATAGTGAGGAGGCGCAGCCGCTACCATCCTCACTTTCCGCCATAGTGCCGGAGGCACCTGGCCTGGCTGCAGAAGAGAGAACAAAAGGAGATTATTAGTTATAAAGTCAGTTTTAACTAGAGTACACACACAGTTTTTCAGTAATGAAATTGAAACATTTCTGCGTGTGCGTAGTCTATATCTTGCTGTAAAAGAACATAATTACTATTCAATACTAAGTACAAGAGATTGTTGCTTACCCGATGCCAGTAGACGACTTGAAGTCAGTAAATATAATATACTAAGCGCAAATTCAATAGAGAAAACGATCAGGTGTGCTATGCATAAGCTGAAGAAACACAGTGATTCTTAGGCTCAACCTCTGCAGAACTTCTACCTGTCTATGATGTCACTGGTATTATGACATCATTTTACAGCATTAAAGCTTTCACCATTGCTATGGTAACCATGGCAGTCATGTGATAAGACTGAACAATTCAAACAAATAATCAGAAAATATTATATTAATACAAAATAAAAATATCATTAAATATTTGTGAGAGAAAATGAAATAGTTAAAAGTTTAGATATTTACTTTTTTTCTGTACCTCCATAAACACAGAAGCAACCAAAATGCCACAAACTATATATTTATTTCACATGATTATAATATAAAAAATAAACATGCCAGTTTTAGATTAATCTCACCAAATATAATAAGGTTTATAACTGTGTGCACGTGAATGTGTTTTTGGTTGTGAGCATGTGTGTCTGTGAGTGTGTGCTTATGTATTTGAGTGTGCTGTGTGTGTCTGTGCTGTGTGAGTGTACATGTGTGTGTATATGCCTATTATGTATTTGTGAGTGTGTGTGTGTCTGTGCTGTGTGTGTGTATGTGCCTGCCTATGTATTTGAGTGTTTTTCTGTATGTGGGTGCTTATGTATTTGTGAGTCTGTGTGTGTCTCTGAGTGTGCATGTGAGTGTATGTGCATGCTTATGTATTTGTGTGTGTGTCTATGCAGTGTGAGTATGTGTGTGCTTGTGTAAAATTTCTTGCAGAATATGTGTCTTTTGTGAGTCTGTGTGTGTGTATGTGCGTGCTTATGTATTTGTGTGTGTTTCTGTATGTGGGTGCTTATGTATTTTTGTGTGTGTCTATGCAGTATATGTGTGTTCTTGTATAAAATTTCTTGCAGAATAATTGTCTTTTGGATTCTACATAATTGACAGCAGATAAGAACCATAGGCCCAACATATCCTAAAAGTATAAGCTTATTCAGGGCTAGATGAACGCTAACTGTGCTCAAATTAAATCATAACGCTCCTGTTCTTGCGCTTGTATTACAAGTTGAAAGTAAAATGTTAGCACGTGAGCTATAGAGCTGGACCTATTTGGTAAGCATTATTGTGATGGTGTCGCTATTTGTGTCAGTACCAGTAGAGCTGGACCTATTTGGTAAGCATTATTGTGATGGTGTTGCTATTTGTGTCAATACCAGTAGAGCTGGACCTATTTGTTAAGCATTATTGTGATGGTATTGCTATTTGTGTCAGTACTAGTAGAGATGGACCTATTTGGTAAGCATTATTGTGATGATGTCGCTATTTGTGTCAGTACTAGTAGAGCTGGACCTATTTGGTAAGCATTATTGTGATGGTGTCGCTATTTGTGTCAGGACCAGTAGATCTGGACCTATTTGGTAAGCATTATTGTGATGGTGTTGCTATTTGTGTCAGTACCAGTAGAGCTGGACCTATTTGGTAAGCATTATTGTGATGGTGTTGCTATTTGTGTCAGTACCAGTAGAGCTGGACCTATTTGTTAAGCATTATTGTGATGGTGTCGCTATTTGTGTCAGTACCAGTAGAGCTGGACCTATTTGGTAAGCATTATTGTGATGTTGTAGCTATTTGTGTCAGTACCAGTAGAGCTGGACCTACTTGGTAAGCATTATTGTGATGGTGTCACTATTTGTGTCAGTACCAGTAGAGCTGGACCTATTTGGTAAGCATTATTGTGATGTTGTCACTATTTGTGTCAGTACCAGTAGAGCTGGACCTATTTGGTAAGCATTATTATGATGGTGTTGCTATTTGTGTCAGTACCAGTAGAGCTGGACCTATTTGGTAAGCATTATTGTGATGGTGTTGCTATTTGTGTCAGTACCAGTAGAGCTGGACCTATTTGGTAAGCATTATTGTGATGGTGTTGCTATTTGTGTCAGTACCAGTAGAGCTTGACCTATTTGGTAATCTTTTTTTGTGATGGTGTTGCTATTTGTGTCAGTACCAGTAGAGATGGACCTATTTGGTAAGCATTATTGTGATGGTGTCACTATTTGTGTCAGGACCAGTAGATCTGGACCTATTTGGTAAGCATTATTGTGATGGTGTTGCTATTTGTGTCAGTACCAGTAGAGCTGGACCTATTTGGTAAGCATTATTGTGATGGTGTTGCTATTTGTGTCAGTACCAGTAGAGCTGGACCTATTTGTTAAGCATTATTGTGATGGTGTTGCTATTTGTGTCAGTACCAGTAGAGCTGGACCTATTTGGTAAGCATTATTGTGATGGTGTTGCTATTTGTGTCAGTACCAGTAGAGCTTGACCTATTTGGTAATCTTTTTTTGTGATGGTGTTGCTATTTGTGTCAGTACCAGTAGAGATGGACCTATTTGGTAAGCATTATTGTGATGGTGTCACTATTTGTGTCAGTACCAGTAGAGATGGACCTATTTGGTAAGCATTATTGTGATGGTGACTCTATTTGTGTCAGTACCAGTAGAGCTGGACCTATTTGGTAAGCATTGTTGTGATGGTGTTGCTATTTGTGTCAGTACCAGTAGAGATGGACCTATTTGGTAAGCATTATTGTGATGGTGTCACTATTTGTGTCAGTACCAGTAGAGATGGACCTATTTGGTAAGCATTATTGTGATGGTGATGCTATTTGTGTCAGTGCCAGTAGAGCTGGACCTATTTGGTAAGCATTATTGTGATGGTGTTGCTATTTGTGTCAGTACCAGTAGAGATGGACCTATTTGGTAAGCATTATTGTGATGGTGTCACTATTTGTGTCAGTACCAGTAGAGCTGGACCTATTTGGGAAGCATTATTGTGATGGTGTTGCTATTTGTGTCAGTACCAGTAGAGCTGGACCTATTTGGGAAGCATTATTGTGATGGTGATGCTATTTGTGTCAGTGCCAGTAGAGCTGGACCTATTTGGTAAGCATTATTGTGATGATGTCGCTATTTGTGTCAGTACCAGTAGAGCTGGACCTATTTAGTAAGCATTATTGTGATGGTGTTGCTATTTGTGTCAGTACCAGTAGAGCTGGAACTATTTGGGAAGCATTATTGTGATGGTGTTGCTATTTGTGTCAGTACCAGTAGAGCTGGACCTATTTGGTAAACATTATTGTGATGGTGTCGCTATTTGTGTCAGTACTAGTAGAGCTGGACCTATTTGGTAAGCATTATTGTGATGGTGTCGCTCTTTGTGTCAGTACTAGTAGAGCTGGGACCTATTTGGTAAACATTATTGTGATGGTGTCGCTATTTGTGTCAGTACCAGTAGAGCTGGACCTATTTGGTAAGCATTATTGTGATGGTGTCACTATTTGTGTCAGTACTAGTAGAGATGGACCTATTTGGTAAGCATTATTGTAATGGTGTTGCTTTTTGTGTCAGTACCAGTAGAGCTGGACCTATTTGGTAAGCATTATTGTGATGATGTCGCTATTTGTGTCAGTACCAGTAGAGCTGGACCTATTTAGTAAGCATTATTGTGATGGTGTTGCTATTTGTGTCAGTACCAGTAGAGCTGGAACTATTTGGGAAGCATTATTGTGATGGTGTTGCTATTTGTGTCAGTACCAGTAGAGCTAGACCTATTTGGTAAGCATTATTGTGATGGTGTTGCTATTTGTGTCAGTACCAGTAGAGCTGGACCTATTTGGTAAGCATTATTGTGATGGTGTTGCTATTTGTGTCAGTACCAGTAGAGTTGGACATATTTGGTAAGCATTATTGTGATGGTGTCGCTATTTGTGTCAGTACAAGTAGAGATGGACCTATTTGGTAAGCATTATTGTGATGGTGTCGCTATTTGTGTCAGTACCAGTAGAGCTGGACCTATTTGGTAAGCATTATTGTGATGGTTTCGCTATTTGTGTCAGTACCAGTAGAGCTGGACCTATTTGGTAAGCATTATTGTGATGGTGTCGATATTTGTTTCAGTACCAGTAGAGCTGGACCTATTTGGTAAGCATTATTGTGATGGTGTCGCTAT
The DNA here is from genome assembly GCF_027579735.1 of Bombina bombina. NCBI lineage: Eukaryota > Metazoa > Chordata > Amphibia > Anura > Bombinatoridae > Bombina > Bombina bombina. The sequence goes on from NC_069508.1 coordinate 31,947,478, forward strand.
TTGTGTCAGTACCAGTAGAGCTGGACCTATTTGGTAAGCATTATTGTGATGGTGACGCTATTTGTGTCAGTACCAGTAGAAGCTGGACCTATTTGGTAAGCATTATTGTGATGGTGACGCTATTTGTGTCAGTACCAGTAGAAGCTGGACCTATTTGGTAAGCATTATTGTGATGGTGACGCTATTTGTGTCAGTACCAGTAGAGCTGGACCTATTTGGTAAGCATTATTGTGATGGTGTCGCTATTTGTGTCAGTACCAGTAGAGATGGACCTATTTGGTAAGCATTATTGTGATGGTGTCGCTATTTGTGTCAGTACTAGTAGAGCTGGGACCTATTTGGTAAGCATTATTGTGATGGTGTCGCTATTTGTGTCAGTACCAGTAGAGCTGGACCTATTTGGTAAGCATTATTGTGATTGTGTCGCTATTTGTGTCAGTACCAGTAGAGCTGGACCTATTTGGTAAGCATTATTATGATGGTGACACTATTTTTGTCAGTACCAGTAGAGCTGGACCTATTTGGTAAGCATTATTGTGATGGTGACACTATTTGTGTCAGTACCAGTAGAGTTGGACCTATTTGGTAAGCATTATTGTGATGGTGACGCTATTTGTGTCAGTACCAGTAGAAGCTGGACCTATTTGGTAAGCATTATTGTGATGGTGACGCTATTTGTGTCAGTACCAGTAGAAGCTGGACCTATTTGGTAAGCATTATTGTGATGGTGACGCTATTTGTGTCAGTACCAGTAGAGCTGGACCTATTTGGTAAGCATTATTGTGATGGTGTCGCTATTTGTGTCAGTACCAGTAGAGATGGACCTATTTGGTAAGCATTATTGTGATGGTGTCGCTATTTGTGTCAGTACTAGTAGAGCTGGGACCTATTTGGTAAGCATTATTGTGATGGTGTCGCTATTTGTGTCAGTACCAGTAGAGCTGGACCTATTTGGTAAGCATTATTGTGATTGTGTCGCTATTTGTGTCAGTACCAGTAGAGCTGGACCTATTTGGTAAGCATTATTATGATGGTGACACTATTTTTGTCAGTACCAGTAGAGCTGGACCTATTTGGTAAGCATTATTGTGATGGTGACGCTATTTGTGTCAGTACCAGTAGAGTTGGACCTATTTGGTAAGCATTATTGTGATGGTGTCGCTATTTGTGTCAGTACCAGTAGAGCTGGACCTATTTGGTAAGCATTATTGTGATGGTGTCACTATTTGTGTCAGTACCAGCAGAGCTGGACCTATTTGGTAAGCATTATTGTGATGGTGTCACTATTTGTATCAGTACCAGTAGAGCTGGACCTATTTGGTAAGCATTATTGTGATGGTGTCGCTATTTGTGTCAGTACCAGTAGATCTGGGACTTAGCTATATTGGGGTTTGTTTGTTAATGTTGAATTGAGGGGCATTCAGACAGGTTGTGCTGAGGGATAATGTCAATGGTGGCTGTGTTAGCAGATCCTGGTCAGTGTTATGGTTAGGGAGGTGTTCAGCTTGTTTTGGTGACAGTTAATCGCAGTGGGGGAGTCACGGTATGAGAAGGTGGACAGTAACACTTCTCCCTATATCATATAGGTAGCTGCTGGTCATAGCAACTGCTGTTATTATTTAGTGACCTGCAGACAGAACAATATAACAGCATAATTGGTATCTGAGGGTGATCAGGTCAGTAAAATTGAGCTGGTTTGAAAACTCTGCTGTCTACATATTTTTTAGTTCCTCTGTTTTAGAGTCAAATCTTTTAAAGTTTACAATCTGAGGACATCATTCCTAGATCTAGTCTTTGGTTTTAATAGAAACAACATTCCAATCCATTAGAAGTATGAATTAGCCGCTAACTGATAATACATATGAGATAGATCTGGAGCACACAGAGCAACAATATTTGTAGGTTTTAGATTTTTTCAAGGCCCAATAATAAAAGATAAATAAAAGGTAAGTAGGCACCAGCCAATGGGAAATGAGGATTATAATCTAAAAATGTATATAGTGTAGTTCTTGTCTGCCTTTTGTGTTTGATTGCAGTTTATAATCTCCTAACAAGCAAATTAATGACTTGTGCAATTATTCCTTTCCTATCATTTTGTGTTCATTTTTAATTACAATTTTTATTACTTGCAAACACTAAATTGCAATTATAGAGGGTTGACATACCTGCATCCTGTGGGACCTCTCATATTCGCAGATTGTAGAGTGTGGTATCTTCACCGCATTCTGTCACTGTCATTCCGTTCACACGTGTCCATGGTGACACAAGGGTTGAACCTAGCAACATGACATTGGTTTTAAAGTCTGCACACATGATCACCCATAGGCAGATATGTGTATGGGCCTATAAACACCAGCAGCACAATCTTTCTGTTACTCTGGTTTAAAACGCCCTAGCTCCCCGAAGCCACCTGTGGTATTCATTGCTTGTCTAAAATCAAACTTGGAAAACAGCACCAACCATGTATGTACTTTCAGGTACGGAATTCAGGATCTGCCACATTCAAAATGCAATGAAAATGAATGGAATACCAGTCTTTATTTTGAAAGGGACGTTATTTATTTCATCAGGGTCCAAGGGAATACAGACAACCTTTTGCACCTACCGTAGGCCCTTAACCCCTTGCACCATATGGACGTAGGTATTGACGCTGCACCTACGTCCAACACTGTAGCACATGCTGTGGTCCCTACTGTCAGCTTAGACAGTGGAGACTGCAGGTGTGGGAAGAAGGCAACTGCCTTCATATAGTAAGGGAGCGCCATTCGTCCTCCCTCACTATATGAAGGCAGATCGCCAATAATTACAGGGAGTGACAAAAAAAAATAAAAAGCCCTAAATAGCATACTGGTAGACAGTCACAGAAGATGGTGGTGACCAGTGAAGGGGGAAAAGAGCTGTTTGGGAGGGATCAGGGGGCAAAAATTAACCTTACAAGATAACTGATTTATCCCTTCTCTGCCAGGAATTTCAAGTGTGGTGCACAGCTGAATTTAGTGGTCTTCTAATTGCCAAAAAACAATGACAAAGCCATGCATGTGGCTGGTATTTCTAAACAAAGGGGGTCCCAGAGAAGCTTTTACAACCATGTGTCTTATGACTGCAGTAGTTGTGTGTAAATCATTTCAGTGAGAAACAGTTTTTGAAAATGTTAACACATTTTTTTATATGATCTGGCAGCCAAATAGTAGCATCAAATATACATAAATATAAAAATGTGTCTAGAGTTTTCATAGCTAAATAAAAAAAAACAATGTCTTTATTTCTGTTTAACCCCTTAACGACCGACGACATGCAGGGTACGTCCTCCAAAAAAATATCCTTAACATTCGAGGACGTACCCTGCACGTTGTCGGTCTGGGAAAGCGGTGGAAGCGATTCTGATCGCTTCCAGCTGCTTTCCAGTTATAGCAGTGATGCCTCGATATCGAGGCATCCTGCAATAACCCTCCTTGGCCTTCCAATGAAGAGTGTCTGCACCGGACATCGATGGCTCAAGCACTTTGTAAGAAAATTAGATTATTTTTAGGATGGTACACAATGCATTGATATTAAATGTGCCTTTAAGACTTGTCATTCAAAAACGGAGTGTTTTTGCAGTCTTAAGTTATGATTGCGACAATTAAATGTTCCAAATAGAATTCATCCTGGAAAAAAAAAGTGTATGTAGTTTATTTATAGTCATTTCTAAAGGACCAGTCAATACAGTAGAATTGCATAATCAACAAGTGCATGATAAAAAGACAATGCAATAGCACTTAGTCTGAACGTCAAATATGTAGTAGATATAATTCTGGCAAATTTCTATGTCTATTTCCATGTGACAGCTATTAGCCAATCACAAATGCATATACGTATATTCTGTGAATTCTTGCACATGCTCAGTAGGAGCTGGTAACAAAGTGTAAATATAAAAAGACTGTGCAAATTGTGTTAATGAGAGTAAATTGGAAAGTTGTTTAAAATTGCTGCTCTATCTGAATCATGAAAGTTTAATTTTGTCCTGGGTGTCCCTTTAATTCTTTTCCAATACACAAAATGTGCAAATAAGTCCATATTTCAGGTTCTGCTTATTCATGTCAAATTCTGGGGGAGGGGGGAATAGAATGCTGTGATTATATTAAATTGGCTTAGCAAGAAATAGCCATTAATGCTTTACTAAGTTTTTGTCTGGCTAATACTTCAGTTTTTATTTACGTGTGTACTTAATATACTTCTATCATTTTCCAGTTAAATGAAATCAGAAGATAGTATTAGACTTATGTACTGCGCATCCTAAAACTGAGATACGTTTTTAGTATTGCGTTTTTGCCTATTTGAAGAATGTTGGTGTGCGCTGTAGATCTATTTTTTTTTTTCCTCAGGTGAAGAAAGTGTGTGTCCCCTTTTCCCCACAACATAATGCACTGGTCATTATTTATAAAGTGCCCATATTTTACTAAGCACCAAACAAGGTTAGAAGTTTCAAAACTCTGTTGCCAGTTCCTATTCTACATAGGAAACCCATGACAACACGCGTTTCACACATGAGAGAGTGTGTGGAATATGCTACCCAGTGATTAAATTGATGCAAGAACTCATCTATGTATTTCACAAATTAACTACAGAATATGACACAAGCTAAACTGTGGCGGCAACAACATGAACATTTTGCCAACACAGACATATTTGCTGTATAGACACTGACAGTAAATACTTCTCATTCTTTCAGGTTGTTGTCTGGACTTGTGAATCATTTCTTGCTCATTTGGTGCATGAGGACATGGAGATTCCACCATTTTCTCCCATAAAGAGGGTCAGTTATGTGTTCATACAAGAACTAATAATTTGTAAGGTTCCATCATCTACATTTTTTGTTTTTTACCCTAGAATAATGTTTAGTTGCAACTACAGTAAATCGGAAGAATGATTATCTTCACCCACACAAACGTATTGTCCAACCAAAGTTCCGGGAGGGGGGGGTTATGTTGTGTGTATGGACCAAGGGAAAGATTCAGACAAAGCATACGATTTCAATCAAATGTGCTTTGTTCCTCTGGTATTCTTTATTGAATAAATACATAGGTTACTAGAAATACATGCCATATAGTGCTCTAGACACACTCCTTAGCTTACATCACTGCTTTTCAACAAAAGATACCAAGAGAACACACATTTGATAATAAAAGTAAATTAGAAAGTTGTAAATTGTACGTTTTGTCTGAATCGTGAGACAATTTTTGGTTGTCATGTCCCTTTAAAGGGTTTATTCTTTTGGGAAAGTGTCATAAAACAAGTGGTAATATACAATAACAATTGCATATTAGTTTTAATTAACCCCTACAAAAGGCCTAAATTTATATCTAAATAAGCATCACACACAGCTGCCCTTCTATTATCACATTTGCTTCATTCTCTGGGTATCCTTTACTGGGAGATAACGGAGCGCACACTGGGTGAACTAATGACACAAGGCATTTATGTGCAGCCACCAATCAGCAGCTAGCTCACAGTAATGCATTGCTTCTGAACCTACCTAGGTATGCTTTTCAACAAAGTATTCCAAGAAAACAAAGCAAAATAGATCATTACAAATATATTGGATCGATGTCTAAAATCTCATGCTCGCTCTGAATCATAAATAATTTTGGGTCTCGTATCCCTTTAATCTTTAAGGCTTGGGGTACAAATGCATTTTCAAATATCCAAGTAAGATTTCCCAAAATATAAAGCGCACGCATTCTATTATTTGTAAATATGACATATAATGCCTAATATAATAATACATTTCTTCTAAATCAGATGTAGCCCAACCAGCCAATATTCAGGAAATCCGATCAATATTTCTTGCCATAAAAACCTGGAAATGTCACCATATAAAGTAAAACATAAAGGGTGGCTGGCATTGTGTAATACAATTTAAAGGGACAGTCTTGACAAAATTTTAAACTTTCATGATTCAGATAGGGCATGCAATTTTAATCAACCTTCCAATTTGCTTTTATCATCAAATGTGCTTTGTTCTTTTGGTGTTCTTTGTTGAAAGCTAAACCTAGGTAGGCTCATATGTTAATTTCTAAGCCTTTGAAGACCATCTCTTATCTCAGTGTATTTTGACGTTTTTTTACAGCTAGACAGCGCTAGTTAATGTGTGCTATATAGATATCATTGTGCTCATTTCTGTGGAGTTATTAATGAGTCAGCACTGAATGATTAAAATGCAAGTCTGTGAAAAGAACTGTGATAAGGGAGCAGTCTGCAGAGGTTTAGATATAATGTAATCACAGAGGTAAAAAGTATATTAATATAACTGTGTTGCTTATGCAAGACTGGGGAATTTGTAAACGATAACAATTCTGGATTAGACTGTCTCAATGAGGTTTTTCTGACAATGTTATTGATTCCCTATTTCAGGCATGGAAACCTGTTGCCAGACATATTTATCTTGTCATCTGGAAAACCTGAAGGGCTCGTTCTGTTTTGTTTCATAAGGAAATTGCTTAAATAAAATTCCTGGCTTTTGTTCAGGCTCTGATGAGAATTAAATTATTTGTCCAGTTTTTCCTCCTTGGAATCTTAATCTGGTTTTGAGGGTTCTTCAAACTCCTCCTTTTGAGCTGATACATGGTTTAGACCTTCATATTTTAGCGTATTTGGTCACGGGGGGGAAACTCCCCCTGAGCCGATTACAGATTATTCCACTAGAGCAGTTGCTATTTCTTGGGCCTTTTCGTAATGAGGCTATAATTGATCAGATTTGTAAGACAGCAACTTGGTCGTCTTTACACACTTTTTCTAAGTTTTATCACTTTGATGTTTGCACTTCTTCTGAGGCTGCCTTTGGCAGGAAAGTTCTGTGGGACATAGGGCCTGAATAGTAACATCCAGCCTTCTCTGTTCTTCCCCCTATTCACGGTGGTCTTGTGGACTCCACAGCATGGGTATTGATTTCCACATTTTATGACTCATGGAGGCCCATTTATCAAGCTCTGTATGGAGCGTGTGGGCCCGTGTTTGGTCACGGGGGGGAAACTCCCCCTGAGCGGATTACAGCTTATTGCACTAGAGCAGTTGCTATTTCTTGGGCCTTTTCGTAATGAGGCTATAATTGATCAGATTTGTAAGACAGCAACTTGGTCGTTGTTACACACTTTTTCTAAGTTTTATCACTTTGATGTTTGCACTTCTTCTGAGGCTGCCTTTGGAAGGAAAGTTCTGTGGGACATAGTGCCTGAATAGTAACATCCAGCCTTCTCTGTTCTTCCCCCTATTCACGGTGGTCTTGTGGACTCCACAGCATGGGTATTGATTTCCACATTTTATGACTCATGGAGGCCCATTTATCAAGCTCTGTATGGAGCGTGTGGGCCCGTGCTTCTGGCGAGTCTTCAGACTCGCCAGAAACGCAAGTTATGGAGCAGCGCTCCATAACCCTGTCCGCCTGCTCTGAGCAGCCGGACAGAGATCGCCACAATTCAACCTGATCATGTTGATTGACATCTCCTTGCTGGCGGCCAATTGGCTGCGAGTCTGTAGGGGGCGGCGTTGCACCAGCAGCCCACAATGCTGAATACGGAGAGGGTATTGCTCTCCGCATTCAGCGATGTCTGTCGGAACTGATCCGCACTGTCGGATCAGGTCCGACAGACATTTGGTAAATAGGCCTCATGGACTCTGATGGATAGAACAAATGTATGCTTACCTAATAAATGTATTTCTTTCAGGATGGTGAGAGTCCACCCTTTTTTGTTCAAATGGCAGCAGCACTTCTTCGTCCTGCTTTATCTTTCGTGGGGTTTTCCCCCCTCTTCTACTTGGCTATATGTATGACTGAGGATCATGGGAAGTGGGAGGGATTTAAAGCTCTGCTTTGTTGGGGTGTCTCTTGCCTCCTCCTAGTGGTCAGTAAGGGAATATTCCCACAGGTGAAAACTTGTGGACCCTCACCATCATGAAAGAAATGAACTTATCAGGCAAGCATACATTTTTTTTCTCTGCAGTGCATGGCTTAAATGCTTCTTGGATGCATAATTAAAAGGACGTAAAACACGTCTGAAGCACTATATGGCAGCAGTTTTAGAAGAATGTTGTCCATTTGCAAGAGCAGTAGGGGACACAAAAGTGTCTGTTATTCCAAAACAGTGCATCTGTAATGTATTACACATGTCTTGTTACTACCAATAAGGTAGCAGGAGATCTGCTTATTAGCCAGTGAGAATTCAGTCCTTAAGGCCTAGCTGCACTTCCTGATAACGTCACAATCAAAGGAAATTGCTTTAACTTTTATACAAAAACATTAAAGATGTTTAAACTTTTTTTTTTTCTAAGTATGATTCCATTTTCAGTCCATTTTTAGGTTAAATTTTTTTTTTATTTAACCTCCGCTTTAAAGGAACAAAATTAAAGGGGACAGACAGTAAAGTCAAAATTAAAGTGAAAGTCAGTCCTAGCATTTTACAAACGCTAGGATTGACTATTGAAACAAAGGGGACTTTTATTCATGAGGTATAAGATACTTCATGTAGAAAGCTCATTTATTTGCTTCAATCGATCTCCGTTGTTAGCTGCTACAGCAGCCCATAGCTAAAACATTTTTTGCTAAGAGGTGACGTTTTCACCTCTTAGCCAATAGCCGTGCGGTAAATCCAGCTTGGCACCCATAGGAAAACGTCACCTCTTAGCAAAAAAAAATTTTTTAACCGCGGGCTGCTGTAGCAGTTAAAAGGCGATCGATTGAAACAAATAAAGGAGCTTTCTACATGAAGTATCTTATACTTCATGAATAAAAGTCCCCTTCATTTGTTTCAATAGGATTGACTTTCACTTTAAAGTGATGGTAAATTTATACTCTGCAAGTATTAATCACACAATTCATCCCTATATGTAATAAATTACGATGTTCTTATGTATAACAAATGTATATTTTACTCAGTCGTAACCCTCAGCTCCTCCCCATGCATTACTTCCTGGTATTATCTTCATCCTGGCGAGAGCGCTGAAACACCCTTCTCCACATCACAGCACTGGCATGTCAACCTTCGTTCCTCTTTGCGAAGTCTAGAAGGGCGTATTTCATTAGGGGTGTGTCGCCGAGTGGCCTGGTGTGTCAGTGGACTAAAAACGTGATCTGACTAAAATAATGGCGAATGATCTACGGGAGGAGGATGAATATAAAATAATTAGATATATAATCGTAAATATATAGATATATACTGTGAATATGGGTATATGATGAATTAAACTCACATTGTTTTGGGACTGCAATTCAGATAGTTTACCATCTCTTTAACTTTGTTTAAAGAGACAGTAAACACCAGAATTTTTGTTGTTTAAAAAGGTAGATAATTCCTTTATTACCCGTTCCCCAATTTTGCATAACGAAACACAGTTATAATAATATACTTTTCACTTCTGTGATAACCTTGTATCTATGGCTCTGCAAACTGCCCCATTATTTCAGTTCTTTTGACGGACTTGCATTTTTAGCCAATCAGTGCTTGCTCCTAGGAGCTTCATGTGCCTGAGCTCAATGTTATCTATATGAAACACATGAACTAACGCCCTCTAGTGGTGAAAAACTGTCAAAATGCTTTCAGATTAGAGGTGGCCTTCAAGGTCTAATTAATTATCATATATACCTCCTAGATGTAGCTTTCAACTAAGAATACCAAGAGAACAAAGCAAAATTGGTAATAAAAGTAAATTGGAAAGTTGTTTAGAATAGCATGCCCTATTGAAATCATGAGTTGTTTTTTTTTACTCGACTGTCCCTTTAAATACAACATGCAAGTTAGTTGAAGAGCTCATAGGAGCACAGGAGTGTGCACGTGTCTAATTTTATGGCGACAGTGTTTGCAACAATATTTAAAACTGCTACAAAGAATATTGCAATACACTGCTGCCATAGAGTATTAAAGGAATCGTCTAGTTAAAATTAAACTTTCATGAGTCAGAGCTCCAATTTTAAGCAACTTTCTAATTTACTCCTATTATCAAATTTTCTTCACTCTCCTGGTATCTTTATTTGAAAAAGCAAGAATGTAAGCATAGGAGCAGGCCCATTTTTAGTTCAGCACCTAAAGGTGGCCACCACTCCGCAAGCGCTACCCAGCGCTGAACCAAAAATGAGCCGGGTCCTAACCTTACATTTAAATAAAGATACCAAGAGGACAAATAAAAATTAACAGGAGTAAATTAGAAAGTTGCTTAAAATTACTGCTCTATCTTAACCGTTAACGTTTTTAATTTTGTCTAGACTATTCTTTTAAAGACACGTGCACGCTTGTGTGCTCTTATGAGACTACACAGATTTACCCTTCAGCTAAGGATACTTGATGACAAAACGTTTTTTTCTAAACCATGTAAGTTTTGACTTTACTGTCCCTTTAAACTTTCACTTTGACTTACAACTTCTTATGTTGAAATTTTGAGCCCAATTCTCAAAACCTGGGAATGGAGAGAAATCCGCTTATTTCACCATCTTGCAAAGTAAGTGTTTCTCCTTTTCATAAAGATATTAATGAACTCCCCTTAATTATATACACAGCTTCTATGTTAAAAACCGCTTTAGAACAATCCCGGAGGGGCCTTGTTAAACTGATAAAGGCACTATGTGTGTTTTTGCAAACAGTTCTGCCATACATGTACATGCACACTCCTGAGTCTACTTCAGTATGCTCTCAGGGAAATCATTAGAGCTTTTCAGTTCTGCATTAAAATATCCCTTTAATTTAAACAACGGAACTACCTATAAATAAATTCAATAACACACAGAAAGATTTAATAATAAAGTAATTTTATTGAAGATGTTAAAGGGTCATATCATTGATGGCAGGAGTTGTTATACCCGCAACCCGGAGCTGTTAAAGGGTTATAAGATGACACATGGCTATAAAGTCGGATGAGCAAGCTTCACCCAAAGCAGCAAAAATAGCTTCTTACACTTTCCCAAATGCGCTGCCGCAAGGTCTTCTGGGGGCAGTTTACGATTGGGGTGCTGTAAAGAAGAGAACAAATGTTAATATAACTAATTTACCGGATAGAAATGAAACGCATACAAGAGAATTATTAGATAATAATTTCCTTTTAGTCTTGAATACAATATGATTACTTGGTCACATAGTTACATGCAAGCAACAGTAAAATAACAGAGCTCCCAATTGTCCGGAGCCTATCCTGTAGCTCCCCAAGAACTAAAAAATAAAAAGAATCAGGTTTTCTAAGAACAGCCTATCCATGTCCTGATCAGCTCACTGACCAATCCAAGGTCATAAAAGACTTTAAAGATGCCCTTGTGATATTAATACAGATTCAATCCTATATTATGTGACACATTACAGCTGTGAGAGGGAGGGGTTACAATGTGATCACATGACTGATATCTTACCTATCATCGCTGTCTTCAGGGACACTGGTGCTTGATGTTAATGCACTGTCTATGCTTGCTAGAGATGTCTATCAAAGAAGAATAAAATGGAAGATGAGGTAAATCTATCTACATATATAGTAATAGTATATGAGAGTGTATTTTACAGAGCACTAATGCAAATAATATTATTATAATATATCCAGTAGCTGTATGACGCATGCAAGTACTCCTAGTGGGAGATGGCTGTATGACGCATGCAAGTACTCCTAGTGGGAGATAGCTGTATGACGCATGCAAGTACTCCTAGTGGGAGATAGCTGTATGACGAGCACAAGTACTCCTAGTGGGAGATAGCTGTATGACGCGCACAAGTACTCCTAGTGGGAGATAGCTGTATGACGCGCACAAGTACTCCTAGTGGGAGATAGCTGTATGACGCGCACAAGTACTCCTAGTGGGAGATAGCTGTATGACGCGCACAAGTACTCCTAGTGGGAGATAGCTGTATGACGCGCACAAGTACTCCTAGTGGGAGATAGCTGTATGACGCGCACAAGTACTCCTAGTGGGAGATGGCTGTATGACGCGCACAAGTACTCCTAGTGGGAGATGGCTGTATGACGCGCACAAGTACTCCTAGTGGGAGATGGCTGTATGACGCGCACAAGTACTCTTAGTGGGAGATGGCTGTATGAGGCGCGCAAGTACTCCTAGTGGGAGATGGCAGTATGACGCGCGCAAGTACTCCTAGTGGGAGATGGCTGTATGACGTGCGCAAGTACTCCTAGTGGGAGATGGCTGTATGAGGCGCGCAAGTACTCTTAGTGGGAGATAGCTGTATGAGGCGCGCAAGTACTCTTAGTGGGAGATAGCTGTATGAGGCGCGCAAGTACTCTTAGTGGGAGATGGCTGTATGAGGCACGCAAGTACTCCTAGTGGGAGATGGCTGTATGACGCGCGCAAGTACTCCTAGTGGGAGATGGCTGTATGAGGCGCACAAGTAGTCTTAGTGGGAGATGGCTCTATGAGGCGCGCAAGTACTCTTAGTGGGAGATGGCTCTATGAGGCGCGCAAGTACTCTTAGTGGGAGATGGCTGTATGAGGCGCGCAAGTACTCTTAGTGGGAGATGGCTCTATGAGGCGCGCAAGTACTCTTAGTGGGAGATGGTTGTATGATGAGCGCAAGTAGTCTTAGTGGGAGATGGCTGTATGAGGCGCACAAGTACTCCTAGTGGGAGATGGCTGTATGAGGCGCGCAAGTACTCTTAGTGGGAGATGGCTGTATGAGGCGCGCAAGTACTCTTAGTGGGAGATGGCTGTATGAGGCGCGCAAGTACTCTTAGTGGGAGATGGCTGTATGAGGCGCGCAAGTACTTACCAGAGATGGAGTAGCAATGCGCTTGCAGCTGTTTTCAGGCTCTTTGGAGTCCATGGATGCTAAATAAACACAGAAGAGAGGCCATACATGATTATTTGTACCATGTGCACTATTACTGCATATGCAGGTACACTCACTACCAAGTTTAACTTAAAATGATTCCTTTCTCTATTAAAAGATTTCTTGTTTTTTTGCACATGAATGTTGGTTTCTGTTCAGTATCAGAGCATTAAAATGTTGTCCTTATTAGTCAAGTAAATTGTGCATAATATATTGTTTCCTTCCAAAATGGGACTGGGTTTACAAAACTGAGAGAAATCTAACTGTAACCAGAAGCCGTTCCTAGGCCAACTCGGGCTGCGCTTAGGAGCAGAGGATATTTATTTATTTTTTTTATTTTTTGGGGGTTTAACAGATTTTGAAGAATGATTGAAGTCCTTTCCACTCATAGGTACCTAACTTTTTATTTATCAATCTAATTACATTTTATATTTGTTTTTATAAAGCAATGATTATTCTAGTGGACACCTCAATTTCTCAATATACTTTGGTTGTGAAAACTATAGACATGTGCATGACGAAAAAATTTGGTTCGGATACATTGAATTTGGAAAAATTTGAATCAATTCGGTTCGGATTCGTTTCGGATTTATTCGGATTCGAATAAATTCATCTGAATTCGGTTCCTTTTGGTATTTTGGAATTTCGGTAAGTATTCGGTGGGATGTGCTGTGTATTAGACAAGTATTATGTACTGTATAATAGGTGTAACCCATAGCAGAGTGATATAACCTAATATTCTGTACAATACTAGTGTAATCCATGGCCAGCCGAATCTACCGAATAAATCCGAACTAATTCGGATTTATTCGGTAGATTCGGCACTATTTTAATTCGGAAATTCGAATCGATCCGAATTCCAAATTTACTGAATTCGGCCGAATTTCCGAATCGATCTGAAACGAATCGCACATATCTAGAAAACTATGAGGCACAAATTAGCTAAATTATTGTGAGTCAGAAAGTATAGGGGCAGCAGATTCCCAGTACTAAGAGCCGCACAAAAAGTAAATACACCTCCGGCCTTGTCTTTTAATTCCAAAATATATTTTCATGTCATATAAATAAAGACCTATTAATGAAGTAGGTAGAGATATTAATGAAGTTGGAGAACACAACTCAGAAATTTCTTTTGAACAACTCACCTGTTTCTGCTGGAACCTCTGGTGTTACGTGGGGTCCTGTGATGTTATATAAAACAGTGTCCTCATGACTAGTTTTTAGCCACGGGTGCTCCATGATTACCTAAGTACACAAATATAAAAAAAACGTATAAATATGAATAAGGAATTATTTCCATGAGTAATCTTTATAAGTTAATGCTCAAATGGGAAATCACTGTAAAAAACAAACATCTGTAGCAGTTCTTTCATAATTACTTGTAGTGATCTGCTAATAATAAAAATAAACAACAATAATAACCATGCTAGGTACCGCCCCTGAAGATATCGCTGGATTTGCCAATGAAAAGCTGCAGATATGAACCGTCACTCTACAGCAGACATAGCCAACGTTAATTGTTTAAACTGATTGATCTTCAACAGGGGTTATGGGAATGGGTATAATTTTTTTTTTATGTAAACTGAAATAATATTGTATTTACAAATTGTGTATAAATGTTACCCACATGACTGTAATAAGTTATAGTATCTAATTGACAGCTTTGTTTTGTTATCCTTTGTTGAAAAGTAGTTTCATTCTGTAATAGCATATTGAGGTAGGCACAGGAGCGTGCATGTGTCTTGAACACTTCAAATACAAGAATATTTCAAATACTGTTCAAAGTACAGCTGCTATATAATAATCAAGACGTGCACATTCTTGAGTCTACCTTAGTATGCTTTACTGTTAAGGAATTACATTTTAAGGAAGAATACAAATAGAAAATAAATATATTTCAAGATTGAAGTAAACTGGAAACTAAGTGGAAAGTTGTTTGTTTAATTTACACTGCATCTGAATCATTAACATTTACATTTGACATTTCTGTTTCTTTGAAACTTGTTACTGTGTGTATTGACCACACAGTATTTGCTTCTTCTAAACATATAGATGTATCTGTAGGATGTTTGTATCTGTATAAAAGGTGCAGTTTGTATCTCACCTCCAGTGTGGCCCTCTTGCAGGGGTCAAGAACTAAAATCAGCTGGATCAGGTCCTGGCAGAGTGAGGATACATGGGAGGGGATGTTATAGCCGGAGAATATTTTTTCCAGCACCTCCTACAAGAAGCATCAGGAAGGAAAAGTTAGTAAATCTGAGGATACTTCCCCCCCATGTGCAGAATCTGTCATCTAGTGCTATTTATTTATCAATTTAATACTACGTATCTCATTGGTCCCTAGGGAATTAAATGTCTTGTACCTTCCTTGGTCACTTACCTCATTCTCCTCCCCATCGAAGGGCAGGAAGCCGGTGACGAGCTCGAATAAGATGACGCCCAGGCTCCATATATCCGCCGCTGGGCCATCATACGGCTTCTCCTGCAGCACCTCCGGAGCAGATGTATAGACTGTTCCGCAGAAGCTATCCAGCTCCTTCCCGGTGGTAAAGTGGGTGCTAATGCCGAAATCTGCCAGCTTTATGTTGTTATTAGAGTCCAGTAGGAGGTTTTCGCTCTGTAAAAGGGAAATGTATTGTTATTTACAGGAAATCAGATATTCAATGTAAATGGCAATAATTAGTGTAAATAGTGTTATTCCTTAGTATAGTCTTTAGCAACTCATAAACCTGCAAAATCTATTTTTCTCTTTTCCCGCAATCACTTACCTTCAGATCCCTGTGCACAATGCTGTTACTGTGCAGGTACTGAACCGCTGTGACCAGCTGAGAAGAAAGCGAAGAGACATTATTTAGCGCTTGTGCATTTCATTAGAAGGACTTGTGCAATTTTTGTATTAGACAACATACTTAAAGGGCTTTAAATTCAAATCCTCGTCACCATGAAGAGAAATCGCGCAACATCTTTGAGATTTTTTTTAGACCTTGTATTGCAATGCAGGAGTGTCTGTTTCGCATACAGAGCACTAAGTACCGATGAGATTTCATAGAATATCTCTTAAGTGGCGAGGTATTGAATATCAGGCCCTGAATGTACTACTGTTCATATAACTTAAAGGGACATAGACACATAACTCTATGGTTTTAGGGTAGAACAGGTGGCCTATTAGTGACGCACTATTGAAAGGAATCAGTCAGCATAGAGATCCTTCACCCTGAGATGTAATCCCTAAACCCAATAGAGTGCTATTTTGTAGACTTGTGCAATCGTGTCCTTCATTAGGATCAGAATCCTATTTAAGTAAGTGTTATTTGGCTCTTTTCAGAGCCAGATTGATTCTGGGGCAAGATCACCAAGTTAAGGTCTGGATCTGCAAAGATCTTAAAGGGATACTGAACCCAAATTTTTTTTATTTCGTGATTCAGATAGAGCACGCAATTTTAAGCAACTTTCTAATTTACTCCTATTATCAATGTTTCTTCGTTCTCTTGCTATCTTTATTTGAAAAAGAAGGCATCTAAGCTTTTTTTCTTGATTCAGACTCTGGACAGCCACTTTTTTATTGGTGGGTGAATTTATCCACCAATCAGCAAGGACAACCCAGATTGTTCACCAAAAATGGGCCGGCATCTAAACTTACATTCTTGCATTTCAAATAAAGATACCAAGAGAATAAAGAAAATTTGATAATAGGAGTAAATTAGAAAGTTGCTTAAAATTCCTTCCTCTATCTGAAAACGGAAAGAAGAAATGTGGGTTCAGTGTCCCTTTAACTTGGTGATCTTGCACCAGAAATCAAGAGATTAATAACAAAGTTAACAATTTTGTGTTCTTCTTGGGAGGTAACGACTTTGAGCTCCAGGTTCAGTACTAACAAAAGTAGTTTGGGATTGTGATCACTACAAAATCAGACTGGTAATATCAGCTCAGAAATCATTATCTACAGAAAACAAACACATGATAGTGATCAGCCCCATAGTTGTAAAACATCTCCATATAAAGACGTGTTAGTGAAGATCAGATGTGCACATAGGACTTACTTGATGGAACAGTATACCGGCCTCTTGCTCCTTAAGACCACCGGACTCTGGAATATACTCATACAGATCACCTGCATCCCAGATTAGTAAAATATATAGAAAAAAAGATTACAAAGTGTTGCAACATAACAAAGAACAGAATAAATTGGAAAAAGGAGTTGGGAGGAAAAGGTGTAAAAAATTATAAAGAGAAATACGAACAGTGGGAGGAGAAAAAAGAGATGAAAAACAGAACAGTAAATAAAAAAAGAAATTAACCCCTTCACGCCGCAAGGATGTTCTGTGCTGTCCTAACAGAGCTGGGCTTTAACGCCGTTTGGACGGCATGGAACTTCCTACCTTTATATGGGCGTCCTGCAGTCTCTCTCTTTGACGCAAGCTGTAATCGGACTGGGGGCGTGCCTAGAAGCATAGGCAGTCCTCCATGATCTGATCCTGGCCTTGAAATCACGTGATTGTATTGATGATCGCGTATTTACATTAGAACTTCCTTGTGATGTTAACACTTTGACCCCAGCGTGAAGGGGTTAAAGGAAACAAACTAGAACAGAATACACAGTAGGGTAACTTACCTCCACTGCAGTAGTCCATGATGAGAAATAAGGCAGATGGTGAATCTATTGCCTCATGGAACTTCACTGTAGAGAAGAGAGGGGGTTGTGGTTAGATATTAATGAGGATAAGTAAAAGGGAATTGTAACAAGATGAATATGGGAGATGGTCTGGGTTGGTCATCTGGTTCACTCACCAATGTTTGGGTGATCCAAGGTCTTCATAATATTGACTTCCCCGAAAAGCTGAAGAGAAGAAAAGGCTTTAAGTAATAGAAGTTTAACCTATTTGAATACTCAACACTAGACAGTCTGTGTATGCCCAGCACACGCTGCAGCCGCTTTACAAACTAACACCTCAGTACAACAGCTTTAGTTCTCTTCCAGTCCCCCGACATACACCCCAATAGCAACAATAACAGCTGGAAAATCCACAGTTTATTACGCTTGTTTTAATAGCCCTAAGTGTCAAATATATTCACTGTTCCTGCTAAATTTAATATAGTCCAGAGCACTAATAAAGCTCCATAAGTTTACAGCAGAGGAGCAATAATTTAACCCTCTTCTGCCAGAGTTTTTCATTTTTGAGAGAGTTTTAAAACATTCCTTACCGTGTCTAACTCCTCCTCCTCCATATCATCTTTGTTGATGATCTTGACAGCTACCTGAAAACATAAAATACATGTACATATAATTATATATTAAGTCTTATTTATACAGAATATTTTACTTTGTATGTACCAGGTGTAATTAATTTGTTTAGTGCAATGTAATAAAAATCAGGACATCTTTATTATATACTGTCCTACATCTAATGGTGATATGGAGCAGAAGATCTGCATATGAGGCCTGTGTCTTCCTCTCTATGTCACAGAAAGTAACATGATAGTGATAAGTGTCTCTTAGATACTCACTTGTTCTTGGGAGTCAATGTGTTTGCCAATCAGGACTTTACCAAAGCTGCCCTCACCAATTATATTTTGGAGGGCATACTTTCCAATACATAGTGAGGAGGCGCAGCCGCTACCATCCTCACTTTCCGCCATAGTGCCGGAGGCACCTGGCCTGGCTGCAGAAGAGAGAACAAAAGGAGATTATTAGTTATAAAGTCAGTTTTAACTAGAGTACACACACAGTTTTTCAGTAATGAAATTGAAACATTTCTGCGTGTGCGTAGTCTATATCTTGCTGTAAAAGAACATAATTACTATTCAATACTAAGTACAAGAGATTGTTGCTTACCTGATGCCAGTAGACGACTTGAAGTCAGTAAATATAATATACTAAGCGCAAATTCAATAGAGAAAACGATCAGGTGTGCTATGCACAAGCTGAAGAAACACAGTGATTCTTAGGCTCAACCTCTGCAGAACTTCTACCTGTCTATGATGTCACTGGTATTATGACATCATTTTACAGCATTAAAGCTTTCACCATTGCTATGGTAACCATGGCAGTCATGTGATAAGACTGAACAATTCAAACAAATAATCAGAAAA
The DNA here is from genome assembly GCF_027579735.1 of Bombina bombina. NCBI lineage: Eukaryota > Metazoa > Chordata > Amphibia > Anura > Bombinatoridae > Bombina > Bombina bombina. Next base: position 31,966,353 of record NC_069508.1, read on the forward strand.
TATTATATTAATACAAAATAAAAATATCATTAAATATTTGTGAGAGAAAATGAAATAGTTAAAAGTTTAGATATTTACTTTTTTTCTGTACCTCCATAAACACAGAAGCAACCAAAATGCCACAAACTATATATTTATTTCACATGATTATAATATAAAAAATAAACATGCCAGTTTTAGATTAATCTCACCAAATATAATAAGGTTTATAACTGTGTGCACGTGAATGTGTTTTTGGTTGTGAGCATGTGTGTCTGTGAGTGTGTGCTTATGTATTTGAGTGTGCTGTGTGTGTCTCTGCTGTGTGAGTGTACATGTGTGTGTATATGCCTATTATGTATTTGTGAGTGTGTGTGTGTCTGTGCTGTGTGTGTGTATGTGCCTGCCTATGTATTTGAGTGTTTTTCTGTATGTGGGTGCTTATGTATTTGTGAGTCTGTGTGTGTCTCTGAGTGTGCATGTGAGTGCATGTGCATGCTTATGTATTTGTGTGTGTGTCTATGCAGTGTGAGTATGTGTGTGCTTGTGTAAAATTTCTTGCAGAATATGTGTCTTTTGTGAGTCTGTGTGTGTGTATGTGCGTGCTTATGTATTTGTGTGTGTTTCTGTATGTGGGTGCTTATGTATTTTTGTGTGTGTCTATGCAGTATATGTGTGTTCTTGTATAAAATTTCTTGCAGAATAATTGTCTTTTGGATTCTACATAATTGACAGCAGATAAGAACCATAGGCCCAACATATCCTAAAAGTATAAGCTTATTCAGGGCTAGATGAACGCTAACTGTGCTCAAATTAAATCATAACGCTCCTGTTCTTGCGCTTGTATTACAAGTTGAAAGTAAAATGTTAGCACGTGAGCTATAGAGCTGGACCTATTTGGTAAGCATTATTGTGATGGTGTTGCTATTTGTGTCAGTACCAGTAGAGCTGGACCTATTTGGTAAGCATTATTGTGATGGTGTTGCTATTTGTGTCAATACCAGTAGAGCTGGACCTATTTGTTAAGCATTATTGTGATGGTATTGCTATTTGTGTCAGTACCAGTAGAGATGGACCTATTTGGTAAGCATTATTGTGATGATGTCGCTATTTGTGTCAGTACCAGTAGAGATGGACCTATTTGGTAAGCATTATTGTGATGGTGTCGCTATTTGTGTCAGTACCAGTAGAGATGGACCTATTTGGTAAGCATTATTGTGATGGTGTCGCTATTTGTGTCAGTACCAGTAGAGATGGACCTATTTGGTAAGCATTATTGTGATGATGTCGCTATTTGTGTCAGTACTAGTAGAGCTGGACCTATTTGGTAAGCATTATTGTGATGGTGTTGCTATTTGTGTCAGGACCAGTAGATCTGGACCTATTTGGTAAGCATTATTGTGATGGTGTCGCTATTTGTGTCAGTACCAGTAGAGATGGACCTATTTGGTAAGCATTATTGTGATGATGTCGCTATTTGTGTCAGTACTAGTAGAGCTGGACCTATTTGGTAAGCATTATTGTGATGGTGTCGCTATTTGTGTCAGGACCAGTAGATCTGGACCTATTTGGTAAGCATTATTGTGATGGTGTTGCTATTTGTGTCAGTAACAGTAGAGCTGGACCTATTTGGTAAGCATTATTGTGATGGTGTCGCTATTTGTGTCAGTACCAGTAGAGCTGGACCTATTTGGTAAGCATTATTGTGATGGTGTCGCTATTTGTGTCAGTACCAGTAGAGCTGGACCTATTTGGTAAGCATTATTGTGATGTTGTAGCTATTTGTGTCAGTACCAGTAGAGCTGGACCTACTTGGTAAGCATTATTGTGATGGTGTCACTATTTGTGTCAGTACCAGTAGAGCTGGACCTATTTGGTTAGCATTATTGTGATGGTGTCACTATTTGTGTCAGTACCAGTAGAGCTGGACCTATTTGGTAAGCATTATTGTGATGGTGTCGCTATTTGTGTCAGTACCAGTAGAGCTGGACCTATTTGGTAAGCATTATTGTGATGGTGTCACTATTTTTGTCAGTACCAGTAGAGCTGGACCTATTTGGTAAGCATTATTGTGATGGTGTAGCTATTTGTGTCAGTACCAGTAGAGCTGGACCTATTTGGTAAGCATTATTATGATGGTGTTGCTATTTGTGTCAGTACCAGTAGAGCTTGACCTATTTGGTAAGCATTATTGTGATGGTGTCGTTATTTGTGTCAGTACCAGTAGAGCTGAACTTATTTGGTAAGCATTATTGTGATGGTGTCGCTATTTTTGTTAGTACCAGTAGAGCTGGACCTATTTGGTAAGCATTATTTTGATGGTGTCACTATTTTTGTCAGTACCAGTAGAGCTGGACCTATTTGGTAAGCATTATTGTGGTGGTGTTGCTATTTGTGTCAGTACCAGTAGAGCTGGACCTATTTGGTAAGCATTATTGTGATGGTGTCACTATTTGTGTCAGTACCAATAGAGATGGACCTATTTGGTAAGCATAATTGTGATGGTGTTGCTATTTGTGTCAGTACCAGTAGAGCTAGACCTATTTGGTAAGCATTATTGTGATGGTGTTGCTATTTGTGTCAGTACCAGTAGAGCTGGACCTATTTGGTAAGCATTATTGTGATGGTGTCACTATTTGTGTCAGTACCAGTAGAGCTGGACCTATTTAGTAAGCATTATTGTGATGGTGTTGCTATTTGTGTCAGTACCAGTAGAGCTGGACCTATTTGGGAAGCATTATTGTGATGGTGTTGCTATTTGTGGCAGTACCAGTAGAGCTGGGCCTATTTGGGAAGCATAATTGTGATGGTGTTGCTATTTGTGTCAGTACCAGTAGAGCTGGACCTATTTGGTAAGCATTATTGTGATGGTGTTGCTATTTGTGTCAATACCAGTAGAGCTGGACCTATTTGTTAAGCATTATTGTGATGGTATTGCTATTTGTGTCAGTACCAGTAGAGATGGACCTATTTGGTAAGCATTATTGTGATGATGTCGCTATTTGTGTCAGTACCAGTAGAGATGGACCTATTTGGTAAGCATTATTGTGATGGTGTCGCTATTTGTGTCAGTACCAGTAGAGATGGACCTATTTGGTAAGCATTATTGTGATGATGTCGCTATTTGTGTCAGTACTAGTAGAGCTGGACCTATTTGGTAAGCATTATTGTGATGGTGTCGCTATTTGTGTCAGGACCAGTAGATCTGGACCTATTTGGTAAGCATTATTGTGATGGTGTCGCTATTTGTGTCAGTACCAGTAGAGATGGACCTATTTGGTAAGCATTATTGTGATGGTGTCGCTATTTGTGTCAGTACTAGTAGAGCTGGACCTATTTGGTAAGCATTATTGTGATGGTGTCGCTATTTGTGTCAGGACCAGTAGATCTGGACCTATTTGGTAAGCATTATTGTGATGGTGTTGCTATTTGTGTCAGTACCAGTAGAGCTGGACCTATTTGGTAAGCATTATTGTGATGGTGTTGCTATTTGTGTCAGTACCAGTAGAGCTGGACCTATTTGTTAAGCATTATTGTGATGGTGTCGCTATTTGTGTCAGTACCAGTAGAGCTGGACCTATTTGGTAAGCATTATTGTGATGTTGTAGCTATTTGTGTCAGTACCAGTAGAGCTGGACCTACTTGGTAAGCATTATTGTGATGGTGTCACTATTTGTGTCAGTACCAGTAGAGCTGGACCTATTTGGTTAGCATTATTGTGATGGTGTCACTATTTGTGTCAGTACCAGCAGAGCTGGACCTATTTGGTAAGCATTATTGTGATGGTGTCGCTATTTGTGTCAGTACCAGTAGAGCTGGACCTATTTGGTAAGCATTATTGTGATGGCGTCACTATTTTTGTCAGTACCAGTAGAGCTGGACCTATTTGGTAAGCATTATTGTGATGGTGTCACTATTTGTGTCAGTACCAGTAGAGCTGGACCTATTTGGTAAGCATTATTATGATGGTGTTGCTATTTGTGTCAGTACCAGTAGAGCTTGACCTATTTGGTAAGCATTATTGTGATGGTGTCGTTATTTGTGTCAGTACCAGTAGAGCTGAACTTATTTGGTAAGCATTATTGTGATGGTGTCGCTATTTTTGTTAGTACCAGTAGAGCTGGACCTATTTGGTAAGCATTATTTTGATGGTGTCACTATTTTTGTCAGTACCAGTAGAGCTGGACCTATTTGGTAAGCATTATTGTGGTGGTGTTGCTATTTGTGTCAGTACCAGTAGAGCTGGACCTATTTGGTAAGCATTATTGTGATGGTGTCACTATTTGTGTCAGTACCAATAGAGATGGACCTATTTGGTAAGCATAATTGTGATGGTGTTGCTATTTGTGTCAGTACCAGTAGAGCTAGACCTATTTGGTAAGCATTATTGTGATGGTGTTGCTATTTGTGTCAGTACCAGTAGAGCTGGACCTATTTGGTAAGCATTATTGTGATGGTGTCACTATTTGTGTCAGTACCAGTAGAGCTGGACCTATTTAGTAAGCATTATTGTGATGGTGTTGCTATTTGTGTCAGTACCAGTAGAGCTGGACCTATTTGGGAAGCATTATTGTGATGGTGTTGCTATTTGTGGCAGTACCAGTAGAGCTGGGCCTATTTGGGAAGCATAATTGTGATGGTGTTGCTATTTGTGTCAGTACCAGTAGAGCTGGACCTATTTGGGAAGCATTATTGTGATGGTGTTGCTATTTGTGTCAGTACCAGTAGAGCTGGACCTATGTGGTAAGCATTATTGTGATGGTGTCACTATTTGTGTCAGTACCAGTAGAGCTGGACCTATTTGGGAAGCATTATTGTGATGGTGTTGCTATTTGTGTCAGTACCAGTAGAGCTGGACCTATTTGGGAAGCATTATTGTGATGGTGTTGCTATTTGTGTCAATACCAGTAGAGCTGGACCTATTTGGTAAGCATTATTGTGATGGTATTGCTATTTGTGTCAGTACTAGTAGAGATGGACCTATTTGGTAAGCATTATTGTGATGATGTCGCTATTTGTGTCAGTACTAGTAGAGCTGGACCTATTTGGTAAGAATTATTGTGATGGTGTCGCTATTTGTGTCAGGACCAGTAGATCTGGACCTATTTGGTAAGCATTATTGTGATGGTGTTGCTATTTGTGTCAGTACCAGTAGAGCTGGACCTATTTGGTAAGCATTATTGTGATGGTGTTGCTATTTGTGTCAGTACCAGTAGAGCTGGACCTATTTGGTAAGCATTATTGTGATGGTGTTGCTATTTGTGTCAGTACCAGTAGAGCTGGACCTATTTGGTAAGCATTATTGTGATGGTGTTGCTATTTGTGTCAGTACCAGTAGAGCTTTACCTATTTGGTAAGCTTTTTTGTGATGGTGTTGCTATTTGTGTCAGTACCAGTAGAGATGGACCTATTTGGTAAGCATTATTGTGATGGTGTCACTATTTGTGTCAGTACCAGTAGAGATGGACCTATTTGGTAAGCATTATTGTGATGGTGACTCTATTTGTGTCAGTACCAGTAGAGCTGGACCTATTTGGTAAGCATTGTTGTGATGGTGTTGCTATTTGTGTCAGTACCAGTAGAGATGGACCTATTTGGTAAGCATTATTGTGATGGTGTCACTATTTGTGTCAGTACCAGTAGAGATGGACCTATTTGGTAAGCATTATTGTGATGGTGATGCTATTTGTGTCAGTGCCAGTAGAGCTGGACCTATTTGGTAAGCATTATTGTGATGGTGTTGCTATTTGTGTCAGTACCAGTAGAGATGGACCTATTTGGGAAGCATTATTGTGATGGTGATGCTATTTGTGTCAGTGCCAGTAGAGCTGGACCTATTTGGTAAGCATTATTGTGATGATGTCGCTATTTGTGTCAGTACCAGTAGAGCTGGACCTATTTAGTAAGCATTATTGTGATGGTGTTGCTATTTGTGTCAGTACCAGTAGAGCTGGAACTATTTGGGAATCATTATTGTGATGGTGTTGCTATTTGTGTCAGTACCAGTAGAGCTGGACCTATTTGGTAAACATTATTGTGATGGTGTCGCTATTTGTGTCAGTACTAGTAGAGCTGGACCTATTTGGTAAGCATTATTGTGATGGTGTCGCTCTTTGTGTCAGTACTAGTAGAGCTGGGACCTATTTGGTAAACATTATTGTAATGGTGTCGCTATTTGTGTCAGTACCAGTAGAGCTGGACCTATTTGGTAAGCATTATTGTGATGGTGTCACTTTTTGTGTCAGTACTAGTAGAGATGGACCTATTTGGTAAGCATTATTGTAATGGTGTTGCTTTTTGTGTCAGTACCAGTAGAGCTGGACCTATTTGGTAAGCATTATTGTGATGATGTCGCTATTTGTGTCAGTACCAGTAGAGCTGGACCTATTTAGTAAGCATTATTGTGATGGTGTTGCTAATTGTGTCAGTACCAGTAGAGCTGGAACTATTTGGGAAGCATTATTGTGATGGTGTTGCTATTTGTGTCAGTACCAGTAGAGCTAGACCTATTTGGTAAGCATTATTGTGATGGTGTTGCTATTTGTGTCAGTACCAGTAGAGCTGGACCTATTTGGTAAGCATTATTGTGATGTGTTGCTATTTGTGTCAGTACCAGTAGAGTTGGACCTATTTGGTAAGCATTATTGTGATGGTGTCGCTATTTGTGTCAGTACCAGTAGAGCTGGACCTATTTGGTAAGCATTTTTGTGATGGTGTCGATATTTGTGTCAGTACCAGTAGAGCTGGACCTATTTGGTAAGCATTATTGTGATGGTGTCGCTATTTGTGTCAGTACCAGTAGAGCTGGACCTATTTGGTAAGCATTATTGTGATGGTGTTGCTAATTGTGTCAGTACCAGTAGAGCTGGAACTATTTGGGAAGCATTATTGTGATGGTGTTGCTATTTGTGTCAGTACCAGTAGAGCTAGACCTATTTGGTAAGCATTATTGTGATGGTGTTGCTATTTGTGTCAGTACCAGTAGAGCTGGACCTATTCGGTAAGCATTATTGTGATGTGTTGCTATTTGTGTCAGTACCAGTAGAGTTGGACCTATTTGGTAAGCATTATTGTGATGGTGTCGCTATTTGTGTCAGTACCAGTAGAGCTGGACCTATTTGGTAAGCATTATTGTGATGGTGTCGATATTTGTGTCAGTACCAGTAGAGCTGGACCTATTTGGTAAGCATTATTGTTATGGTGTCGCTATTTGTGTCAGTACCAGTAGAGCTGGACCTATTTGGTAAGCATTATTGTGATGGTGACGCTATTTGTGTCAGTACCAGTAGAAGCTGGACCTATTTGGTAAGCATTATTGTGATGGTGACGCTATTTGTGTCAGTACCAGTAGAAGCTGGACCTATTTGGTAAGCATTATTGTGATGGTGACGCTATTTGTGTCAGTACCAGTAGAGCTGGACCTATTTGGTAAGCATTATTGTGATGGTGTCGCTATTTGTGTCAGTACCAGTAGAGATGGACCTATTTGGTAAGCATTATTGTGATGGTGTCGCTATTTGTGTCAGTACTAGTAGAGCTGGGACCTATTTGGTAAGCATTATTGTGATGGTGTCGCTATTTGTGTCAGTACCAGTAGAGCTGGACCTATTTGGTAAGCATTATTGTGATTGTGTCGCTATTTGTGTCAGTACCAGTAGAGCTGGACCTATTTGGTAAGCATTATTATGATGGTGACACTATTTTTGTCAGTACCAGTAGAGCTGGACCTATTTGGTAAGCATTATTGTGATGGTGACGCTATTTGTGTCAGTACCAGTAGAGCTGGACCTATTTGGTAAGCATTATTGTGATGGTGTCGCTATTTGTGTCAGTACCAGTAGAGCTGGACCTATTTGGTAAGCATTATTGTGATGGTGTCACTATTTGTGTCAGTACCAGCAGAGCTGGACCTATTTGGTAAGCATTATTGTGATGGTGTCACTTTTTGTGTCAGTACCAGCAGAGCTGGACCTATTTGGTAAGCATTATTGTGATGGTGTCACTATTTGTGTCAGTACCAGTAGAGCTGGACCTATTTGGTAAGCATTATTGTGATGGTGACGCTATTTGTGTCAGTACCAGTAGAGTTGGACCTATTTGGTAAGCATTATTGTGATGGTGTCGCTATTTGTGTCAGTACCAGTAGAGCTGGACCTATTTGGTAAGCATTATTGTGATGGTGACGCTATTTGTGCCAGTACCAGTAGAGCTGGACCTATTTGGTAAGCATTATTGTGATGGTGACGCTATTTGTGTCAGTACCAGTAGAGCTGGACCTATTTGGTAAGCATTATTGTGATGGTGTCACTATTTGTGTCAGTACCAGTAGAGCTGGACCTATTTGGTAAGCATTATTGTGATGGTGTCGCTATTTGTGTCAGTACCAGTAGAGTTGGACCTATTTGGTAAGCATTATTGTGATGGTGTCACTATTTGTGTCAGTACCAGTAGAGCTGGACCTATTTGGTAAGCATTATTGTGATGGTGTCGCTATTTGTGTCAGTACCAGTAGATCTGGGACTTAGCTATATTGGGGTTTGTTTGTTAATGTTGAATTGAGGGGCATTCAGACAGGTTGTGCTGAGGGATAATGCCAATGGTGGCTGTGTTAGCAGATCCTGGTCAGTGTTATGGTTAGGGAGGTGTTCAGCTTGTTTTGGTGACAGTTAATCGCAGTGGGGGAGTCACGGTATGAGAAGGTGGACAGTAACACTTCTCCCTATATCATATAGGTAGCTGCTGGTCATAGCAACTGCTGTTATTATTTAGTGACCTGCAGACAGAACAATATAACAGCATAATTGGTATCTGAGGGTGATCAGGTCAGTAAAATTGAGCTGGTTGAAAACTCTTCTGTCTACATATTTTTTAGTTGCTCTGTTTTAGAGTCAAATCTTTTAAAGTTTACAATCTGAAGACATCATTCCTAGATCTAGTCTTTGGTTTTAATAGAAACAACATTCCAATCCATTAGAAGTATGAATTAGCCGCTAACTGATAATACATATGAGATAGATCTGGAGCACACAGAGCAACAATATTTGTAGGTTTTAGATTTTTTCAAGGCCCAATAATAAAAGATAAATAAAAGGTAAGTAGGCACCAGCCAATGGGAAATGAGGATTATAATCTAAAAATGTATATAGTGTAGTTCTTGTCTGCCTTTTGTGTTTGATTGCAGTTTATAATCTCCTAACAAACAAATTAATGACTTGTGCAATTATTCCTTTCCTATCATTTTGTGTTCATTTTTAATTACAATTTTTATTACTTGCAAACACTAAATTGCAATTATAGAGGGTTGACATACCTGCATCCTGTGGGACCTCTCATATTCGCAGATTGTAGAGTGTGGTATCTTCACCGCATTCTGTCACTGTCATTCCGTTCACACGTGTCCATGATGACACAAGGGTTGAACCTAGCAACATGACATTGGTTTTAAAGTCTGCACACATGATCACCCATAGGCAGATACGTGTATGGGCCTATAAACACCAGCAGCACAATCTTTCTGTTACTCTGGTTTAAAACGCCCTAGCTCCCCGAAGCCACCTGTGGTATTCATTGCTTGTCTAAAATCAAACTTGGAAAACAGCACCAACCATGTATGTACTTTCAGGCACGGAATTCAGGATCTGCCACATTCAAAATGCAATGAAAAGGAATAGAATACCAGTCTTTATTTTGAAAGGGACGTTATTTATTTCATCAGGGTCCAAGGGAATACAGACAACCTTTTGCACCTACCGTAGGCCCTTAACCCCTTGCACCATATGGACGTAGGTATTGACGCTGCACCTACGTCCAACACTGTAGCACATGCTGTGGTCCCTACTGTCAGCTTAGACAGTGGAGACTGCAGGTGTGGGAAGAAGGCAACTGCCTTCATATAGTAAGGGAGCGCCATTCGTCCTCCCTCACTATATGAAGGCAGATCGCCAATAATTACAGGGAGTGACAAAAAAAATAAAAAGCCCTAAATAGCATACTGGTAGACAGTCACAGAAGATGGTGGTGACCAGTGAAGGGGGAAAAGAGCTGTTTGGGAGGGATCAGGGGGCAAAAATTAACCTTACAATATAACTGATTTATCCCTTCTCTGCCAGGAATTTCAAGTGTGGTGCACAGCTGAATTTAGTGGTCTTCTAATTGCCAAAAAACAATGACAAAGCCATGCATGTGGCTGGTATTTCTAAACAAAGGGGGTCCCAGAGAAGCTTTTACAACCATGTGTCTTATGACTGCAGTAGTTGTGTGTAAATAATTTCAGTGAGAAACAGTTTTTGAAAATGTTAACACATTTTTTTATATGATCTGGCAGCCAAATAGTAGCATCAAATATACATAAATATAAAAATGTGTCTAGAGTTTTCATAGCTAAATAAAAAAAACCAATGTCTTTATTTCTGTTTAACCCCTTAACGACCGACGACATGCAGGGTACGTCCTCCAAAAAAATATCCTTAACATTCGAGGACGTACCCTGCACGTTGTCGGTCTGGGAAAGCGGTGGAAGCGATTCTGATCGCTTCCAGCTGCTTTCCAGTTATAGCAGTGATGCCTCGATATCGAGGCATCCTGCAATAACCCTCCTTGGCCTTCCAATGAAGAGTGTCTGCACCGGACATCGATGGCTCAAGCACTTTGTAAGAAAATTAGATTATTTTTAGGATGGTACACAATGCATTGATATTAAATGTGCCTTTAAGACTTGTCATTCAAAAACGGAGTGTTTTTGCAGTCTTAAGTTATGATTGCGACAATTAAATGTTCCAAATAGAATTCATCCTGGAAAAAAAAAGTGTATGTAGTTTATTTATAGTCATTTCTAAAGGACCAGTCAATACAGTAGAATTGCATAATCAACAAATGCATGATAAAAAGACAATGCAATAGCACTTAGTCTGAACTTCAAATATGTAGTAGATATAATTCTGGCAAATTTCTATGTCTATTTCCATATGACAGCTATTAGCCAATCACAAATGCATATACGTATATTCTGTGAATTCTTGCACATGCTCAGTAGGAGCTGGTAACAAAGTGTAAATATAAAAAGACTGTGCAAATTGTGTTAATGGGAGTAAATTGGAAAGTTGTTTAAAATTGCTGCTCTATCTGAATCATGAAAGTTTAATTTTGTCCTGAGTGTCCCTTTAATTCTTTTCCAATACACAAAATGTGCAAATAAGTCCATATTTCAGGTTCTGCTTATTCATGTCAAATTCTGGGGGAGGGGGGAATAGAATGCTGTGATTATATTAAATTGGCTTAGCAAGAAATAGCCATTAATGCTTTACTAAGTTTTTGTCTGGCTAATACTTCAGTTTTTATTTACGTGTGTACTTAATATACTTCTATCATTTTCCAGTTAAATGAAATCAGAAGATAGTATTAGACTTATGTACTGCGCATCCTAAAACTGAGATACGTTTTTAGTATTGCGTTTTTGCCTATTTGAAGAATGTTGGTGTGCGCTGTAGATCTATTTTTTTTTTCCTCAGGTGAAGAAAGTGTGTGTCCCCTTTTCCCCACAACATAATGCACTTGTCATTATCATTTATAAAGTGCCCATATTTTACTAAGCACCAAACAAGGTTAGAAGTTTCAAAACTCTGTTGCCAGTTCCTATTCTACATAGGAAACCCATGACAACACGCGTTTCACACATGAGAGAGTGTGTGGAATATGCTACCCAGTGATTAAATTGATGCAAGAACTCATCTATGTATTTCACAAATTAACTACAGAATATGACACAAGCTAAACTGTGGCGGCAACAACATGAACATTTTGCCAACACAGACATATTTGCTGTATAGACACTGACAGTAAATACTTCTCATTTTTTCAGGTTGTTGTCTGGACTTGTGAATCATTTCTTGCTCATTTGGTGCATGAGGACATGGAGATTCCACCATTTTCTCCCATAAAGAGGGTCAGTTATGTGTTCATACAAGAACTAATAATTTGTAAGGTTCCATCATCTACATTTTTTGTTTTTTACCCTAGAATAATGTTTAGTTGCAACTACAGTAAATCGGAAGAATGATTATCTTCACCCACACAAACGTCTTGTCCAACCAAAGTTCCGGGAGGGGGGGGGGGTTATGTTGTGTGTATGGACCAAGGGAAAGATTCAGACAAAGCATACGATTTCAATCAAATGTGCTTTGTTCCTCTGGTATTCTTTATTGAATAAATACATAGGTTACTAGAAATACATGCCATATAGTGCTCTAGACACACTCCTTAGCTTACATCACTGCTTTTCAACAAAAGATACCAAGAGAACACACATTTGATAATAAAAGTAAATTAGAAAGTTGTAAATTGTACGTTTTGTCTGAATCGTGAGACATTTTTTGGTTGTCATGTCCCTTTAAAGGGTTTTAGTTTTAATTAACCCCTACAAAAGGCCTAAATTTATATCTAAATAAGCATCACACACAGCTGCACTATTATCACATTTGCTTCATTCTCTGGGTATCCTTTACTGGGAGATAACGGAGCGCACACTGGGTGAACTAATGACACAAGGCATTTATGTGCAGCCACCAATCAGCAGCTAGCTCACAGTAATGCATTGCTTCTGAACCTACCTAGGTATGCTTTTCAACAAAGTATTCCAAGAAAACAAAGCAAAATAGATTGTTACAAATATATTGGATCGATGTCTAAAATCTCATGCTCGCTCTGAATCATAAATAATTTTGGGTCTCGTATCCCTTTAATCTTTAAGGCTTGGGGTACAAATGCATTTTCAAATATCCAAGTAAGATTTCCCAAAATATAAAGCGCACGCATTCTATTATTTGTAAATATGACATATAATGCCTAATATAATAATTACATTTCTTCTAAATCAGATGAAGCTCAACCAGCCAATATTCAGGAAATCCGATCAATATTTCTTGCCATAAAAACCTGGAAATGTCACCATATAAAGTAAAACATAAAGGGTGGCTGGCATTGTGTAATACAATTTAAAGGGACAGTCTTGACAAAATTTTAAACTTTCATGATTCAGATAGGGCATGCAATTTTAATCAACCTTCCAATTTGCTTTTATCATCAAATGTGCTTTGTTCTTTTGGTGTTCTTTGTTGAAAGCTAAACCTAGGTAGGCTCATATGTTAATTTCTAAGCCTTTGAAGACCATCTCTTATCTCAGTGTATTTTGACGTTTTTTTACAGCTAGACAGCGCTAGTTAATGTGTGCTATATAGATAACATTGTGCTCATTTCTGTGGAGTTATTAATGAGTCAGCACTGAATGATTAAAATGCAAGTCTGTGAAAAGAACTGTGATAAGGGAGCAGTCTGCAGAGGTTTAGATACAAGGTAATTGTCATGAGATGCAGGACATATGCAGGACACAGCAATGATGGTACAACTCTATTTTATTACAGAGCATAGCAATACACATCCAGACAGGTTGATTGTACTAAACTAACTGCGACACAGACACCGGACCTAAGCCCCGCCCACATGCTAGTGACATCACATCCTGCTATCATCACATCTTCCCCTTTTTCAAAGGCAAAGCATACATTCGCATATATTAAATAACAAGGTACACCAACAGGGTATACAACAACATTTTGTTTTAGAACATTATAAAAACAGATAGATTAGAAAACATGAACAAATAAATTACATCCTGACTTGGACATCGGGGTAGACTACCCTAGTCCACAGTGACCATGGGATTATTCTGCCCATACTTCCGGTCACTGTTCTAGCTAAAGTCAGTCCCTGTATCGGGCCGGAAGCCTCACCACTCTTCCGCTTGATGTAACTTTGCATGAACTGTCCTCTGATACAGAAGATGGTGAACAAGAGTCTGCTGGAGGCAAAGATATATCCCCGCTATGATCTTGCTGAGGGGAAGGCACCTCTCTTAGAACAGGAGATCCCACCGGCGGTGGTACTGAGGTATCCGGTTCCAGACTCTCAGGTACAGGCTGAAGATGTCTTCGGTTACGGCGTGTAACCGTCCCTCCCTCTGTAAGGACTGTGTAAGACCTTGGTTCTGGAGAGCGGCCCACTACCGTAGCAGGCGTCTTCCATTTCTTCTCATCATCCAGTTTAATTCTGACACTTTGGCCCGCTTTCAGTTCCTGTAAAGGCCTGACAGAATGTCTCCTGTCGTAGAAGAAACGATAACCCTTTTTGGCCTCTTCATCCCTCCTAAGGACTTCGTCCCGAGGAACAGGGCCAGGCGGCTTGAAGACACCCACTGAGGGTAAAGTGGTGCGAATCTGGCGTCCTAGCATCAGCTGTGCCGGGCTAAACCCGGTGGCTTGAATGGGCGTCGCCCTGTATGACAAGAGGGCTAGGTACGGTTCAGATTGCTTTAGGATGAATTTTGTTGTTTGAACTGCCCTTTCAGCCATTCCGTTGGCCTGCGGATAATGTGGACTTGACGTGGAATGTACAAAATCATATTCCCTGCTGAAAGCACTGAACTCTGTAGAAGCGAACTGCATGCCATTATCACTCACCAGCTCCATTGGAATGCCCCAGCGGGCGAACAAGCTCTTCAGGCGAATGATAACGGCCTGACTTGTGATATCATTCAGGGGTGCTATTTCCAAATACCTGGAATAGTAGTCGATAACAACAAGAAACTTTTTCCCGTGCAGTTCGCACAAATCAGCAGCTATTTTCTGCCACGGCCCCGCAGGCAGCGGAGTAGACATTAAGGGCTCCCTTCTCTGAGTAGGCCGGCGTTCCCGGCAAAAGGCACATTTAGACACGTGATTTGCAATGTCGGAGCTGATCCCAGGCCACCACACAGCTGTAGCTGCTCTTTCTCTGCACTTTGTAATGCCTAAGTGGCCATCGTGAATCCTGTTTAACATCTCCTTCCTCATGCTGACAGGAATTACAATACGGTCTTGGAACAGTACCAACCCCTCCAGCTCCGTGAGCTGTGACCTCTCTGGCTGGTAAGCATTTAAAGACATCCAGGCTGCCCGGCTCTCGGGCCAGCCATCTCTTATGTACCTTATAACTTCTTGCAGATCTGTGTCCAAATATGTCTCTTTCTTTATCTCTTCCAGTTTCCTTGAAGAAATGGACTTAGAGGCCAGAACTGAATCAACATACACTTTTACATCCGACTCTGTGGAGGATTCTTCAGCAGCAGCCAGCGGGAGCCTGGACAGTGTATCTGCCACAACCAGCTGCTTCCCCGGCACATGCACTGCCTGAACATTGAACCTGAGTAGTCTCATTAAAAGTCTCTGGCATCTCAAGGGTGTTTTGTCGATGTCATAAGAATTGATAAGAGGGACTAGCGGTTTGTGGTCAGTTTCCAGACTAAATTTCTCCAAACCCACTAGATAACGCTGAAAGCGCTCACAGGCCCAAACTGCAGCCAGGCACTCTTTCTCAATTTGAGCGTATTTTGACTCCGCAGCCGTCAGTGTGCGGGAACAGTAGGCGATGGGCTGTAGTTTGTTGTCATTCAGTTGCAGGAGTGCAGCCCCCAACCCATAACTGCTTGCATCAGCACTAACCACAGTCTTTTTTGAAGGGTCGTAGAACCCCAGCACTGGGGCAGACCCCAGCAGGGACTTAGCATGCAGGAACGCTTTTTCTTGTGAGGGTCCCCAGACCCAGGCAACATCTTTCTTAAGCAACTCTGTGATAGGGTGCAAAACTGTAGATAAATCTGGAAGAAACTTGCCCACGTAATTTACAAGGCCCAATATCTGTCTCAGCTCATGTACATCAGAAGGGCTTTTCATCTGTTCGATAGCCCGAATTTTCTCGGGGTCCGGCTTGATGCCATCCCCGTTGATGATATGCCCAAAGTAGCATAATTCAGTTTTCCTAAAATGACATTTTTCTTTATTCAGCTTCAGCCCAGACTCTTTGATAGCCTGCAGCACACAACTCAAACGCTGATCATGCTCCTCCACTGTAGACCCATACACTAGAATGTCGTCCATTACGACTGCTGTGCCCACGTGGCCACTCAGGAGAGAACTCATTTCCCTCTGAAAGATCTCAGGAGCGGAGGATATCCCAAAGGGAAGTCTGCAGAAACAGAACCGACCTACCGGAGTGATAAAGGTAGTCAGTTTGCGGCACTTTGGATCCAGGGGGATCTGCCAAAAGCCGCTAGAAGCGTCTAATGTGGAAAAGAACTTCGCCCCAGCCAACTTCGGGGCTATATCTTCCAGTGTCGGCAGCACAAATCTCTCCCTCTTCACTGCCTCATTCAACCTTTTCAGGTCCACACAGATGCGCACCTTTCCGTTTTTCTTTGCAACTGGAACAATGGGGGCACACCAATCAGTTGCTTCAACAACCTCTTCAATAACCCCCATAGACTTCATGCGCATGAGCTCTTTCTCCACTTGAGGCATGAGCGGGAACGGAATTCTACGAGGAGTAGAAATACTATACGGGACTGCGTCACTTTTAAGTGCTATACGGACAGGTTTGCAGCTCAGTAGGCCCAACTCGCCAAACATATCTTCAGAGATCTCATTCACTCTGGCCACGAGGCCCAAGTCACAGGCTGCTTTTCTGCTCAATAAACTGTTAACACACTGACCTCGGATCACATGCACCCACATGGTGAACTTCCTTTGTTTGTACTCACAGCTGGCAAGAAATTTCCCCACACAATCAATGCGGCCACCAGGACTATGAACATTTGTAGTAACCTTCGCCAGCTGGGGCTGTCGAGGCAGTTTCATAAATTCAGCAAAAGACATTACAGTGATATCAGCTCCTGTGTCAATCTTAAAATCAACATTGGCTCCCATTACAGTAAAGGTAACTTTCCAATCTTCCTCTGAGCTTGTCCGTTCCACAACAGACCCCACAAAAGACACTTCCTGACCCTCCTGGTCACTGTCCACCTGCATCTCCTTAATGTATTCAGTTTTACACACCACTTCAAAATGGCCTATTCTGTTACATTTTCTGCATCTTTTATCTCTGGCCGGGCATATAGCACTCTGATCATGAGCCCGGTAGCACCGTGTGCATCGGCCATGTTGCGCCCATCCACTTCTAGGCCTTTCCAGTACTTTAGATCTACCGCTCACACTGTGCCTTTCACTAGTAATTTTCCTAGACTGTTGCACTTCATCCACAATACTCTCAGACCTCAGATCAGCACTTTGCTTTTTCACCAGTTCACTCTGGCGGGCCATCCTAATAGCCCCGTCTAATGTTAAATCAGGCTCTAACTGCAGCTTCAGGGAGACTTCAGCATCTGCAATTCCAATAACTATTCTGTCTCTGATTTGCTCTTCTTTAGCAACACCAAACTCACAGAATTCAGCTAATTCATACAGGCTGCGCACAAATGACTCCACAGATTCTCCCACACGCTGATTACGTTTGTGAAAACAAGCTCTCTCATGAATCACATTTCTTTTGGGCACAAAGTGGGCACTGAGTTTATCCATAACTATATCAAAGTTAACTTCTTCCCCTTCTTGGAAAGTAAAAGCATTGAACACTGGCTCTACATCTTTCCCCATAGAGTATAAAAGAGAATTAACTTGTACTTCACCACTCTCCTTGTTCAGTTTGGATGCAATCCTGAAGCGCTGAAACCGCTGACGCCATGTGGGCCAAGCTGCAGGCTGAGAAAAGTCAAAAGGCTCAGGTGGGGTAAACTTTGACATCGTTATCATCAGAAACAGAAGCGTAGTCCAGAACTTCTGACACCATGTCATGAGATGCAGGACATATGCAGGACACAGCAATGATGGTACAACTCTATTTTATTACAGAGCATAGCAATACACATCCAGACAGGTTGATTGTACTAAACTAACTGCGACACAGACACCGGACCTAAGCCCCGCCCACATGCTAGTGACATCACATCCTGCTATCATCACAGTAATCACAGAGGTAAAAAGTATATTAATATAACTGTGTTGCTTATGCAAGACTGGGGAATTTGTAAACGATAAAAATTCTGGATTAGACTGTCTCAATGAGGTTTTTCTGACAATGTTATTGATTCCCTATGTCAGGCATGGAAACCTGTTGCCAGACATATTTATCTTGTCATCTGGAAAACCTGAAGGGCTCGTTCTGTTTTGTTTTATAAGGAAATTGCTTAAATAAAATTCCTGGCTTTTGTTCAGGCTCTGATGAGAATTAAATTATTTGTCCAGTTTTTCCTCCTTGGAATCTTAATCTGGTTTTGAGGGTTCTTCAAACTCCTCCTTTTGAGCTGATACATGGTTTAGACCTTCATATTTTAGCGTATTTGGTCACGGGGGGGAAACTCCCCCTGAGCGGATTACAGATTATTCCACTAGAGCAGTTGCTATTTCTTGGGCCTTTTCGTAATGAGGCTATAATTGATCAGATTTGTAAGACAGCAACTTGGTCGTTGTTACACACTTTTTCTA
The DNA here is from genome assembly GCF_027579735.1 of Bombina bombina. NCBI lineage: Eukaryota > Metazoa > Chordata > Amphibia > Anura > Bombinatoridae > Bombina > Bombina bombina. The sequence goes on from NC_069508.1 coordinate 31,984,736, forward strand.
AGTTTTATCACTTTGATGTTTGCACTTCTTCTGAGGCTGCCTTTGGAAGGAAAGTTCTGTGGGACATAGTGCCTGAATAGTAACATCCAGCCTTCTCTGTTCTTCCCCCTATTCACGGTGGTCTTGTGGACTCCACAGCATGGGTATTGATTTCCACATTTTATGACTCATGGAGGCCCATTTATCAAGCTCTGTATGGAGCGTGTGGGCCCGTGTTTCTGGCGAGTCTTCAGACTCGCCAGAAACGCAAGTTATGGAGCAGCGCTCCATAACCCTGTCCGCCTGCTCTGAGCAGCCGGACAGAGATCGCCACAATTCAACCCGATCATGTTGATTGACATCTCCTTGCTGGCGGCCAATTGGCTGCGAGTCTGTAGGGGGCGGCGTTGCACCAGCAGCCCACAATGCTGAATACGGAGAGGGTATTGCTCTCCGCATTCAGCGATGTCTGTCGGAACTGATCCGCACTGTCGGATCAGGTCCGACAGACATTTGGTAAATAGGCCTCATGGACTCTGATGGATAGAACAAATGTATGCTTACCCAATAAATATATTTCTTTCATGATGCTGAGAGTCCACCCTTTTTTGTTCAAATGGCAGCAGCACTTCTTCGTCCTGCTTTATCTTTCGTGGGGTTTTCCCCCCTCTTCTACTTGGCTATATGTATGACTGAGGATCATGGGAAGTGGGAGGGATTTAAAGCTCTGCTTTGTTGGGGTGTCTCTTGCCTCCTCCTAGTGGTCAGTAAGGGAATATTCCCACAGGTGAAAACTTGTGGACCCTCACCATCATGAAAGAAATGAACTTATCAGGCAAGCATACATTTTTTTTCTCTGCAGTGCATGGCTTAAATGCTTCTTGGATGCATAATTAAAAGGACGTAAAACACGTCTGAAGCACTATATGGCAGCAGTTTTAGAAGAATGTTGTCCATTTACAAGAGCACTAGGGGACACAAAAGTGTCTGTTATTCCAAAACAGTGCATCTGTAATGTATTACACATGTCTTGTTACTACCAATAAGGTAGCAGGAGATCTGCTTATTAGCCAGTGAGAATTCAGTCCTTAAGGCCTAGCTGCACTTCCTGATAACGTCACAATCAAAGGAAATTGCTTTAACTTTTATACAAAAACATTAAAGATGTTTAAACTTTTTTTTTTCTAAGTATGATTCCATTTTCAGTCCATTTTTAGGTTAAATTTTTTTTTTATTTAACCTCCGCTTTAAAGGAACAAAATTAAAGGGGACAGACAGTAAAGTCAAAATTAAAGTGAAAGTCAGTCCTAGCATTTTACAAACGCTAGGATTGACTATTGAAACAAAGGGGACTTTTATTCATGAGGTATAAGATACTTCATGTAGAAAGCTCATTTATTTGTTTCAATCGATCTCCGTTGTTAGCTGCTACAGCAGCCCATAGCTAAAACATTTTTTGCTAAGAGGTGACGTTTTCACCTCTTAGCCAATAGCCGTGCGGTAAATCCAGCTTGGCACCCATAGGAAAACGTCACCTATTAGCAAAAAAAAAAATTTTTAACCGCGGGCTGCTGTAGCAGTTAAAAACGGCGATCGATTGAAACAAATAAAGGAGCTTTCTACATGAAGTATCTTATACTTCATGAATAAAAGTCCCCTTCATTTGTTTCAATAGGATTGACTTTCACTTTAAAGTGATGGTAAATTTTTACTCTGCAAGTATTAATCACACAATTCATCCCTATATGTAATAAATTACGATGTTCTTATGTATAACAAATGTATATTTTTCTCAGTCGTAACCCTCAGCACCTCCCCATGCATTACTTCCTGGTATTATCTTCATCCCGGCGAGAGCGCTGAAACACCCTTCTCCACATCACAGCACTGGCATGTCAACCTTCGTTCCTCTTTGCGAAGTCTAGAAGGGCGTATTTCATTAGGGGTGTGTCGCCGAGTGGCCTGGTGTGTCAGTGGACTAAAAACGTGATCTGACTAAAATAATGGCGAATGATCTACGGGAGGAGGATGAATATAAAATAATTAGATATATAATCATAAATATATAGATATATACTGTGAATATGGGTATATGATGAATTAAACTCACATTGTTTTGGGACTGCAATTCAGATTGCTAATTTAAGGTAGTCCTAGTTTACCATCTCTTTAACTTTGTTTAAAGAGACAGTAAACACCAGAATTTTTGTTGTTTAAAAAGGTAGATAATTCCTTTATTACCCGTTCCCCAATTTTGCATAACCAACACAGTTATAATAATATACTTTTTACTTCTGTGATAACCTTGTATCTATGGCTCTGCAAACTGCCCCCTTATTTCAGTTCTTTTGACAGACTTGCATTTTTAGCCAATCAGTGCTTGCTCCTAGGAGCTTCATGTGCCTGAGCTCAATGTTATCTATATGAAACACATGAACTAACGCCCTCTAGTGGTGAAAACTGTCAAAATGCTTTCAGATTGGCCTTCAAGGTCTAATTAATTAGCATATATACCTCCTAGATGTAGCTTTCAACTAAGAATACCAAGAGAACAAAGCAAAATTGGTAATAAAAGTAAATTGGAAAGTTGTTTAGAATAGCATGCCCTATTTAAATCATGAGTTGTTTTTTTTTACTCGACTGTCCCTTTAAATACAACATGCAAGTTAGTTGAAGAGCTCATAGGAGCACAGGAGTGTGCACGTGTCTAATTTTATGGCGACAGTGTTTGCAACAATATTTAAAACTGCTACAAAGAATATTGCAATACACTGCTGCCATAGAGTATTAAAGGAATCGTCTAGTTAAAATTAAACTTTCATGAGTCAGAGCTCCAATTTTAAGCAACTTTCTAATTTACTCCTATTATCAAATTTTCTTCACTCTCCTGGTATCTTTATTTGAAAAAGCAAGAATGTAAGCATAGGAACAGGCCCATTTTTGGTTCAGCACCTAAAGGTGGCCACCACTCCGCAAGCGCTACCCAGCGCTGAACCAAAAATGAGCCGGGTCCTAACCTTACATTTAAATAAAGATACCAAGAGGACAAATAAAAATTAACAGGAGTAAATTAGAAAGTTGCTTAAAATTACTGCTCTATCTTAACCGTTAACGTTTTTAATTTTGTCTAGACTATTCTTTTAAAGACACGTGCACGCTTGTGTGCTCTTATGAGACTACACAGATTTACCCTTCAGCTAAGGATACTTGATGACAAAACGTTTTTTTCTAAACCATGTAAGTTTTGACTTTACTGTCCCTTTAAACTTTCACTTTGACTTACAACTTCTTATGTTGAAATTTTGAGCCCAATTCTCAAAACCTGGGAATGGAGAGAAATCCGCTTATTTCACCATCTTGCAAAGTAAGTGTTTCTCCTTTTCATAAAGATATTAATGAACTCCCCTTAATTATATACACAGCTTCTATGTTAAAAACCGCTTTAGAACAATCCCGGAGGGGCCTTGTTAAACTGATAAAGGCACTATGTGTGTTTTTGCAAACAGTTCTGCCATACATGTACATGCACACTCCTGAGTCTACTTCAGTATGCTCTCAGGGAAATCATTAGAGCTTTTCAGTTCTGCATTAAAATATCCCTTTAATGTAAACAACGGAACTACCTATAAATAAATTCAATAACACACAGAAAGATTTAATAATAAAGTAATTTTATTGAAGATGTTAAAGGGTCATATCATTGATGGCAGGAGTTGTTATACCCGCAACCCGGAGCTGTTAAAGGGTTATAAGATGACACATGGCTATAAAGTCGGATGAGCAAGCTTCACCCAAAGCAGCAAAAATAGCTTCTTACACTTTCCCAAATGCGCTGCCGCAAGGTCTTCTGGGGGCAATTTACGATTGGGGTGCTGTACAGAAGAGAACAAATGTTAATATAACTAATTTACCGGATAGAAATGAAACGCATACAAGAGAATTATTAGATAATAATTTCCTTTTAGTCTTGAATACAATATGATTACTTGGTCACATAGTTACATGCAAGCAACAGTAAAATAACAGAGCTCCCAATTGTCCGGAGCCTATCCTGTAGCTCCCCAAGAACTAAAAAATAAAAAGAATCAGGTTTTCTAAGAACAGCCTATCCATGTCCTGATCAGCTCACTGACCAATCCAAGGTCATAAAAGACTTTAAAGATGCCCTTGTGATATTAATACAGATTCAATCCTATATTATGTGACACATTACAGCTGTGAGAGGGAGGGGTTACAATGTGATCACATGACTGATATCTTACCTATCATCGCTGTCTTCGGGGACACTGGTGCTTGATGTTAATGCACTGTCTATGCTTGCTAGAGATGTCTATCAAAGAAGAATAAAATGGAAGATGAGGTAAATCTATCTACATATATAGTAATAGTATATGAGAGTGTATTTTACAGAGCACTAATGCAAATAATATTATTATAATATATCCAGTAGCTGTATGACGCATGCAAGTACTCCTAGTGGGAGATAGCTGTATGACGCATGCAAGTACTCCTAGTGGGAGATAGCTGTATGACGCATGCAAGTACTCCTAGTGGGAGATAGCTGTATGACGCGCACAAGTACTCCTAGTGGGAGATAGCTGTATGACGCGCACAAGTACTCCTAGTGGGAGATAGCTGTATGACGCGCACAAGTACTCCTAGTGGGAGATAGCTGTATGACGCGCACAAGTACTCCTAGTGGGAGATATCTGTATGACGCGCACAAGTACTCCTAGTGGGAGATGGCTGTATGACGCGCACAAGTACTCCTAGTGGGAGATGGCTGTATGACGCGCACAAGTACTCCTAGTGGGAGATGGCTGTATGACGCGCACAAGTACTCTTAGTGGGAGATGGCTGTATGAGGCGCGCAAGTACTCCTAGTGGGAGATGGCAGTATGACGCGCGCAAGTACTCCTAGTGGGAGATGGCTGTATGACGTGCGCAAGTACTCCTAGTGGGAGATGGCTGTATGAGGCGCGCAAGTACTCTTAGTGGGAGATAGCTGTATGAGGCGCGCAAGTACTCTTAGTGGGAGATAGCTGTATGAGGCGCGCAAGTACTCTTAGTGGGAGATGGCTGTATGAGGCGCGCAAGTACTCCTAGTGGGAGATGGCTGTATGACGCGCGCAAGTACTCCTAGTGGGAGATGGCTGTATGAGGCGCGCAAGTACTCTTAGTGGGAGATGGCTGTATGATGCGCACAAGTAGTCTTAGTGGGAGATGGCTCTATGAGGCGCGCAAGTACTCTTAGTGGGAGATGGCTCTATGAGGCGCGCAAGTACTCTTAGTGGGAGATGGCTGTATGAGGCGCGCAAGTACTCTTAGTGGGAGATGGCTGTATGAGGCGCGCAAGTACTCTTAGTGGGAGATGGCTCTATGAGGCGCGCAAGTACTCTTAGTGGGAGATGGCTCTATGAGGCGCGCAAGTACTCTTAGTGGGAGATGGCTCTATGAGGCGCGCAGGTACTCTTAGTGGGAGATGGCTCTATGAGGCGCGCAAGTACTCTTAGTGGGAGATGGCTGTATGATGCGCGCAAGTAGTCTTAGTGGGAGATGGCTGTATGAGGCGCGCAAGTACTCTTAGTGGGAGATGGCTGTATGAGGCGCGCAAGTACTTACCAGAGATGGAGTAGCAATGCGCCTGCAGCTGTTTTCAGGCTCTTTGGAGTCCATGGATGCTAAATAAACACAGAAGAGAGGCCATACACGATTATTTGTACCATGTGCACTATTACTGCATATGCAGGTACACTCACTACCAAGTTTAACTTAAAATGATTCCTTTCTCTATTAAAAGATTTCTTGTTTTTTTGCACATGAATGTTGGTTTCTGTTCAGTATCAGAGCATTAAAATGTTGTCCTTATTAGTCAAGTAAATTGTGCATAATATATTGTTTCCTTCCAAAATGGGACTGGGTTTACAAAACTGAGAGAAATCTAACTGTAACCAGAAGCCGTTCCTAGGCCAACTCGGGCTGCGCTTAGGAGCAGAGGATATTTATTTATTTATTTTATTTTTTGGGGGTTTAACAGATTTTGAAGAATGATTGAAGTCCTTTCCACTCATAGGTACCTAACTTTTTATTTATCAATCTAATTACATTTTATATTTGTTTTTATAAAGCAATGATTATTCTAGTGGACACCTCAATTTCTCAATATACTTTGGTTGTGAAAACTATAGACATGTGCATGACGAAAAAATTTGGTTCGGATACATTGAATTTGGAAAAATTTGAATCAATTCGGTTCGGATTCGTTTCGGATTTATTCGGATTCGAATAAATTCATCTGAATTCGGTTCCTTTTGGTATTTTGGAATTTCGGTAAGTATTCGGTGGGATGTGCTGTGTATTAGACAAGTATTATGTACTGTATAATAGGTGTAACCCATAGCAGAGTGATATAACCTAATATTCTGTACAATACTAGTGTAATCCATGGCCAGCCGAATCTACCGAATAAATCCAAACTAATTCGGATTTATTCGGTAGATTCGGCACTATTTTAATTCGGAAATTCGAATCGATCCGAATTCCAAATTTACTGAATTCGGCCGAATTTCCGAATCGATCTGAAACGAATCGCACATATCTAGAAAACTATGAGGCACCAATTAGCTAAATTATTGTGAGTCAGAAAGTATAGGGGCAGCAGATTCCCAGTACTAAGAGCCGCACAAAAAGTAAATACACCTCCGGCCTTGTCTTTTAATTCCAAAATATATTTTCATGTCATATAAATAAAGACCTATTAATGAAGTAGGTAGAGATATTAATGAAGTTGGAGAACTCAACTCAGAAATTTCTTTTGAACAACTCACCTGTTTCTGCTGGAACCTCTGGTGTTACGTGGGGTCCTGTGATGTTATATAAAACAGTGTCCTCATGACTAGTTTTTAGCCACGGGTGCTCCATGATTACCTAAGTACACAAATATAAAAAAAAAACGTGTAAATATGAATAAGGAATTATTTCCATGAGTAATCTTTATAAGTTAATGCTCAAATGGGAAATCACTGTACAAAAACAAACATCTGTAGCAGTTCTTTCATAATTACTTGTAGTGATCTGCTGATAATAAAAATAAACAACAATAATAACCATGCTAGGTACCGCCCCTGAAGATATCGCTGGATTTGCCAATGAAAAGCTGCAGATATGAACCGTCACTCTACAGCAGACATAGCCAACGTTAATTGTTTAAACTGATTGATCTTCAACAGGGGTTATGGGAATGGGTATGATTTTTTTTTTATGTAAACTGAAATAATATTGTATTTACAAATTGTGTATAAATGTTACCCACATGACTGTAATAAGTTATAGTATCTAATTGACAGCTTTGTTTTGTTATCCTTTGTTGAAAAGTAGTTTCATTCTGTAATAGCATATTGAGGTAGGCACAGGAGCGTGCATGTGTCTTGAACACTTCAAATACAAGAATATTTCAAATACTGTTCAAAGTACAGCTGCTATATAATAATCAAGACGTGCACATTCTTGAGTCTACCTTAGTATGCTTTACTGTTAAGGAATTACATTTTAAGGAAGAATACAAATAGAAAATAAATATATTTCAAGATTGAAGTAAACTGGAAACTAAGTGGAAAGTTGTTTGTTTAATTTACACTGCATCTGAATCATTAACATTTACATTTGACATTTATGTTTCTTTGAAACTTGTTACTGTGTGTATTGACCACACAGTATTTGCTTCTTCTAAACATATAGATGTATCTGTAGGATGTTTGTATCTGTATAAAAGGTGCAGTTTGTATCTCACCTCCAGTGTGGCCCTCTTGCAGGGGTCAAGAACTAAAATCAGCTGGATCAGGTCCTGGCAGAGTGAGGATACATGGGAGGGGATGTTATAGCCGGAGAATATTTTTTCCAGCACCTCCTACAAGAAGCATCAGGAAGGAAAAGTTAGTAAATCTGAGGATACTTCCCCCCCATGTGCAGAATCTGTCATCTAGTGCTATTTATTTATCAATTTAATACTACGTATCTCATTGGTCCCTAGGGAATTAAATGTCTTGTACCTTCCTTGGTCACTTACCTCATTCTCCTCCCCATCGAAGGGCAGGAAGCCGGTGACGAGCTCGAATAAGATGACGCCCAGGCTCCATATATCCGCCGCTGGGCCATCATACGGCTTCTCCTGCAGCACCTCCGGAGCAGATGTATAGACTGTTCCGCAGAAGCTATCCAGCTCCTTCCCGGTGGTAAAGTGGGTGCTAATGCCGAAATCTGCCAGCTTTATGTTGTTATTAGAGTCCAGTAGGAGGTTTTCGCTCTGTAAAAGGGAAATGTATTGTTATTTACAGGAAATCAGATATTCAATGTAAATGGCAATAATTAGTGTAAATAGTGTTATTCCTTAGTATAGTCTTTAGCAACTCATAAACCTGCAAAATCTATTTTTCTCTTTTCCCGCAATCACTTACCTTCAGATCCCTGTGCACAATGCTGTTACTGTGCAGGTACTGAACCGCTGTGACCAGCTGAGAAGAAAGCGAAGAGACATTATTTAGCGCTTGTGCATTTCATTAGAAGGACTTGTGCAATTTTTGTATTAGACAACATACTTAAAGGGCTTTAAATTCAAATCCTCGTCACCATGAAGAGAAATCGCGCAACATCTTTGAGATTTTTTTTAGACCTTGTATTGCAATGCAGGAGTGTCTGTTTCGCATACAGAGCACTAAGTACCGATGAGATTTCATAGAATATCTCTTAAGTGGCGAGGTATTGAATATCAGGCCCTGAATGTACTACTGTTCATATAACTTAAAGGGACATAGACACATAACTCTATGGTTTTAGGGTAGAACAGGTGGCCTATTAGTGACGCACTATTGAAAGGAATCAGTCAGCATAGAGATCCTTCACCCTGAGATGTAATCCCTAAACCCAATAGAGTGCTATTTTGTAGACTTGTGCAATCGTGTCCTTCATTAGGATCAGAATCCTATTTAAGTAAGTGTTATTTGGCTCTTTTCAGAGCCAGATTGATTCTGGGGCAAGATCACCAAGTTAAGGTCTGGATCTGCAAAGATCTTAAAGGGATACTGAACCCAAATTTTTTTTATTTCGTGATTCAGATAGAGCACGCAATTTTAAGCAACTTTCTAATTTACTCCTATTATCAATGTTTCTTCGTTCTCTTGCTATCTTTATTTGAAAAAGAAGGCATCTAAGCTTTTTTTCTTGATTCAGACTCTGGACAGCCACTTTTTTATTGGTGGGTGAATTTATCCACCAATCAGCAAGGACAACCCAGATTGTTCACCAAAAATGGGCCGGCATCTAAACTTACATTCTTGCATTTCAAATAAAGATACCAAGAGAATAAAGAAAATTTGATAATAGGAGTAAATTAGAAAGTTGCTTAAAATTCCTTCCTCTATCTGAAAACGGAAAGAAGAAATGTGGGTTCAGTGTCCCTTTAACTTGGTGATCTTGCACCAGAAATCAAGAGATTAATAACAAAGTTAACAATTTTGTGTTCTTCTTGGGAGGTAACGACTTTGAGCTCCAGGTTCAGTACTAACAAAAGTAGTTTGGGATTGTGATCACTACAAAATCAGACTGGTAATATCAGCTCAGAAATCATTATCTACAGAAAACAAACACATGATAGTGATCAGCCCCATAGTTGTAAAACATCTCCATATAAAGACGTGTTAGTGAAGATCAGATGTGCACATAGGACTTACTTGATGGAACAGTATACCGGCCTCTTGCTCCTTAAGACCACCGGACTCTGGAATATACTCATACAGATCACCTGCATCCCAGATTAGTAAAATATATAGAAAAAAAGATTACAAAGTGTTGCAACATAACAAAGAACAGAATAAATTGGAAAAAGGAGTTGGGAGGAAAAGGTGTAAAAAATTATAAAGAGAAATACGAACAGTGGGAGGAGAAAAAAGAGATGAAAAACAGAACAGTAAATAAAAAAAGAAATTAACCCCTTCACGCCGCAAGGATGTTCTGTGCTGTCCTAACAGAGCTGGGCTTTAACGCCGTTTGGACGGCATGGAACTTCCTACCTTTATATGGGCGTCCTGCAGTCTCTCTCTTTGACGCAAGCTGTAATCGGACTGGGGGCGTGCCTAGAAGCATAGGCAGTCCTCCATGATCTGATCCTGGCCTTGAAATCACGTGATTGTATTGATGATCGCGTATTTACATTAGAACTTCCTTGTGATGTTAACACTTTGACCCCAGCGTGAAGGGGTTAAAGGAAACAAACTAGAACAGAATACACAGTAGGGTAACTTACCTCCACTGCAGTAGTCCATGATGAGAAATAAGGCAGATGGTGAATCTATTGCCTCATGGAACTTCACTGTAGAGAAGAGAGGGGGTTGTGGTTAGATATTAATGAGGATAAGTAAAAGGGAATTGTAACAAGATGAATATGGGAGATGGTCTGGGTTGGTCATCTGGTTCACTCACCAATGTTTGGGTGATCCAAGGTCTTCATAATATTGACTTCCCCGAAAAGCTGAAGAGAAGAAAAGGCTTTAAGTAATAGAAGTTTAACCTATTTGAATACTCAACACTAGACAGTCTGTGTATGCCCAGCACACGCTGCAGCCGCTTTACAAACTAACACCTCAGTACAACAGCTTTAGTTCTCTTCCAGTCCCCCGACATACACCCCAATAGCAACAATAACAGCTGGAAAATCCACAGTTTATTACGCTTGTTTTAATAGCCCTAAGTGTCAAATATATTCACTGTTCCTGCTAAATTTAATATAGTCCAGAGCACTAATAAAGCTCCATAAGTTTACAGCAGAGGAGCAATAATTTAACCCTCTTCTGCCAGAGTTTTTCATTTTTGAGAGAGTTTTAAAACATTCCTTACCGTGTCTAACTCCTCCTCCTCCATATCATCTTTGTTGATGATCTTGACAGCTACCTGAAAACATAAAATACATGTACATATAATTATATATTAAGTCTTATTTATACAGAATATTTTACTTTGTATGTACCAGGTGTAATTAATTTGTTTAGTGCAATGTAATAAAAATCAGGACATCTTTATTATATACTGTCCTACATCTAATGGTGATATGGAGCAGAAGATCTGCATATGAGGCCTGTGTCTTCCTCTCTATGTCACAGAAAGTAACATGATAGTGATAAGTGTCTCTTAGATACTCACTTGTTCTTGGGAGTCAATGTGTTTGCCAATCAGGACTTTACCAAAGCTGCCCTCACCAATTATATTTTGGAGGGCATACTTTCCAATACATAGTGAGGAGGCGCAGCCGCTACCATCCTCACTTTCCGCCATAGTGCCGGAGGCACCTGGCCTGGCTGCAGAAGAGAGAACAAAAGGAGATTATTAGTTATAAAGTCAGTTTTAACTAGAGTACACACACAGTTTTTCAGTAATGAAATTGAAACATTTCTGCGTGTGCGTAGTCTATATCTTGCTGTAAAAGAACATAATTACTATTCAATACTAAGTACAAGAGATTGTTGCTTACCTGATGCCAGTAGACGACTTGAAGTCAGTAAATATAATATACTAAGCGCAAATTCAATAGAGAAAACGATCAGGTGTGCTATGCACAAGCTGAAGAAACACAGTGATTCTTAGGCTCAACCTCTGCAGAACTTCTACCTGTCTATGATGTCACTGGTATTATGACATCATTTTACAGCATTAAAGCTTTCACCATTGCTATGGTAACCATGGCAGTCATGTGATAAGACTGAACAATTCAAACAAATAATCAGAAAATATTATATTAATACAAAATAAAAATATCATTAAATATTTGTGAGAGAAAATGAAATAGTTAAAAGTTTAGATATTTACTTTTTTTCTGTACCTCCATAAACACAGAAGCAACCAAAATGCCACAAACTATATATTTATTTCACATGATTATAATATAAAAAATAAACATGCCAGTTTTAGATTAATCTCACCAAATATAATAAGGTTTATAACTGTGTGCACGTGAATGTGTTTTTGGTTGTGAGCATGTGTGTCTGTGAGTGTGTGCTTATGTATTTGAGTGTGCTGTGTGTGTCTCTGCTGTGTGAGTGTACATGTGTGTGTATATGCCTATTATGTATTTGTGAGTGTGTGTGTGTCTGTGCTGTGTGTGTGTATGTGCCTGCCTATGTATTTGAGTGTTTTTCTGTATGTGGGTGCTTATGTATTTGTGAGTCTGTGTGTGTCTCTGAGTGTGCATGTGAGTGCATGTGCATGCTTATGTATTTGTGTGTGTGTCTATGCAGTGTGAGTATGTGTGTGCTTGTGTAAAATTTCTTGCAGAATATGTGTCTTTTGTGAGTCTGTGTGTGTGTATGTGCGTGCTTATGTATTTGTGTGTGTTTCTGTATGTGGGTGCTTATGTATTTTTGTGTGTGTCTATGCAGTATATGTGTGTTCTTGTATAAAATTTCTTGCAGAATAATTGTCTTTTGGATTCTACATAATTGACAGCAGATAAGAACCATAGGCCCAACATATCCTAAAAGTATAAGCTTATTCAGGGCTAGATGAACGCTAACTGTGCTCAAATTAAATCATAACGCTCCTGTTCTTGCGCTTGTATTACAAGTTGAAAGTAAAATGTTAGCACGTGAGCTATAGAGCTGGACCTATTTGGTAAGCATTATTGTGATGGTGTTGCTATTTGTGTCAGTACCAGTAGAGCTGGACCTATTTGGTAAGCATTATTGTGATGGTGTTGCTATTTGTGTCAATACCAGTAGAGCTGGACCTATTTGTTAAGCATTATTGTGATGGTATTGCTATTTGTGTCAGTACCAGTAGAGATGGACCTATTTGGTAAGCATTATTGTGATGATGTCGCTATTTGTGTCAGTACCAGTAGAGATGGACCTATTTGGTAAGCATTATTGTGATGGTGTCGCTATTTGTGTCAGTACCAGTAGAGATGGACCTATTTGGTAAGCATTATTGTGATGGTGTCGCTATTTGTGTCAGTACCAGTAGAGATGGACCTATTTGGTAAGCATTATTGTGATGATGTCGCTATTTGTGTCAGTACTAGTAGAGCTGGACCTATTTGGTAAGCATTATTGTGATGGTGTCGCTATTTGTGTCAGGACCAGTAGATCTGGACCTATTTGGTAAGCATTATTGTGATGGTGTCGCTATTTGTGTCAGTACCAGTAGAGATGGACCTATTTGGTAAGCATTATTGTGATGATGTCGCTATTTGTGTCAGTACTAGTAGAGCTGGACCTATTTGGTAAGCATTATTGTGATGGTGTCGCTATTTGTGTCAGGACCAGTAGATCTGGACCTATTTGGTAAGCATTATTGTGATGGTGTTGCTATTTGTGTCAGTAACAGTAGAGCTGGACCTATTTGGTAAGCATTATTGTGATGGTGTTGCTATTTGTGTCAGTACCAGTAGAGCTGGACCTATTTGTTAAGCATTATTGTGATGGTGTCGCTATTTGTGTCAGTACCAGTAGAGCTGGACCTATTTGGTAAGCATTATTGTGATGTTGTAGCTATTTGTGTCAGTACCAGTAGAGCTGGACCTACTTGGTAAGCATTATTGTGATGGTGTCACTATTTGTGTCAGTACCAGTAGAGCTGGACCTATTTGGTTAGCATTATTGTGATGGTGTCACTATTTGTGTCAGTACCAGCAGAGCTGGACCTATTTGGTAAGCATTATTGTGATGGTGTCGCTATTTGTGTCAGTACCAGTAGAGCTGGACCTATTTGGTAAGCATTATTGTGATGGCGTCACTATTTTTGTCAGTACCAGTAGAGCTGGACCTATTTGGTAAGCATTATTGTGATGGTGTCACTATTTGTGTCAGTACCAGTAGAGCTGGACCTATTTGGTAAGCATTATTGTGATGGTGTTGCTATTTGTGTCAGTACCAGTAGAGCTTGACCTATTTGGTAAGCATTATTGTGATGGTGTCGTTATTTGTGTCAGTACCAGTAGAGCTGAACTTATTTGGTAAGCATTATTGTGATGGTGTCGCTATTTTTGTTAGTACCAGTAGAGCTGGACCTATTTGGTAAGCATTATTGTGATGGTGTCACTATTTGTGTCAGTACCAGTAGAGCTGGACCTATTTGGTAAGCATTATTGTGGTGGTGTTGCTATTTGTGTCAGTACCAGTAGAGCTGGACCTATTTGGTAAGCATTATTGTGATGGTGTCACTATTTGTGTCAGTACCAATAGAGATGGACCTATTTGGTAAGCATAATTGTGATGGTGTTGCTATTTGTGTCAGTACCAGTAGAGCTAGACCTATTTGGTAAGCATTATTGTGATGGTGTTGCTATTTGTGTCAGTACCAGTAGAGCTGGACCTATTTGGTAAGCATTATTGTGATGGTGTCGCTATTTGTGTCAGTACCAGTAGAGCTGGACCTATTTAGTAAGCATTATTGTGATGGTGTTGCTATTTGTGTCAGTACCAGTAGAGCTGGACCTATTTGGGAAGCATTATTGTGATGGTGTTGCTATTTGTGGCAGTACCAGTAGAGCTGGGCCTATTTGGGAAGCATAATTGTGATGGTGTTGCTATTTGTGTCAGTACCAGTAGAGCTGGACCTATTTGGTAAGCATTATTGTGATGGTGTTGCTATTTGTGTCAATACCAGTAGAGCTGGACCTATTTGTTAAGCATTATTGTGATGGTATTGCTATTTGTGTCAGTACCAGTAGAGATGGACCTATTTGGTAAGCATTATTGTGATGATGTCGCTATTTGTGTCAGTACCAGTAGAGATGGACCTATTTGGTAAGCATTATTGTGATGGTGTCGCTATTTGTGTCAGTACCAGTAGAGATGGACCTATTTGGTAAGCATTATTGTGATGATGTCGCTATTTGTGTCAGTACTAGTAGAGCTGGACCTATTTGGTAAGCATTATTGTGATGGTGTCGCTATTTGTGTCAGGACCAGTAGATCTGGACCTATTTGGTAAGCATTATTGTGATGGTGTCGCTATTTGTGTCAGTACCAGTAGAGATGGACCTATTTGGTAAGCATTATTGTGATGATGTCGCTATTTGTGTCAGTACTAGTAGAGCTGGACCTATTTGGTAAGCATTATTGTGATGGTGTCGCTATTTGTGTCAGGACCAGTAGATCTGGACCTATTTGGTAAGCATTATTGTGATGGTGTTGCTATTTGTGTCAGTAACAGTAGAGCTGGACCTATTTGGTAAGCATTATTGTGATGGTGTTGCTATTTGTGTCAGTACCAGTAGAGCTGGACCTATTTGGTAAGCATTATTGTGATGGTGTCGCTATTTGTGTCAGTACCAGTAGAGCTGGACCTATTTGGTAAGCATTATTGTGATGTTGTAGCTATTTGTGTCAGTACCAGTAGAGCTGGACCTACTTGGTAAGCATTATTGTGATGGTGTCACTATTTGTGTCAGTACCAGTAGAGCTGGACCTATTTGGTAAGCATTATTGTGATGGTGTCACTATTTGTGTCAGTACCAGCAGAGCTGGACCTATTTGGTAAGCATTATTGTGATGGTGTCGCTATTTGTGTCAGTACCAGTAGAGCTGGACCTATTTGGTAAGCATTATTGTGATGGCGTCACTATTTTTGTCAGTACCAGTAGAGCTGGACCTATTTGGTAAGCATTATTGTGATGGTGTCACTATTTGTGTCAGTACCAGTAGAGCTGGACCTATTTGGTAAGCATTATTATGATGGTG
Source organism: Bombina bombina (assembly GCF_027579735.1). Lineage (NCBI taxonomy): Eukaryota > Metazoa > Chordata > Amphibia > Anura > Bombinatoridae > Bombina > Bombina bombina. The sequence goes on from NC_069508.1 coordinate 32,000,440, forward strand.
TTGCTATTTGTGTCAGTACCAGTAGAGCTTGACCTATTTGGTAAGCATTATTGTGATGGTGTCGTTATTTGTGTCAGTACCAGTAGAGCTGAACTTATTTGGTAAGCATTATTGTGATGGTGTCGCTATTTTTGTTAGTACCAGTAGAGCTGGACCTATTTGGTAAGCATTATTTTGATGGTGTCACTATTTTTGTCAGTACCAGTAGAGCTGGACCTATTTGGTAAGCATTATTGTGGTGGTGTTGCTATTTGTGTCAGTACCAGTAGAGCTGGACCTATTTGGTAAGCATTATTGTGATGGTGTCACTATTTGTGTCAGTACCAATAGAGATGGACCTATTTGGTAAGCATAATTGTGATGGTGTTGCTATTTGTGTCAGTACCAGTAGAGCTAGACCTATTTGGTAAGCATTATTGTGATGGTGTTGCTATTTGTGTCAGTACCAGTAGAGCTGGACCTATTTGGTAAGCATTATTGTGATGGTGTCACTATTTGTGTCAGTACCAGTAGAGCTGGACCTATTTAGTAAGCATTATTGTGATGGTGTTGCTATTTGTGTCAGTACCAGTAGAGCTGGACCTATTTGGGAAGCATTATTGTGATGGTGTTGCTATTTGTGGCAGTACCAGTAGAGCTGGGCCTATTTGGGAAGCATAATTGTGATGGTGTTGCTATTTGTGTCAGTACCAGTAGAGCTGGACCTATGTGGTAAGCATTATTGTGATGGTGTCACTATTTGTGTCAGTACCAGTAGAGCTGGACCTATTTGGGAAGCATTATTGTGATGGTGTTGCTATTTGTGTCAGTACCAGTAGAGCTGGACCTATTTGGGAAGCATTATTGTGATGGTGTTGCTATTTGTGTCAGTACCAGTAGAGCTGGACCTATTTGGTAAGCATTATTGTGATGGTATTGCTATTTGTGTCAGTACTAGTAGAGATGGACCTATTTGGTAAGCATTATTGTGATGATGTCGCTATTTGTGTCAGTACTAGTAGAGCTGGACCTATTTGGTAAGAATTATTGTGATGGTGTCGCTATTTGTGTCAGGACCAGTAGATCTGGACCTATTTGGTAAGCATTATTGTGATGGTGTTGCTATTTGTGTCAGTACCAGTAGAGCTGGACCTATTTGGTAAGCATTATTGTGATGGTGTTGCTATTTGTGTCAGTACCAGTAGAGCTGGACCTATTTGTTAAGCATTATTGTGATGGTGTTGCTATTTGTGTCAGTACCAGTAGAGCTGGACCTATTTGGTAAGCATTATTGTGATGGTGTTGCTATTTGTGTCAGTACCAGTAGAGCTTTACCTATTTGGTAAGCTTTTTTGTGATGGTGTTGCTATTTGTGTCAGTACCAGTAGAGATGGACCTATTTGGTAAGCATTATTGTGATGGTGTCACTATTTGTGTCAGTACCAGTAGAGATGGACCTATTTGGTAAGCATTATTGTGATGGTGACTCTATTTGTGTCAGTACCAGTAGAGCTGGACCTATTTGGTAAGCATTGTTGTGATGGTGTTGCTATTTGTGTCAGTACCAGTAGAGATGGACCTATTTGGTAAGCATTATTGTGATGGTGTCACTATTTGTGTCAGTACCAGTAGAGATGGACCTATTTGGTAAGCATTATTGTGATGGTGATGCTATTTGTGTCAGTGCCAGTAGAGCTGGACCTATTTGGTAAGCATTATTGTGATGGTGTTGCTATTTGTGTCAGTACCAGTAGAGATGGACCTATTTGGGAAGCATTATTGTGATGGTGATGCTATTTGTGTCAGTGCCAGTAGAGCTGGACCTATTTGGTAAGCATTATTGTGATGATGTCGCTATTTGTGTCAGTACCAGTAGAGCTGGACCTATTTAGTAAGCATTATTGTGATGGTGTTGCTATTTGTGTCAGTACCAGTAGAGCTGGAACTATTTGGGAATCATTATTGTGATGGTGTTGCTATTTGTGTCAGTACCAGTAGAGCTGGACCTATTTGGTAAACATTATTGTGATGGTGTCGCTATTTGTGTCAGTACTAGTAGAGCTGGACCTATTTGGTAAGCATTATTGTGATGGTGTCGCTCTTTGTGTCAGTACTAGTAGAGCTGGGACCTATTTGGTAAACATTATTGTAATGGTGTCGCTATTTGTGTCAGTACCAGTAGAGCTGGACCTATTTGGTAAGCATTATTGTGATGGTGTCACTTTTTGTGTCAGTACTAGTAGAGATGGACCTATTTGGTAAGCATTATTGTAATGGTGTTGCTTTTTGTGTCAGTACCAGTAGAGCTGGACCTATTTGGTAAGCATTATTGTGATGATGTCGCTATTTGTGTCAGTACCAGTAGAGCTGGACCTATTTAGTAAGCATTATTGTGATGGTGTTGCTAATTGTGTCAGTACCAGTAGAGCTGGAACTATTTGGGAAGCATTATTGTGATGGTGTTGCTATTTGTGTCAGTACCAGTAGAGCTAGACCTATTTGGTAAGCATTATTGTGATGGTGTTGCTATTTGTGTCAGTACCAGTAGAGCTGGACCTATTTGGTAAGCATTATTGTGATGTGTTGCTATTTGTGTCAGTACCAGTAGAGTTGGACCTATTTGGTAAGCATTATTGTGATGGTGTCGCTATTTGTGTCAGTACCAGTAGAGCTGGACCTATTTGGTAAGCATTTTTGTGATGGTGTCGATATTTGTGTCAGTACCAGTAGAGCTGGACCTATTTGGTAAGCATTATTGTGATGGTGTCGCTATTTGTGTCAGTACCAGTAGAGCTGGACCTATTTGGTAAGCATTATTGTGATGGTGTTGCTAATTGTGTCAGTACCAGTAGAGCTGGAACTATTTGGGAAGCATTATTGTGATGGTGTTGCTATTTGTGTCAGTACCAGTAGAGCTAGACCTATTTGGTAAGCATTATTGTGATGGTGTTGCTATTTGTGTCAGTACCAGTAGAGCTGGACCTATTCGGTAAGCATTATTGTGATGTGTTGCTATTTGTGTCAGTACCAGTAGAGTTGGACCTATTTGGTAAGCATTATTGTGATGGTGTCGCTATTTGTGTCAGTACCAGTAGAGCTGGACCTATTTGGTAAGCATTATTGTGATGGTGTCGATATTTGTGTCAGTACCAGTAGAGCTGGACCTATTTGGTAAGCATTATTGTGATGGTGTCGCTATTTGTGTCAGTACCAGTAGAGCTGGACCTATTTGGTAAGCATTATTGTGATGGTGACGCTATTTGTGTCAGTACCAGTAGAAGCTGGACCTATTTGGTAAGCATTATTGTGATGGTGACGCTATTTGTGTCAGTACCAGTAGAAGCTGGACCTATTTGGTAAGCATTATTGTGATGGTGACGCTATTTGTGTCAGTACCAGTAGAGCTGGACCTATTTGGTAAGCATTATTGTGATGGTGTCGCTATTTGTGTCAGTACCAGTAGAGATGGACCTATTTGGTAAGCATTATTGTGATGGTGTCGCTATTTGTGTCAGTACTAGTAGAGCTGGGACCTATTTGGTAAGCATTATTGTGATGGTGTCGCTATTTGTGTCAGTACCAGTAGAGCTGGACCTATTTGGTAAGCATTATTGTGATTGTGTCGCTATTTGTGTCAGTACCAGTAGAGCTGGACCTATTTGGTAAGCATTATTATGATGGTGACACTATTTTTGTCAGTACCAGTAGAGCTGGACCTATTTGGTAAGCATTATTGTGATGGTGACGCTATTTGTGTCAGTACCAGTAGAGTTGGACCTATTTGGTAAGCATTATTGTGATGGTGTCGCTATTTGTGTCAGTACCAGTAGAGCTGGACCTATTTGGTAAGCATTATTGTGATGGTGTCACTATTTGTGTCAGTACCAGCAGAGCTGGACCTATTTGGTAAGCATTATTGTGATGGTGTCACTTTTTGTGTCAGTACCAGCAGAGCTGGACCTATTTGGTAAGCATTATTGTGATGGTGTCACTATTTGTGTCAGTACCAGTAGAGCTGGACCTATTTGGTAAGCATTATTGTGATGGTGACGCTATTTGTGTCAGTACCAGTAGAGTTGGACCTATTTGGTAAGCATTATTGTGATGGTGTCGCTATTTGTGTCAGTACCAGTAGAGCTGGACCTATTTGGTAAGCATTATTGTGATGGTGACGCTATTTGTGTCAGTACCAGTAGAGCTGGACCTATTTGGTAAGCATTATTGTGATGGTGACGCTATTTGTGTCAGTACCAGTAGAGCTGGACCTATTTGGTAAGCATTATTGTGATGGTGTCACTATTTGTGTCAGTACCAGTAGAGCTGGACCTATTTGGTAAGCATTATTGTGATGGTGTCGCTATTTGTGTCAGTACCAGTAGAGTTGGACCTATTTGGTAAGCATTATTGTGATGGTGTCACTATTTGTGTCAGTACCAGTAGAGCTGGACCTATTTGGTAAGCATTATTGTGATGGTGTCGCTATTTGTGTCAGTACCAGTAGATCTGGGACTTAGCTATATTGGGGTTTGTTTGTTAATGTTGAATTGAGGGGCATTCAGACAGGTTGTGCTGAGGGATAATGCCAATGGTGGCTGTGTTAGCAGATCCTGGTCAGTGTTATGGTTAGGGAGGTGTTCAGCTTGTTTTGGTGACAGTTAATCGCAGTGGGGGAGTCACGGTATGAGAAGGTGGACAGTAACACTTCTCCCTATATCATATAGGTAGCTGCTGGTCATAGCAACTGCTGTTATTATTTAGTGACCTGCAGACAGAACAATATAACAGCATAATTGGTATCTGAGGGTGATCAGGTCAGTAAAATTGAGCTGGTTGAAAACTCTTCTGTCTACATATTTTTTAGTTGCTCTGTTTTAGAGTCAAATCTTTTAAAGTTTACAATCTGAAGACATCATTCCTAGATCTAGTCTTTGGTTTTAATAGAAACAACATTCCAATCCATTAGAAGTATGAATTAGCCGCTAACTGATAATACATATGAGATAGATCTGGAGCACACAGAGCAACAATATTTGTAGGTTTTAGATTTTTTCAAGGCCCAATAATAAAAGATAAATAAAAGGTAAGTAGGCACCAGCCAATGGGAAATGAGGATTATAATCTAAAAATGTATATAGTGTAGTTCTTGTCTGCCTTTTGTGTTTGATTGCAGTTTATAATCTCCTAACAAACAAATTAATGACTTGTGCAATTATTCCTTTCCTATCATTTTGTGTTCATTTTTAATTACAATTTTTATTACTTGCAAACACTAAATTGCAATTATAGAGGGTTGACATACCTGCATCCTGTGGGACCTCTCATATTCGCAGATTGTAGAGTGTGGTATCTTCACCGCATTCTGTCACTGTCATTCCGTTCACACGTGTCCATGATGACACAAGGGTTGAACCTAGCAACATGACATTGGTTTTAAAGTCTGCACACATGATCACCCATAGGCAGATACGTGTATGGGCCTATAAACACCAGCAGCACAATCTTTCTGTTACTCTGGTTTAAAACGCCCTAGCTCCCCGAAGCCACCTGTGGTATTCATTGCTTGTCTAAAATCAAACTTGGAAAACAGCACCAACCATGTATGTACTTTCAGGCACGGAATTCAGGATCTGCCACATTCAAAATGCAATGAAAAGGAATAGAATACCAGTCTTTATTTTGAAAGGGACGTTATTTATTTCATCAGGGTCCAAGGGAATACAGACAACCTTTTGCACCTACCGTAGGCCCTTAACCCCTTGCACCATATGGACGTAGGTATTGACGCTGCACCTACGTCCAACACTGTAGCACATGCTGTGGTCCCTACTGTCAGCTTAGACAGTGGAGACTGCAGGTGTGGGAAGAAGGCAACTGCCTTCATATAGTAAGGGAGCGCCATTCGTCCTCCCTCACTATATGAAGGCAGATCGCCAATAATTACAGGGAGTGACAAAAAAAATAAAAAGCCCTAAATAGCATACTGGTAGACAGTCACAGAAGATGGTGGTGACCAGTGAAGGGGGAAAAGAGCTGTTTGGGAGGGATCAGGGGGCAAAAATTAACCTTACAATATAACTGATTTATCCCTTCTCTGCCAGGAATTTCAAGTGTGGTGCACAGCTGAATTTAGTGGTCTTCTAATTGCCAAAAAACAATGACAAAGCCATGCATGTGGCTGGTATTTCTAAACAAAGGGGGTCCCAGAGAAGCTTTTACAACCATGTGTCTTATGACTGCAGTAGTTGTGTGTAAATAATTTCAGTGAGAAACAGTTTTTGAAAATGTTAACACATTTTTTTATATGATCTGGCAGCCAAATAGTAGCATCAAATATACATAAATATAAAAATGTGTCTAGAGTTTTCATAGCTAAATAAAAAAAACCAATGTCTTTATTTCTGTTTAACCCCTTAACGACCGACGACATGCAGGGTACGTCCTCCAAAAAAATATCCTTAACATTCGAGGACGTACCCTGCACGTTGTCGGTCTGGGAAAGCGGTGGAAGCGATTCTGATCGCTTCCAGCTGCTTTCCAGTTATAGCAGTGATGCCTCGATATCGAGGCATCCTGCAATAACCCTCCTTGGCCTTCCAATGAAGAGTGTCTGCACCGGACATCGATGGCTCAAGCACTTTGTAAGAAAATTAGATTATTTTTAGGATGGTACACAATGCATTGATATTAAATGTGCCTTTAAGACTTGTCATTCAAAAACGGAGTGTTTTTGCAGTCTTAAGTTATGATTGCGACAATTAAATGTTCCAAATAGAATTCATCCTGGAAAAAAAAAGTGTATGTAGTTTATTTATAGTCATTTCTAAAGGACCAGTCAATACAGTAGAATTGCATAATCAACAAATGCATGATAAAAAGACAATGCAATAGCACTTAGTCTGAACTTCAAATATGTAGTAGATATAATTCTGGCAAATTTCTATGTCTATTTCCATATGACAGCTATTAGCCAATCACAAATGCATATACGTATATTCTGTGAATTCTTGCACATGCTCAGTAGGAGCTGGTAACAAAGTGTAAATATAAAAAGACTGTGCAAATTGTGTTAATGGGAGTAAATTGGAAAGTTGTTTAAAATTGCTGCTCTATCTGAATCATGAAAGTTTAATTTTGTCCTGAGTGTCCCTTTAATTCTTTTCCAATACACAAAATGTGCAAATAAGTCCATATTTCAGGTTCTGCTTATTCATGTCAAATTCTGGGGGAGGGGGGAATAGAATGCTGTGATTATATTAAATTGGCTTAGCAAGAAATAGCCATTAATGCTTTACTAAGTTTTTGTCTGGCTAATACTTCAGTTTTTATTTACGTGTGTACTTAATATACTTCTATCATTTTCCAGTTAAATGAAATCAGAAGATAGTATTAGACTTATGTACTGCGCATCCTAAAACTGAGATACGTTTTTAGTATTGCGTTTTTGCCTATTTGAAGAATGTTGGTGTGCGCTGTAGATCTATTTTTTTTTTCCTCAGGTGAAGAAAGTGTGTGTCCCCTTTTCCCCACAACATAATGCACTTGTCATTATCATTTATAAAGTGCCCATATTTTACTAAGCACCAAACAAGGTTAGAAGTTTCAAAACTCTGTTGCCAGTTCCTATTCTACATAGGAAACCCATGACAACACGCGTTTCACACATGAGAGAGTGTGTGGAATATGCTACCCAGTGATTAAATTGATGCAAGAACTCATCTATGTATTTCACAAATTAACTACAGAATATGACACAAGCTAAACTGTGGCGGCAACAACATGAACATTTTGCCAACACAGACATATTTGCTGTATAGACACTGACAGTAAATACTTCTCATTTTTTCAGGTTGTTGTCTGGACTTGTGAATCATTTCTTGCTCATTTGGTGCATGAGGACATGGAGATTCCACCATTTTCTCCCATAAAGAGGGTCAGTTATGTGTTCATACAAGAACTAATAATTTGTAAGGTTCCATCATCTACATTTTTTGTTTTTTACCCTAGAATAATGTTTAGTTGCAACTACAGTAAATCGGAAGAATGATTATCTTCACCCACACAAACGTCTTGTCCAACCAAAGTTCCGGGAGGGGGGGGGGGTTATGTTGTGTGTATGGACCAAGGGAAAGATTCAGACAAAGCATACGATTTCAATCAAATGTGCTTTGTTCCTCTGGTATTCTTTATTGAATAAATACATAGGTTACTAGAAATACATGCCATATAGTGCTCTAGACACACTCCTTAGCTTACATCACTGCTTTTCAACAAAAGATACCAAGAGAACACACATTTGATAATAAAAGTAAATTAGAAAGTTGTAAATTGTACGTTTTGTCTGAATCGTGAGACATTTTTTGGTTGTCATGTCCCTTTAAAGGGTTTTAGTTTTAATTAACCCCTACAAAAGGCCTAAATTTATATCTAAATAAGCATCACACACAGCTGCACTATTATCACATTTGCTTCATTCTCTGGGTATCCTTTACTGGGAGATAACGGAGCGCACACTGGGTGAACTAATGACACAAGGCATTTATGTGCAGCCACCAATCAGCAGCTAGCTCACAGTAATGCATTGCTTCTGAACCTACCTAGGTATGCTTTTCAACAAAGTATTCCAAGAAAACAAAGCAAAATAGATTGTTACAAATATATTGGATCGATGTCTAAAATCTCATGCTCGCTCTGAATCATAAATAATTTTGGGTCTCGTATCCCTTTAATCTTTAAGGCTTGGGGTACAAATGCATTTTCAAATATCCAAGTAAGATTTCCCAAAATATAAAGCGCACGCATTCTATTATTTGTAAATATGACATATAATGCCTAATATAATAATTACATTTCTTCTAAATCAGATGAAGCTCAACCAGCCAATATTCAGGAAATCCGATCAATATTTCTTGCCATAAAAACCTGGAAATGTCACCATATAAAGTAAAACATAAAGGGTGGCTGGCATTGTGTAATACAATTTAAAGGGACAGTCTTGACAAAATTTTAAACTTTCATGATTCAGATAGGGCATGCAATTTTAATCAACCTTCCAATTTGCTTTTATCATCAAATGTGCTTTGTTCTTTTGGTGTTCTTTGTTGAAAGCTAAACCTAGGTAGGCTCATATGTTAATTTCTAAGCCTTTGAAGACCATCTCTTATCTCAGTGTATTTTGACGTTTTTTTACAGCTAGACAGCGCTAGTTAATGTGTGCTATATAGATAACATTGTGCTCATTTCTGTGGAGTTATTAATGAGTCAGCACTGAATGATTAAAATGCAAGTCTGTGAAAAGAACTGTGATAAGGGAGCAGTCTGCAGAGGTTTAGATACAAGGTAATTGTCATGAGATGCAGGACATATGCAGGACACAGCAATGATGGTACAACTCTATTTTATTACAGAGCATAGCAATACACATCCAGACAGGTTGATTGTACTAAACTAACTGCGACACAGACACCGGACCTAAGCCCCGCCCACATGCTAGTGACATCACATCCTGCTATCATCACATCTTCCCCTTTTTCAAAGGCAAAGCATACATTCGCATATATTAAATAACAAGGTACACCAACAGGGTATACAACAACATTTTGTTTTAGAACATTATAAAAACAGATAGATTAGAAAACATGAACAAATAAATTACATCCTGACTTGGACATCGGGGTAGACTACCCTAGTCCACAGTGACCATGGGATTATTCTGCCCATACTTCCGGTCACTGTTCTAGCTAAAGTCAGTCCCTGTATCGGGCCGGAAGCCTCACCACTCTTCCGCTTGATGTAACTTTGCATGAACTGTCCTCTGATACAGAAGATGGTGAACAAGAGTCTGCTGGAGGCAAAGATATATCCCCGCTATGATCTTGCTGAGGGGAAGGCACCTCTCTTAGAACAGGAGATCCCACCGGCGGTGGTACTGAGGTATCCGGTTCCAGACTCTCAGGTACAGGCTGAAGATGTCTTCGGTTACGGCGTGTAACCGTCCCTCCCTCTGTAAGGACTGTGTAAGACCTTGGTTCTGGAGAGCGGCCCACTACCGTAGCAGGCGTCTTCCATTTCTTCTCATCATCCAGTTTAATTCTGACACTTTGGCCCGCTTTCAGTTCCTGTAAAGGCCTGACAGAATGTCTCCTGTCGTAGAAGAAACGATAACCCTTTTTGGCCTCTTCATCCCTCCTAAGGACTTCGTCCCGAGGAACAGGGCCAGGCGGCTTGAAGACACCCACTGAGGGTAAAGTGGTGCGAATCTGGCGTCCTAGCATCAGCTGTGCCGGGCTAAACCCGGTGGCTTGAATGGGCGTCGCCCTGTATGACAAGAGGGCTAGGTACGGTTCAGATTGCTTTAGGATGAATTTTGTTGTTTGAACTGCCCTTTCAGCCATTCCGTTGGCCTGCGGATAATGTGGACTTGACGTGGAATGTACAAAATCATATTCCCTGCTGAAAGCACTGAACTCTGTAGAAGCGAACTGCATGCCATTATCACTCACCAGCTCCATTGGAATGCCCCAGCGGGCGAACAAGCTCTTCAGGCGAATGATAACGGCCTGACTTGTGATATCATTCAGGGGTGCTATTTCCAAATACCTGGAATAGTAGTCGATAACAACAAGAAACTTTTTCCCGTGCAGTTCGCACAAATCAGCAGCTATTTTCTGCCACGGCCCCGCAGGCAGCGGAGTAGACATTAAGGGCTCCCTTCTCTGAGTAGGCCGGCGTTCCCGGCAAAAGGCACATTTAGACACGTGATTTGCAATGTCGGAGCTGATCCCAGGCCACCACACAGCTGTAGCTGCTCTTTCTCTGCACTTTGTAATGCCTAAGTGGCCATCGTGAATCCTGTTTAACATCTCCTTCCTCATGCTGACAGGAATTACAATACGGTCTTGGAACAGTACCAACCCCTCCAGCTCCGTGAGCTGTGACCTCTCTGGCTGGTAAGCATTTAAAGACATCCAGGCTGCCCGGCTCTCGGGCCAGCCATCTCTTATGTACCTTATAACTTCTTGCAGATCTGTGTCCAAATATGTCTCTTTCTTTATCTCTTCCAGTTTCCTTGAAGAAATGGACTTAGAGGCCAGAACTGAATCAACATACACTTTTACATCCGACTCTGTGGAGGATTCTTCAGCAGCAGCCAGCGGGAGCCTGGACAGTGTATCTGCCACAACCAGCTGCTTCCCCGGCACATGCACTGCCTGAACATTGAACCTGAGTAGTCTCATTAAAAGTCTCTGGCATCTCAAGGGTGTTTTGTCGATGTCATAAGAATTGATAAGAGGGACTAGCGGTTTGTGGTCAGTTTCCAGACTAAATTTCTCCAAACCCACTAGATAACGCTGAAAGCGCTCACAGGCCCAAACTGCAGCCAGGCACTCTTTCTCAATTTGAGCGTATTTTGACTCCGCAGCCGTCAGTGTGCGGGAACAGTAGGCGATGGGCTGTAGTTTGTTGTCATTCAGTTGCAGGAGTGCAGCCCCCAACCCATAACTGCTTGCATCAGCACTAACCACAGTCTTTTTTGAAGGGTCGTAGAACCCCAGCACTGGGGCAGACCCCAGCAGGGACTTAGCATGCAGGAACGCTTTTTCTTGTGAGGGTCCCCAGACCCAGGCAACATCTTTCTTAAGCAACTCTGTGATAGGGTGCAAAACTGTAGATAAATCTGGAAGAAACTTGCCCACGTAATTTACAAGGCCCAATATCTGTCTCAGCTCATGTACATCAGAAGGGCTTTTCATCTGTTCGATAGCCCGAATTTTCTCGGGGTCCGGCTTGATGCCATCCCCGTTGATGATATGCCCAAAGTAGCATAATTCAGTTTTCCTAAAATGACATTTTTCTTTATTCAGCTTCAGCCCAGACTCTTTGATAGCCTGCAGCACACAACTCAAACGCTGATCATGCTCCTCCACTGTAGACCCATACACTAGAATGTCGTCCATTACGACTGCTGTGCCCACGTGGCCACTCAGGAGAGAACTCATTTCCCTCTGAAAGATCTCAGGAGCGGAGGATATCCCAAAGGGAAGTCTGCAGAAACAGAACCGACCTACCGGAGTGATAAAGGTAGTCAGTTTGCGGCACTTTGGATCCAGGGGGATCTGCCAAAAGCCGCTAGAAGCGTCTAATGTGGAAAAGAACTTCGCCCCAGCCAACTTCGGGGCTATATCTTCCAGTGTCGGCAGCACAAATCTCTCCCTCTTCACTGCCTCATTCAACCTTTTCAGGTCCACACAGATGCGCACCTTTCCGTTTTTCTTTGCAACTGGAACAATGGGGGCACACCAATCAGTTGCTTCAACAACCTCTTCAATAACCCCCATAGACTTCATGCGCATGAGCTCTTTCTCCACTTGAGGCATGAGCGGGAACGGAATTCTACGAGGAGTAGAAATACTATACGGGACTGCGTCACTTTTAAGTGCTATACGGACAGGTTTGCAGCTCAGTAGGCCCAACTCGCCAAACATATCTTCAGAGATCTCATTCACTCTGGCCACGAGGCCCAAGTCACAGGCTGCTTTTCTGCTCAATAAACTGTTAACACACTGACCTCGGATCACATGCACCCACATGGTGAACTTCCTTTGTTTGTACTCACAGCTGGCAAGAAATTTCCCCACACAATCAATGCGGCCACCAGGACTATGAACATTTGTAGTAACCTTCGCCAGCTGGGGCTGTCGAGGCAGTTTCATAAATTCAGCAAAAGACATTACAGTGATATCAGCTCCTGTGTCAATCTTAAAATCAACATTGGCTCCCATTACAGTAAAGGTAACTTTCCAATCTTCCTCTGAGCTTGTCCGTTCCACAACAGACCCCACAAAAGACACTTCCTGACCCTCCTGGTCACTGTCCACCTGCATCTCCTTAATGTATTCAGTTTTACACACCACTTCAAAATGGCCTATTCTGTTACATTTTCTGCATCTTTTATCTCTGGCCGGGCATATAGCACTCTGATCATGAGCCCGGTAGCACCGTGTGCATCGGCCATGTTGCGCCCATCCACTTCTAGGCCTTTCCAGTACTTTAGATCTACCGCTCACACTGTGCCTTTCACTAGTAATTTTCCTAGACTGTTGCACTTCATCCACAATACTCTCAGACCTCAGATCAGCACTTTGCTTTTTCACCAGTTCACTCTGGCGGGCCATCCTAATAGCCCCGTCTAATGTTAAATCAGGCTCTAACTGCAGCTTCAGGGAGACTTCAGCATCTGCAATTCCAATAACTATTCTGTCTCTGATTTGCTCTTCTTTAGCAACACCAAACTCACAGAATTCAGCTAATTCATACAGGCTGCGCACAAATGACTCCACAGATTCTCCCACACGCTGATTACGTTTGTGAAAACAAGCTCTCTCATGAATCACATTTCTTTTGGGCACAAAGTGGGCACTGAGTTTATCCATAACTATATCAAAGTTAACTTCTTCCCCTTCTTGGAAAGTAAAAGCATTGAACACTGGCTCTACATCTTTCCCCATAGAGTATAAAAGAGAATTAACTTGTACTTCACCACTCTCCTTGTTCAGTTTGGATGCAATCCTGAAGCGCTGAAACCGCTGACGCCATGTGGGCCAAGCTGCAGGCTGAGAAAAGTCAAAAGGCTCAGGTGGGGTAAACTTTGACATCGTTATCATCAGAAACAGAAGCGTAGTCCAGAACTTCTGACACCATGTCATGAGATGCAGGACATATGCAGGACACAGCAATGATGGTACAACTCTATTTTATTACAGAGCATAGCAATACACATCCAGACAGGTTGATTGTACTAAACTAACTGCGACACAGACACCGGACCTAAGCCCCGCCCACATGCTAGTGACATCACATCCTGCTATCATCACAGTAATCACAGAGGTAAAAAGTATATTAATATAACTGTGTTGCTTATGCAAGACTGGGGAATTTGTAAACGATAAAAATTCTGGATTAGACTGTCTCAATGAGGTTTTTCTGACAATGTTATTGATTCCCTATGTCAGGCATGGAAACCTGTTGCCAGACATATTTATCTTGTCATCTGGAAAACCTGAAGGGCTCGTTCTGTTTTGTTTTATAAGGAAATTGCTTAAATAAAATTCCTGGCTTTTGTTCAGGCTCTGATGAGAATTAAATTATTTGTCCAGTTTTTCCTCCTTGGAATCTTAATCTGGTTTTGAGGGTTCTTCAAACTCCTCCTTTTGAGCTGATACATGGTTTAGACCTTCATATTTTAGCGTATTTGGTCACGGGGGGGAAACTCCCCCTGAGCGGATTACAGATTATTCCACTAGAGCAGTTGCTATTTCTTGGGCCTTTTCGTAATGAGGCTATAATTGATCAGATTTGTAAGACAGCAACTTGGTCGTTGTTACACACTTTTTCTAAGTTTTATCACTTTGATGTTTGCACTTCTTCTGAGGCTGCCTTTGGAAGGAAAGTTCTGTGGGACATAGTGCCTGAATAGTAACATCCAGCCTTCTCTGTTCTTCCCCCTATTCACGGTGGTCTTGTGGACTCCACAGCATGGGTATTGATTTCCACATTTTATGACTCATGGAGGCCCATTTATCAAGCTCTGTATGGAGCGTGTGGGCCCGTGTTTCTGGCGAGTCTTCAGACTCGCCAGAAACGCAAGTTATGGAGCAGCGCTCCATAACCCTGTCCGCCTGCTCTGAGCAGCCGGACAGAGATCGCCACAATTCAACCCGATCATGTTGATTGACATCTCCTTGCTGGCGGCCAATTGGCTGCGAGTCTGTAGGGGGCGGCGTTGCACCAGCAGCCCACAATGCTGAATACGGAGAGGGTATTGCTCTCCGCATTCAGCGATGTCTGTCGGAACTGATCCGCACTGTCGGATCAGGTCCGACAGACATTTGGTAAATAGGCCTCATGGACTCTGATGGATAGAACAAATGTATGCTTACCCAATAAATATATTTCTTTCATGATGCTGAGAGTCCACCCTTTTTTGTTCAAATGGCAGCAGCACTTCTTCGTCCTGCTTTATCTTTCGTGGGGTTTTCCCCCCTCTTCTACTTGGCTATATGTATGACTGAGGATCATGGGAAGTGGGAGGGATTTAAAGCTCTGCTTTGTTGGGGTGTCTCTTGCCTCCTCCTAGTGGTCAGTAAGGGAATATTCCCACAGGTGAAAACTTGTGGACCCTCACCATCATGAAAGAAATGAACTTATCAGGCAAGCATACATTTTTTTTCTCTGCAGTGCATGGCTTAAATGCTTCTTGGATGCATAATTAAAAGGACGTAAAACACGTCTGAAGCACTATATGGCAGCAGTTTTAGAAGAATGTTGTCCATTTACAAGAGCACTAGGGGACACAAAAGTGTCTGTTATTCCAAAACAGTGCATCTGTAATGTATTACACATGTCTTGTTACTACCAATAAGGTAGCAGGAGATCTGCTTATTAGCCAGTGAGAATTCAGTCCTTAAGGCCTAGCTGCACTTCCTGATAACGTCACAATCAAAGGAAATTGCTTTAACTTTTATACAAAAACATTAAAGATGTTTAAACTTTTTTTTTTCTAAGTATGATTCCATTTTCAGTCCATTTTTAGGTTAAATTTTTTTTTTATTTAACCTCCGCTTTAAAGGAACAAAATTAAAGGGGACAGACAGTAAAGTCAAAATTAAAGTGAAAGTCAGTCCTAGCATTTTACAAACGCTAGGATTGACTATTGAAACAAAGGGGACTTTTATTCATGAGGTATAAGATACTTCATGTAGAAAGCTCATTTATTTGTTTCAATCGATCTCCGTTGTTAGCTGCTACAGCAGCCCATAGCTAAAACATTTTTTGCTAAGAGGTGACGTTTTCACCTCTTAGCCAATAGCCGTGCGGTAAATCCAGCTTGGCACCCATAGGAAAACGTCACCTATTAGCAAAAAAAAAAATTTTTAACCGCGGGCTGCTGTAGCAGTTAAAAACGGCGATCGATTGAAACAAATAAAGGAGCTTTCTACATGAAGTATCTTATACTTCATGAATAAAAGTCCCCTTCATTTGTTTCAATAGGATTGACTTTCACTTTAAAGTGATGGTAAATTTTTACTCTGCAAGTATTAATCACACAATTCATCCCTATATGTAATAAATTACGATGTTCTTATGTATAACAAATGTATATTTTTCTCAGTCGTAACCCTCAGCACCTCCCCATGCATTACTTCCTGGTATTATCTTCATCCCGGCGAGAGCGCTGAAACACCCTTCTCCACATCACAGCACTGGCATGTCAACCTTCGTTCCTCTTTGCGAAGTCTAGAAGGGCGTATTTCATTAGGGGTGTGTCGCCGAGTGGCCTGGTGTGTCAGTGGACTAAAAACGTGATCTGACTAAAATAATGGCGAATGATCTACGGGAGGAGGATGAATATAAAATAATTAGATATATAATCATAAATATATAGATATATACTGTGAATATGGGTATATGATGAATTAAACTCACATTGTTTTGGGACTGCAATTCAGATTGCTAATTTAAGGTAGTCCTAGTTTACCATCTCTTTAACTTTGTTTAAAGAGACAGTAAACACCAGAATTTTTGTTGTTTAAAAAGGTAGATAATTCCTTTATTACCCGTTCCCCAATTTTGCATAACCAACACAGTTATAATAATATACTTTTTACTTCTGTGATAACCTTGTATCTATGGCTCTGCAAACTGCCCCCTTATTTCAGTTCTTTTGACAGACTTGCATTTTTAGCCAATCAGTGCTTGCTCCTAGGAGCTTCATGTGCCTGAGCTCAATGTTATCTATATGAAACACATGAACTAACGCCCTCTAGTGGTGAAAACTGTCAAAATGCTTTCAGATTGGCCTTCAAGGTCTAATTAATTAGCATATATACCTCCTAGATGTAGCTTTCAACTAAGAATACCAAGAGAACAAAGCAAAATTGGTAATAAAAGTAAATTGGAAAGTTGTTTAGAATAGCATGCCCTATTTAAATCATGAGTTGTTTTTTTTTACTCGACTGTCCCTTTAAATACAACATGCAAGTTAGTTGAAGAGCTCATAGGAGCACAGGAGTGTGCACGTGTCTAATTTTATGGCGACAGTGTTTGCAACAATATTTAAAACTGCTACAAAGAATATTGCAATACACTGCTGCCATAGAGTATTAAAGGAATCGTCTAGTTAAAATTAAACTTTCATGAGTCAGAGCTCCAATTTTAAGCAACTTTCTAATTTACTCCTATTATCAAATTTTCTTCACTCTCCTGGTATCTTTATTTGAAAAAGCAAGAATGTAAGCATAGGAACAGGCCCATTTTTGGTTCAGCACCTAAAGGTGGCCACCACTCCGCAAGCGCTACCCAGCGCTGAACCAAAAATGAGCCGGGTCCTAACCTTACATTTAAATAAAGATACCAAGAGGACAAATAAAAATTAACAGGAGTAAATTAGAAAGTTGCTTAAAATTACTGCTCTATCTTAACCGTTAACGTTTTTAATTTTGTCTAGACTATTCTTTTAAAGACACGTGCACGCTTGTGTGCTCTTATGAGACTACACAGATTTACCCTTCAGCTAAGGATACTTGATGACAAAACGTTTTTTTCTAAACCATGTAAGTTTTGACTTTACTGTCCCTTTAAACTTTCACTTTGACTTACAACTTCTTATGTTGAAATTTTGAGCCCAATTCTCAAAACCTGGGAATGGAGAGAAATCCGCTTATTTCACCATCTTGCAAAGTAAGTGTTTCTCCTTTTCATAAAGATATTAATGAACTCCCCTTAATTATATACACAGCTTCTATGTTAAAAACCGCTTTAGAACAATCCCGGAGGGGCCTTGTTAAACTGATAAAGGCACTATGTGTGTTTTTGCAAACAGTTCTGCCATACATGTACATGCACACTCCTGAGTCTACTTCAGTATGCTCTCAGGGAAATCATTAGAGCTTTTCAGTTCTGCATTAAAATATCCCTTTAATGTAAACAACGGAACTACCTATAAATAAATTCAATAACACACAGAAAGATTTAATAATAAAGTAATTTTATTGAAGATGTTAAAGGGTCATATCATTGATGGCAGGAGTTGTTATACCCGCAACCCGGAGCTGTTAAAGGGTTATAAGATGACACATGGCTATAAAGTCGGATGAGCAAGCTTCACCCAAAGCAGCAAAAATAGCTTCTTACACTTTCCCAAATGCGCTGCCGCAAGGTCTTCTGGGGGCAGTTTACGATTGGGGTGCTGTAAAGAAGAGAACAAATGTTAATATAACTAATTTACCGGATAGAAATGAAACGCATACAAGAGAATTATTAGATAATAATTTCCTTTTAGTCTTGAATACAATATGATTACTTGGTCACATAGTTACATGCAAGCAACAGTAAAATAACAGAGCTCCCAATTGTCCGGAGCCTATCCTGTAGCTCCCCAAGAACTAAAAAATAAAAAGAATCAGGTTTTCTAAGAACAGCCTATCCATGTCCTGATCAGCTCACTGACCAATCCAAGGTCATAAAAGACTTTAAAGATGCCCTTGTGATATTAATACAGATTCAATCCTATATTATGTGACACATTACAGCTGTGAGAGGGAGGGGTTACAATGTGATCACATGACTGATATCTTACCTATCATCGCTGTCTTCGGGGACACTGGTGCTTGATGTTACTGCACTGTCTATGCTTGCTAGAGATGTCTATCAAAGAAGAATAAAATGGAAGATGAGGTAAATCTATCTACATATATAGTAATAGTATATGAGAGTGTATTTTACAGAGCACTAATGCAAATAATATTATTATAATATATCCAGTAGCTGTATGACGCATGCAAGTACTCCTAGTGGGAGATAGCTGTATGACGCATGCAAGTACTCCTAGTGGGAGATAGCTGTATGACGCATGCAAGTACTCCTAGTGGGAGATAGCTGTATGACGCGCACAAGTACTCCTAGTGGGAGATAGCTGTATGACGCGCACAAGTACTCCTAGTGGGAGATAGCTGTATGACGCGCACAAGTACTCCTAGTGGGAGATAGCTGTATGACGCGCACAAGTACTCCTAGTGGGAGATATCTGTATGACGCGCACAAGTACTCCTAGTGGGAGATGGCTGTATGACGCGCACAAGTACTCCTAGTGGGAGATGGCTGTATGACGCGCACAAGTACTCCTAGTGGGAGATGGCTGTATGACGCGCACAAGTACTCTTAGTGGGAGATGGCTGTATGAGGCGCGCAAGTACTCCTAGTGGGAGATGGCAGTATGACGCGCGCAAGTACTCCTAGTGGGAGATGGCTGTATGACGTGCGCAAGTACTCCTAGTGGGAGATGGCTGTATGAGGCGCGCAAGTACTCTTAGTGGGAGATAGCTGTATGAGGCGCGCAAGTACTCTTAGTGGGAGATAGCTGTATGAGGCGCGCAAGTACTCTTAGTGGGAGATGGCTGTATGAGGCGCGCAAGTACTCCTAGTGGGAGATGGCTGTATGACGCGCGCAAGTACTCCTAGTGGGAGATGGCTGTATGAGGCGCGCAAGTACTCTTAGTGGGAGATGGCTGTATGATGCGCACAAGTAGTCTTAGTGGGAGATGGCTCTATGAGGCGCGCAAGTACTCTTAGTGGGAGATGGCTCTATGAGGCGCGCAAGTACTCTTAGTGGGAGATGGCTGTATGAGGCGCGCAAGTACTCTTAGTGGGAGATGGCTGTATGAGGCGCGCAAGTACTCTTAGTGGGAGATGGCTCTATGAGGCGCGCAAGTACTCTTAGTGGGAGATGGCTCTATGAGGCGCGCAAGTACTCTTAGTGGGAGATGGCTCTATGAGGCGCGCAGGTACTCTTAGTGGGAGATGGCTCTATGAGGCGCGCAAGTACTCTTAGTGGGAGATGGCTGTATGATGCGCGCAAGTAGTCTTAGTGGGAGATGGCTGTATGAGGCGCGCAAGTACTCTTAGTGGGAGATGGCTGTATGAGGCGCGCAAGTACTTACCAGAGATGGAGTAGCAATGCGCCTGCAGCTGTTTTCAGGCTCTTTGGAGTCCATGGATGCTAAATAAACACAGAAGAGAGGCCATACACGATTATTTGTACCATGTGCACTATTACTGCATATGCAGGTACACTCACTACCAAGTTTAACTTAAAATGATTCCTTTCTCTATTAAAAGATTTCTTGTTTTTTTGCACATGAATGTTGGTTTCTGTTCAGTATCAGAGCATTAAAATGTTGTCCTTATTAGTCAAGTAAATTGTGCATAATATATTGTTTCCTTCCAAAATGGGACTGGGTTTACAAAACTGAGAGAAATCTAACTGTAACCAGAAGCCGTTCCTAGGCCAACTCGGGCTGCGCTTAGGAGCAGAGGATATTTATTTATTTATTTTATTTTTTGGGGGTTTAACAGATTTTGAAGAATGATTGAAGTCCTTTCCACTCATAGGTACCTAACTTTTTATTTATCAATCTAATTACATTTTATATTTGTTTTTATAAAGCAATGATTATTCTAGTGGACACCTCAATTTCTCAATATACTTTGGTTGTGAAAACTATAGACATGTGCATGACGAAAAAATTTGGTTCGGATACATTGAATTTGGAAAAATTTGAATCAATTCGGTTCGGATTCGTTTCGGATTTATTCGGATTCGAATAAATTCATCTGAATTCGGTTCCTTTTGGTATTTTGGAATTTCGGTAAGTATTCGGTGGGATGTGCTGTGTATTAGACAAGTATTATGTACTGTATAATAGGTGTAACCCATAGCAGAGTGATATAACCTAATATTCTGTACAATACTAGTGTAATCCATGGCCAGCCGAATCTACCGAATAAATCCAAACTAATTCGGATTTATTCGGTAGATTCGGCACTATTTTAATTCGGAAATTCGAATCGATCCGAATTCCAAATTTACTGAATTCGGCCGAATTTCCGAATCGATCTGAAACGAATCGCACATATCTAGAAAACTATGAGGCACCAATTAGCTAAATTATTGTGAGTCAGAAAGTATAGGGGCAGCAGATTCCCAGTACTAAGAGCCGCACAAAAAGTAAATACACCTCCGGCCTTGTCTTTTAATTCCAAAATATATTTTCATGTCATATAAATAAAGACCTATTAATGAAGTAGGTAGAGATATTAATGAAGTTGGAGAACTCAACTCAGAAATTTCTTTTGAACAACTCACCTGTTTCTGCTGGAACCTCTGGTGTTACGTGGGGTCCTGTGATGTTATATAAAACAGTGTCCTCATGACTAGTTTTTAGCCACGGGTGCTCCATGATTACCTAAGTACACAAATATAAAAAAAAAACGTGTAAATATGAATAAGGAATTATTTCCATGAGTAATCTTTATAAGTTAATGCTCAAATGGGAAATCACTGTACAAAAACAAACATCTGTAGCAGTTCTTTCATAATTACTTGTAGTGATCTGCTGATAATAAAAATAAACAACAATAATAACCATGCTAGGTACCGCCCCTGAAGATATCGCTGGATTTGCCAATGAAAAGCTGCAGATATGAACCGTCACTCTACAGCAGACATAGCCAACGTTAATTGTTTAAACTGATTGATCTTCAACAGGGGTTATGGGAATGGGTATGATTTTTTTTTTATGTAAACTGAAATAATATTGTATTTACAAATTGTGTATAAATGTTACCCACATGACTGTAATAAGTTATAGTATCTAATTGACAGCTTTGTTTTGTTATCCTTTGTTGAAAAGTAGTTTCATTCTGTAATAGCATATTGAGGTAGGCACAGGAGCGTGCATGTGTCTTGAACACTTCAAATACAAGAATATTTCAAATACTGTTCAAAGTACAGCTGCTATATAATAATCAAGACGTGCACATTCTTGAGTCTACCTTAGTATGCTTTATTGTAAAGGAATTACATTTTAAGGAAGAATACAAATAGAAAATAAATATATTTCAAGATTGAAGTAAACTGGAAACTAAGTGGAAAGTTGTTTTTTTTAATTTACACTGCATCTGAATCATTAACATTTACATTTGACATTTATGTTTCTTTGAAACTTGTTACTGTGTGTATTGACCACACAGTATTTGCTTCTTCTAAACATATAGATGTATCTGTAGGATGTTTGTATCTGTATAAAAGGTGCAGTGTGTATCTCACCTCCAGTGTGGCCCTCTTGCAGGGGTCAAGAACTAAAATCAGCTGGATCAGGTCCTGGCAGAGTGAGGATACATGGGAGGGGATGTTATAGCCGGAGAATATTTTTTCCAGCACCTCCTACAAGAAGCATCAGGAAGGAAAAGTTAGTAAATCTGAGGATACTTCCCCCCCATGTGCAGAATCTGTCATCTAGTGCTATTTATTTATCTATTTAATACTACGTATCTCATTGGTCCCTAGGGAATTAAATGTCTTGTACCTTCCTTGGTCACTTACCTCATTCTCCTCCCCATCGAAGGGCAGGAAGCCGGTGACGAGCTCGAATAAGATGACGCCCAGGCTCCATATATCCGCCGCTGGGCCATCATACGGCTTCTCCTGCAGCACCTCCGGAGCAGATGTATAGACTGTTCCGCAGAAGCTATCCAGCTCCTTCCCGGTGGTAAAGTGGGTGCTAATGCCGAAATCTGCCAGCTTTATGTTGTTATTAGAGTCCAGTAGGAGGTTTTCGCTCTGTAAAAGGGAAATGTATTGTTATTTACAGGAAATCAGATATTCAATGTAAATGGGAATAATTAGTGTAAATAGTGTTATTCCTTAGTATAGTCTTTAGCAACTCATAAACCTGCAAAATCTATTTTTCTCTTTTCCCGCAATCACTTACCTTCAGATCCCTGTGCACAATGCTGTTACTGTGCAGGTACTGAACCGCTGTGACCAGCTGAGAAGAAAGCGAAGAGACATTATTTAGCGCTTGTGCATTTCATTAGAAGGACTTGTGCAATTTTTGTATTAGACAACATACTTAAAGGGCTTTAAATTCAAATCCTCGTCACCATGAAGAGAAATCGCGCAACATCTTTGAGATTTTTTTTAGACCTTGTATTGCAATGCAGGAGTCTCTGTTTCGCATACAGAGCACTAAGTACCGATGAGATTTCATAGAATATCTCTTAAGTGGCGAGGTATTGAATATCAGGCCCTGAATGTACTACTGTTCATATCATTTAAAGGGACATAGACACATAACTCTATGGTTTTAGGGTAGAACAGGTTGCCTATTAGTGACGCACTATTGAAAGGAATCAGTCAGCATAGAGATCCTTCACCCTGAGATGTAATCCCTAAACCCATTAGAGTGCTATTTTGTAGACTTGTGCAATCGTGTCCTTCATTAGGATCAGAATGCGGAAGTAAGTGTTATTTGGCTCTTTTCAGAGCCAGATTGATTCTGGGGCAAGATCACCAAGTTAAGGTCTGGATCTGCAAAGATCTTAAAGGGATACTGAACCCAAATTTTTTTTATTTCGTGATTCAGATAGAGCACGCAATTTTAAGCAACTTTCTAATTTACTCCTATTATCAATGTTTCTTCGTTCTCTTGCTATCTTTATTTGAAAAAGAAGGCATCTAAGCTTTTTTTTCTTGATTCAGACTCTGGACAGCCACTTTTTTATTGGTGGGTGAATTTATCCACCAATCAGCAAGGACAACCCAGATTGTTCACCAAAAATGGGCCGGCATCTAAACTTACATTCTTGCATTTCAAATAAAGATACCAAGAGAATAAAGAAAATTTGATAATAGGAGTAAATTAGAAAGTTGCTTAAAATTCCTTCCTCTATCTGAAAACGGAAAGAAGAAATTTGGGTTCAGTGTCCCTTTAACTTGGTGATCTTGCACCAGAAATCAAGAGATTAATAACAAAGTTAACAATTTTGTGTTC
Organism: Bombina bombina; assembly: GCF_027579735.1. Taxonomy (NCBI): domain Eukaryota; kingdom Metazoa; phylum Chordata; class Amphibia; order Anura; family Bombinatoridae; genus Bombina; species Bombina bombina. Next base: position 32,024,307 of record NC_069508.1, read on the forward strand.
TTCTTGGGAGGTAACGACTTTGAGCTCCAGGTTCAGTACTAACAAAAGTAGTTTGGGATTGTGATCACTACAAAATCAGACTGGTAATATCAGCTCAGAAATCATTATCTACAGAAAACAAACACATGATAGTGATCAGCCCCATAGTTGTAAAACATCTCCATATAAAGACGTGTTAGTGAAGATCAGATGTGCACATAGGACTTACTTGATGGAACAGTATACCGGCCTCTTGCTCCTTAAGACCACCGGACTCTGGAATATACTCATACAGATCACCTGCATCCCAGATTAGTAAAATATATAGAAAAAAAGATTACAAAGTGTTGCAACATAACAAAGAACAGAATAAATTGGAAAAAGGAGTTGGGAGGAAAAGGTGTAAAAAATTATAAAGAGAAATACGAACAGTGGGAGGAGAAAAAAGAGATGAAAAACAGAACAGTAAATAAAAAAAGAAATTAACCCCTTCACGCCGCAAGGATGTTCTGTGCTGTCCTAACAGAGCTGGGCTTTAACGCCGTTTGGACGGCATGGAACTTCCTACCTTTATATGGGCGTCCTGCAGTCTCTCTCTTTGACGCAAGCTGTAATCGGACTGGGGGCGTGCCTAGAAGCATAGGCAGTCCTCCATGATCTGATCCTGGCCTTGAAATCACGTGATTGTATTGATGATCGCGTATTTACATTAGAACTTCCTTGTGATGTTAACACTTTGACCCCAGCGTGAAGGGGTTAAAGGAAACAAACTAGAACAGAATACACAGTAGGGTAACTTACCTCCACTGCAGTAGTCCATGATGAGAAATAAGGCAGATGGTGAATCTATTGCCTCATGGAACTTCACTGTAGAGAAGAGAGGGGGTTGTGGTTAGATATTAATGAGGATAAGTAAAAGGGAATTGTAACAAGATGAATATGGGAGATGGTCTGGGTTGGTCATCTGGTTCACTCACCAATGTTTGGGTGATCCAAGGTCTTCATAATATTGACTTCCCCGAAAAGCTGAAGAGAAGAAAAGGCTTTAAGTAATAGAAGTTTAACCTATTTGAATACTCAACACTAGACAGTCTGTGTATGCCCAGCACACGCTGCAGCCGCTTTACAAACTAACACCTCAGTACAACAGCTTTAGTTCTCTTCCAGTCCCCCGACATACACCCCAATAGCAACAATAACAGCTGGAAAATCCACAGTTTATTACGTTTGTTTTAATAGCCCTAAGTGTCAAATATATTCACTGTTCCTGCTAAATTTAATATAGTCCAGAGCACTAATAAAGCTCCATAAGTTTACAGCAGAGGAGCAATAATTTAACCCTCTTCTGCCAGAGTTTTTCATTTTCGAGAGAGTTTTAAAACATTCCTTACCGTGTCTAACTCCTCCTCCTCCATATCATCTTTGTTGATGATCTTGACAGCTACCTGAAAACATAAAATACATGCACATATAATTATATATTAAGTCTTATTTATACAGAATATTTTACTTTGTATGTACCAGGTGTAATTAATTTGTTTAGTGCAATGTAATAAAAATCAGGACATCTTTATTATATACTGTCCTACATTTAGTGGTGATATGAAGCAGAAGATCTGCATATGAGGCCTGTGTCTTCCTCTCTATGTCACAGAAAGTAACATGATAGTGATAAGTGTCTCTTAGATACTCACTTGTTCTTGGGAGTCAATGTGTTTGCCAATCAGGACTTTACCAAAGCTGCCCTCACCAATTATATTTTGGAGGGCATACTTTCCAATACATAGTGAGGAGGCGCAGCCGCTACCATCCTCACTTTCCGCCATAGTGCCGGAGGCACCTGGCCTGGCTGCAGAAGAGAGAACAAAAGGAGATTATTAGTTATAAAGTCAGTTTTAACTAGAGTACACACACAGTTTTTCAGTAATGAAATTGAAACATTTCTGCGTGTGCGTAGTCTATATCTTGCTGTAAAAGAACATAATTACTATTCAATACTAAGTACAAGAGATTGTTGCTTACCCGATGCCAGTAGACGACTTGAAGTCAGTAAATATAATATACTAAGCGCAAATTCAATAGAGAAAACGATCAAGTGTGCTATGCACAAGCTGAAGAAACACAGTGATTCTTAGGCTCAACCTCTGCAGAACTTCTACCTGTCTATGATGTCACTGGTATTATGACATCATTTTACAGCATTAAAGCTTTCACCATTGCTATGGTAACCATGGCAGTCATGTGATAAGACTGAACAATTCAAACAAATAATCAGAAAATATTATATTAATACAAAATAAAAATATCATTAAATATTTGTGAGAGAAAATGAAATAGTTAAAAGTTTAGATATTTACTTTTTTTCTGTACCTCCATAAACACAGAAGCAACCAAAATGCCACAAACTATATATTTATTTCACATGATTATAATATAAAAAATAAACATGCCAGTTTTAGATTAATCTCACCAAATATAATAAGGTTTATAACTGTGTGCACGTGAATGTGTTTTTGGTTGTGAGCATGTGTGTCTGTGAGTGTGTGCTTATGTATTTGAGTGTGCTGTGTGTGTCTGTGCTGTGTGAGTGTACATGTGTGTGTCTATGCCTATTATGTATTTGTGAGTGTGTGTGTGTCTGTGCTGTGTGTGTGTATGTGCCTGCCTATGTATTTGAGTGTTTTTCTGTATGTGGGTGCTTATGTATTTGAGTCTGTGTGTGTCTCTGAGTGTGCATGTGAGTGTATGTGCATGCTTATGTATTTGTGTGTGTGTCTATGCAGTGTGAGTATGTGTGTGCTTGTGTAAAATTTCTTGCAGAATATGTGTCTTTTGTGAGTCTGTGTGTGTGTATGTGCGTGCTTATGTATTTGTGTGTGTTTCTGTATGTGGGTGCTTATGTATTTTTGTGTGTGTCTATGCAGTATATGTGTGTTCTTGTATAAAATTTCTTGCAGAATAATTGTCTTTTGGATTCTACATAATTGACAGCAGATAAGAACCATAGGCCCAACATATCCTAAAAGTATAAGCTTATTCAGGGCTAGATGAACGCTAACTGTGCTCAAATTAAATCATAACGCTCCTGTTCTTGCGCTTGTATTACAAGTTGAAAGTAAAATGTTAGCACGTGAGCTATAGAGCTGGACCTATTTGGTAAGCATTATTGTGATGGTGTCGCTATTTGTGTCAGTACCAGTAGAGCTGGACCTATTTGGTAAGCATTATTGTGATGGTGTCGCTATTTGTGTCAGTACCAGTAGAGCTGGACCTATTTGGTAAGCATTATTGTGATGGTGTTGCTATTTGTGTCAATACCAGTAGAGCTGGACCTATTTGTTAAGCATTATTGTGATGGTTTTGCTATTTGTGTCAGTACTAGTAGAGATGGACCTATTTGGTAAGCATTATTGTGATGATGTCGCTATTTGTGTCAGTACTAGTAGAGCTGGACCTATTTGGTAAGCATTATTGTGATGGTGTTGCTATTTGTGTCAGGACCAGTAGATCTGGACCTATTTGGTAAGCATTATTGTGATGGTGTTGCTATTTGTGTCAGTACCAGTAGAGCTGGACCTATTTGGTAAGCATTATTGTGATGGTGTTGCTATTTGTGTCAGTACCAGTAGAGCTGGACCTATTTGTTAAGCATTATTGTGATGGTGTCGCTATTTGTGTCAGTACCAGTAGAGCTGGACCTATTTGGTAAGCATTATTGTGATGTTGTAGCTATTTGTGTCAGTACCAGTAGAGCTGGACCTACTTGGTAAGCATTATTGTGATGGTGTCACTATTTGTGTCAGTACCAGTAGAGCTGGACCTATTTGGTAAGCATTATTGTGATGTTGTCACTATTTGTGTCAGTACCAGTAGAGCTGGACCTATTTGGTAAGCATTATTATGATGGTGTTGCTATTTGTGTCAGTACCAGTAGAGCTGGACCTATTTGTTAAGCATTATTGTGATGGTGTCACTATTTGTGTCAGTACCAGCAGAGCTGGACCTATTTGGTAAGCATTATTGTGATGGTGTCGCTATTTGTGTCAGTACCAGTAGAGCTGGACCTATTTGGTAAGCATTATTGTGATGGCGTCACTATTTTTGTCAGTACCAGTAGAGCTGGACCTATTTGGTAAGCATTATTGTGATGGTGTCACTATTTGTGTCAGTACCAGTAGAGCTGGACCTATTTGGTAAGCATTATTATGATGGTGTTGCTATTTGTGTCAGTACCAGTAGAGCTTGACCTATTTGGTAAGCATTATTGTGATGGTGTCACTATTTGTGTCAGTACCAGTAGAGCTGGACCTATTTGGTAAGCATTATTGTGATGGTGTCGCTATTTGTGTCAGTACCAGTAGAGCTGAACTTATTTGGTAAGCATTATTGTGATGGTGTCGCTATTTTTGTCAGTACCAGTAGAGCTGGACCTATTTGGTAAGCATTATTTTGATGGTGTCACTATTTTTGTCAGTACCAGTAGAGCTGGACCTATTTGGTAAGCATTATTGTGGTGGTGTTGCTATTTGTGTCAGTACCAGTAGAGCTGGACCTATTTGGTAAGCATTATTGTGATGGTGTCACTATTTGTGTCAGTACCAGTAGAGATGGACCTATCTGGTAAGCATAATTGTGATGGTGTTGCTATTTGTGTCAGTACCAGTAGAGCTGGACCTATTTGGTAAGCATTATTGTGATGGTGTTGCTATTTGTGTCAGTACCAGTAGAGCTGGACCTATTTGGTAAGCATTATTGTGATGGTGTCACTATTTGTGTCAGTACCAGTAGAGCTGGACCTATTTAGTAAGCATTATTGTGATGGTGTTGCTATTTGTGGCAGTACCAGTAGAGCTGGGCCTATTTGGGAAGCATAATTGTGATGGTGTTGCTATTTGTGTCAGTACCAGTAGAGCTGGACCTATTTGGGAAGCATTATTGTGATGGTGTTGCTATTTGTGTCAGTACCAGTAGAGCTGGACCTATGTGGTAAGCATTATTGTGATGGTGTCACTATTTGTGTCAGTACCAGTAGAGCTGGACCTATTTGGCAAGCATTATTGTGATGGTGTTGCTATTTGTGTCAGTACCAGTAGAGCTGGACCTATTTGGGAAGCATTATTGTGATGGTGTTGCTATTTGTGTCAATACCAGTAGAGCTGGACCTATTTGGTAAGCATTATTGTGATGGTATTGCTATTTGTGTCAGTACTAGTAGAGATGGACCTATTTGGTAAGCATTATTGTGATGATGTCGCTATTTGTGTCAGTACTAGTAGAGCTGGACCTATTTGGTAAGCATTATTGTGATGGTGTCGCTATTTGTGTCAGGACCAGTAGATCTGGACCTATTTGGTAAACATTATTGTGATGGTGTTGCTATTTGTGTCAGTACCAGTAGAGCTGGACCTATTTGGTAAGCATTATTGTGATGGTGTTGCTATTTGTGTCAGTACCAGTAGAGCTGGACCTATTTGTTAAGCATTATTGTGATGGTGTTGCTATTTGTGTCAGCACCAGTAGAGCTGGACCTATTTGGTAAGCATTATTGTGATGGTGTTGCTATTTGTGTCAGTACCAGTAGAGCTTGACCTATTTGGTAAGCTTTTTTTGTGATGGTGTTGCTATTTGTGTCAGTACCAGTAGAGATGGACCTATTTGGTAAGCATTATTGTGATGGTGTCACTATTTGTGTCAGTACCAGTAGAGATGGACCTATTTGGTAAGCATTATTGTGATGGTGACTCTATTTGTGTCAGTACCAGTAGAGCTGGACCTATTTGGTAAGCATTGTTGTGATGGTGTTGCTATTTGTGTCAGTACCAGTAGAGATGGACCTATTTGGTAAGCATTATTGTGATGGTGTTACTATTTGTGTCAGTACCAGTAGAGATGGACCTATTTGGTAAGCATTATTGTGATGGTGATGCTATTTGTGTCAGTGCCAGTAGAGCTGGACCTATTTGGTAAGCATTATTGTGATGGTGTTGCTATTTGTGTCAGTACCAGTAGAGATGGACCTATTTGGTAAGCATTATTGTGATGGTGTCACTATTTGTGTCAGTACCAGTAGAGCTGGACCTATTTGGGAAGCATTATTGTGATGGTGTTGCTATTTGTGTCAGTACCAGTAGAGCTGGACCTATTTGGGAAGCATTATTGTGATGGTGATGATATTTGTGTCAGTGCCAGTAGAGCTGGACCTATTTGGTAAGCATTATTGTGATGATGTCGCTATTTGTGTCAGTACCAGTAGAGCTGGACCTATTTAGTAAGCATTATTGTGATGGTGTTGCTATTTGTGTCAGTACCAGTAGAGCTGGAACTATTTGGGAAGCATTATTGTGATGGTGTTGCTATTTGTGTCAGTACCAGTAGAGCTGGACCTATTTGGTAAACATTATTGTGATGGTGTCGCTATTTGTGTCAGTACTAGTAGAGCTGGACCTATTTGGTAAGCATTATTGTGATGGTGTCGCTCTTTGTGTCAGTACTAGTAGAGCTGGGACCTATTTGGTAAACATTATTGTGATGGTGTCGCTATTTGTGTCAGTACCAGTAGAGCTGGACCTATTTGGTAAGCATTATTGTGATGGTGTCACTATTTGTGTCAGTACTAGTAGAGATGGACCTATTTGGTAAGCATTATTGTAATGGTGTTGCTTTTTGTGTCAGTACCAGTAGAGCTGGACCTATTTGGTAAGCATTATTGTGATGATGTCGCTATTTGTGTCAGTACCAGTAGAGCTGGACCTATTTAGTAAGCATTATTGTGATGGTGTTGCTATTTGTGTCAGTACCAGTAGAGCTGGAACTATTTGGGAAGCATTATTGTGATGGTGTTGCTATTTGTGTCAGTACCAGTAGAGCTAGACCTATTTGGTAAGCATTATTGTGATGGTGTTGCTATTTGTGTCAGTACCAGTAGAGCTGGACCTATTTGGTAAGCATTATTGTGATGGTGTTGCTATTTGTGTCAGTACCAGTAGAGTTGGACATATTTGGTAAGCATTATTGTGATGGTGTCGCTATTTGTGTCAGTACAAGTAGAGATGGACCTATTTGGTAAGCATTATTGTGATGGTGTCGCTATTTGTGTCAGTACCAGTAGAGCTGGACCTATTTGGTAAGCATTATTGTGATGGTGTCGCTATTTGTGTCAGTACCAGTAGAGCTGGACCTATTTGGTAAGCATTATTGTGATGGTGTCGATATTTGTTTCAGTACCAGTAGAGCTGGACCTATTTGGTAAGCATTATTGTGATGGTGTCGCTATTTGTGTCAGTACCAGTAGAGCTGGACCTATTTGGTAAGCATTATTGTGATGGTGACGCTATTTGTGTCAGTACCAGTAGAAGCTGGACCTATTTGGTAAGCATTATTGTGATGGTGACGCTATTTGTGTCAGTACCAGTAGAAGCTGGACCTATTTGGTAAGCATTATTGTGATGGTGACGCTATTTGTGTCAGTACCAGTAGAGCTGGACCTATTTGGTAAGCATTATTGTGATGGTGTCGCTATTTGTGTCAGTACCAGTAGAGATGGACCTATTTGGTAAGCATTATTGTGATGGTGTCGCTATTTGTGTCAGTACTAGTAGAGCTGGGACCTATTTGGTAAGCATTATTGTGATGGTGTCGCTATTTGTGTCAGTACCAGTAGAGCTGGACCTATTTGGTAAGCATTATTGTGATTGTGTCGCTATTTGTGTCAGTACCAGTAGAGCTGGACCTATTTGGTAAGCATTATTATGATGGTGACACTATTTTTGTCAGTACCAGTAGAGCTGGACCTATTTGGTAAGCATTATTGTGATGGTGACGCTATTTGTGTCAGTACCAGTAGAGTTGGACCTATTTGGTAAGCATTATTGTGATGGTGTCGCTATTTGTGTCAGTACCAGTAGAGCTGGACCTATTTGGTAAGCATTATTGTGATGGTGTCACTATTTGTGTCAGTACCAGCAGAGCTGGACCTATTTGGTAAGCATTATTGTGATGGTGTCACTATTTGTGTCAGTACCAGTAGAGCTGGACCTATTTGGTAAGCATTATTGTGATGGTGTCGCTATTTGTGTCAGTACCAGTAGATCTGGGACTTAGCTATATTGGGGTTTGTTTGTTAATGTTGAATTGAGGGGCATTCAGACAGGTTGTGCTGAGGGATAATGCCAATGGTGGCTGTGTTAGCAGATCCTGGTCAGTGTTATGGTTAGGGAGGTGTTCAGCTTGTTTTGGTGACAGTTAATCGCAGTGGGGGAGTCACGGTATGAGAAGGTGGACAGTAACACTTCTCCCTATATCATATAGGTAGCTGCTGGTCATAGCAACTGCTGTTATTATTTAGTGACCTGCAGACAGAACAATATAACAGCATAATTGGTATCTGAGGGTGATCAGGTCAGTAAAATTGAGCTGGTTGAAAACTCTGCTGTCTACATATTTTTTAGTTGCTCTGTTTTAGAGTCAAATCTTTAAAAGTTTACAATCTGAGGACATCATTCCTAGATCTAGTCTTTGGTTTTAATAGAAACAACATTCCAATCCATTAGAAGTATGAATTAGCCGCTAACTGATAATACATATGAGATAGATCTGGAGCACACAGAGCAACAATATTTGTAGGTTTTAGATTTTTTCAAGGCCCAATCATAAAAGATAAATAAAAGGTAAGTAGGCACCAGCCAATGGGAAATGAGGATTATAATCTAAAAATGTATATAGTGTAGTTCTTGTCTGCCTTTGTGTTTGATTGCAGTTTATAATCTCCTAACAAGCAAATTAATGACTTGTCCAATTATTCCTTTCCTATCATTTTGTGTTCATTTTTAATTACAATTTTTATTACTTGCAAACACTAAATTGCAATTATAGAGGGTTGACATACCTGCATCCTGTGGGACCTCTCATATTCGCAGATTGTAGAGTGTGGTATCTTCATCGCATTCTGTCACTGTCATTCCGTTCACACGTGTCCATGATGACACAAGGGTTGAACCTAGCAACATGACATTGGTTTTAAAGTCTGCACACATGATCACCCATAGGCAGATACGTGTATGGGCCTATAAACACCAGCAGCACAATCTTTCTGTTACTCTGGTTTAAAACGCCCTAGCTCCCCGAAGCCACCTGTGGTATTCATTGCTTGTCTAAAATCAAACTTGGAAAACAGCACCAACCATGTATGCACTTTCAGGCACGGAATTCAGGATCTGTCACATTCAAAATGCAATGAAAAGGAATAGAATACCAGTCTTTCTTTTGGAAGGGATGTTATTTCTTACATCAGGGTCCAAGGGAATACAGACAACCTTTTGCACCTACCGTAGGCCCTTAACCCCTTGCACCATATGGACATAGGTATTGATGCTGCACCTACGTCCAACACTATAGCACATGCTGTGGTCCCTACTGTCAGCTTAGACAGTGGAGACTGCAGGTGTGGGAAGAAGGCAACTGCCTTCATATAGTAAGGGAGCGCCATTCGTCCTCCCTCACTATATGAAGGCAGATCGCCGATAATTACAGGGAGTGACAAAAAATAAAAAGCCCTAAACTGCATACTGGTAGACAGTCACAGAAGATGGTGGTGACCAGTGAAGGGGGAAAATAGCTGTTTGGGAGGGATCGGGGGCAAAAATTAACCTTACAAGATAACTGATTTATCCCTTCTCTGCCAGGAATTTCAAGTGTGGTGCACAGCTGAATTTAGTGGTCTTCTAATTGCCAAAAAACAATGGCAAAGCCATGCATGTGGCTGGTATTTCTAAACTAAGGGGGTCCCAGAGAAGCTTTTACAACCATGTGTCTTATGACTGCAGTAGTTGTGTGTAAATCATTTCAGTGAGAAACAGTTTTTGAAAAAGTTAACACATTTTTTTATATGATCTGGCAGCCAAATAGTAGCATCAAATATACAGAAATATAAAAATGTGTCTAGAGTTTTCATAGCTAAATAAAAAAAAACAATCACTTTATTTCTGTTTAGCCCCTTAACGACCGACGACATGCAGGGTACGTCCTCCAAAAAAATATCCTTAACGACCGAGGAAGTACCCTGCACGTCGTCGGTCTGGCAAACCAGGGTGGAAGCGATCCTTATCGATTCAAGCCGTTTTCCGGTTATTGCAGTGATGCCTTGATATCGAGGCATCCTGCAATAACCCTCCTTGGCCTTCCAATGAAGAGAGAGCCACTCTGTGGCCCTCTCTGCACCGGACATCGATGGCTGGTATCGTTGGTGGGTGGGAGCCGAGGTGGGTAGGTGGCCATCGATGGGCCCTGTGATGTGGAGGGGGGCGGGATTGTAGTCAGAGGCGGGCGCATGCACGGAGAGTGGGTGGGAACCTCTACACTACAGAATTTTTTTTGTAAAAAGGGGGGGGGGTGAGCAAGCTGAAACAAAAGATCAGACAGGGGGTGGGGGGTTGGTCTGTGGGAGGGGAAAGCTACACTACAGAAGAAAAAAAAAAAGAAAAATAAAATAAAAAGTACCAAAGATGGCTCCCAATAAGGCAGAGGGGGAGGGTTAGAGAGCTGTTTGGGGGGGGATCAGGGAGGTTTGGAGCTAAGGGGGGATCCTACACAGCAGCATATGTAAATATGCTAAACAAAAAACTTTTATTTTAGCACTGGCAGACTTTCTGCCAGTACTTAAGATAGCAGGGACAATTGTGGGGTGGGGGAGGGAAGAGAGCTGTTTGGGAGGGATCAGGGGGTTGGATGTGTCAGGTGGGAGGCTGATCTCTACACTAAAGCTAAAATTAAACCTGCAAGCTCCCTACAAGCTACCTAATTAACCCCTTCACTGCTAGGCATAATACACGTGTCATGCACAGCGGCATTTAGTGGCTTTCTAATTACTAAAAAGCAACCCCAAAGCCATATATGTCTGCTATTTCTAAACAAAGGGGATCCCAGAGAAACATTTACAACAATTTGTGCCATAATTGTACAAGCAGTTTGTAAATAATTTCAGTGAAAAACCTAAAGTTTGTGAAAAAAGTGAACTTTTTTTTAAATTTGATCGCATTTGGCGGTGAAATTGTGGCATAAAATATACCAAAATGGGCCTAGATCAATACTTTGGGTTGCCTACTACACTAAAGCTAAAATTAACCCTACAAACTCCCTACATGCTCCCTAATTAACCCCTTCACTGCTGGGCATAATAAACGTGTCGTGCGCAGCAGCATTTAGCGGCCGCCTAATTACCAAAAAGCAACGCCAAAGCCATATACAGTATGTCTGCTATTTCTGAAGAAAGGGGATCCCAGAGAAGCATTTACAACCATTTGTGCCATAATTGCACAAGTTGTTTGTAAATAATTTCAGTGAGAAACCTAAAGTTTGTGAAAAAGTGAACAATTTTTTGTATTTGATCGCATTTGGCGATGAAATGGTGGCATGAAATATACCAAAATGGGCCTAAATCAATACTTTGGGAAGTCTTCTAAAAAAAAACAGAATTTATGCTTACCTGATAAATTACTTTCTCTTGCGGTGTATCCAGTCCACGGCTTCATCCTTTACTTGTGGGATATTCTCATTCCCTACAGGAAGTGGCAAAGAGAGCACACAGCAGAGCTGTCCATATAGCTCCCCCTCTAGCTCCACCCCCCAGTCATTCGACCAAAGGTTAGGAAGAAAAAGGAGAACCCATAGGGTGCAGTGGTGACTGTAGTTTAAACAAAAATTTTTTTACCTGACATAAATGCCAGGGCGGGCCGTGGACTGGATACACCGCAAGAGAAAGTAATTTATCAGGTAAGCATAAATTCTGTTTTCTCTTGCAAGGTGTATCCAGTCCACGGCTTCATCCTTTACTTGTGGGATACCAATACCAAAGCTTTAGGACACGGATGAAGGGAGGGAACAAGACAGGTACCTTAAACAGAAGGCACCACTGCTTGCAAAACCTTTCTCCCAAAAATAGCCTCCGAAGAAGCAAAAGTATCGAATTTGTAAAATTTGGCAAAAGTATGCAGTGAAGACCAAGTCGCTGCCTTACAAATCTGTTCAACAGAAGCCTCATTTTTGAAAGCCCATGTGGAAGCCACTGCTCTAGTAGAATGAGCAGTAATTCTTTCAGGAGGCTGCTGGCCAGCAGTCTCGTAGGCCAAACGGATGATGCTTTTCAGCCAAAAGGAAAGAGAGGTAGCAGTCACTTTCTGACCTCTCCTCTTACCAGAATAGATAACAATCAAGGAAGATGTTTGTCTGAAATCCTTAGTTGCTTGTAAATAGAACTTTAAAGCACGAACTACATCAAGATTGTGTAACAGACGTTCCTTCTTCGAAGATGGATTAGGACACAGAGAAAGAACAACTATTTCCTGGTTAATATTCTTGTTAGAAACAACTTTAGGAAGAAAACCAGGTTTGGTACGCAAAACTACCTTATCTGCGTGGAACACCTGAAGAACTGAAAGAACTAGATTTAGACTCCATGGCGGAGCCACAGGTTTATAGACAGGCTTGATTCTGACTAAAGCCTGAGCAAAAGCTTGAACGTCTGGTACCTCTGCCAGATGCTTGTGTAAAAGGATAGACATAGCGGATATCTGTCCTTTTAAGGAACTATCTGACAAACCTTTCTCCAATCCTTCTTGGAAAAAAGACAATATCCTGGGAATCCTAATCTTACTCCATGAGTAACCCTTGGATTCACACCAACAAAGATATTTCCGCCATATCTTATGGTAGATTTTCCTGGTGACAGGCTTTCTAGCCTGAATCAGAGTATCTATAACTGACTCAGAGAAACCACGCTTTGATAGAATTAAGCGTTCAATCTCCAAGTAGTCAGACGTAGAGAAACTAGATTTGGATGCTTGAACGGACCCTGAATTAGAAGATCCTGCCTCATTGGCAGTATCCATGGTGGGACAGATGACATGTCCACTAGGTCTACATACCAAGTCCTGCGTGGCCACGCAGGCGCTATCAGAATCACCAAAGCCTTCTCCTGCTTGATTCTGGCAACCAGACGAGGAAGGAGAGGAAACGGTGGAAAAACATAAGCCAGATTGAAGGACCAAGGCGCTGCTAGAGCATCTATCAATACCGCCTTGGGGTCCCGGGACCTGGACCCGTAGACAGGAAGTTTGGTGTTCTGACGGGACGCCATCAGATCCAATTCTGGAGTGCCCCATAGCTGAGTCAGCTGGGCAAATACCTCCGGGTGGAGTTCCCACTCCCCCGGGTGAAAAGTCTGACGACTTAGAAAATCCGCCTCCCAGTTGTCTACTCCTGGGATGTGAATTTCTGAGAGATGGCAGGAGTGATCCTCCGCCCACCTGATTATTTTGGTTACTTCCATCATCGCTAGGGAACTCTTTGTTCCCCCCTGATGATTGACGTAAGCTACAGTCGTGATGTTGTCCGACTGAAATCTGATGAATTTGGCCGCAGCTAGTTGAGGCCATGCCTGAAGAGCGTTGAATATCGCCCTCAGTTCCAGAATCTTTATCGGGAGAAGCGTTTCTTCCCGAGACCATAGGCCCTGAGCTTTCAGGGAGTCCCAGACCGCACCCCAGCCTAACAGACTGGCGTCGGTCGTTACAATGACCCACTCTGGCCTGCGGAAACATATTCCCTGAGACAGGTGGTCCTGAGACAACCACCAGAGAAGAGAATCTCTGGTCTCCTGGTCCAACTGAATTTGAGGAGACAAATCTACATGATCCCCATTCCACTGTTTGAGCATGCATAGTTGCAGTGGTCTGAGGTGTATCCGAGCAAAAGGGACTATGTCCATTGCCGCTACCATTAATCCGATTGCCTCCATGCACTGAGCTACAGATGGACGAGGAATGGAATGAAGAACTCGGCAAGTAGTTAAAAGTTTCAACTTTCTGACCTCCGTCAGAAATATTTTCATTTCTACTGAGTCTATTAGTGTTCCTAGGAAGGGAACCCTTGTGAGTGGGGACAGAAAACTCTTTTTGACGTTCACCTTCCACCCGTGAGACCTCAGAAAGGCCAATACAATCTCTGTGTGAGCCTTGGCTCTGTGAAAAGACGGCGCCTGAATTAAGATTTCATCCAAATAAGGCGCCACTTCTATGCCCCGCGGTCTTAGAACCGCCAGAAGGGACCCTAGTGCCTTTGTGAAAATTCTGGGAGCAGTGGCTAAACCGAATGGAAGAGCCACAAACTGGCAATGCTTGTCTAGGAAAGCGAACCTGAGGAACTGATGATGATCTTTGTGGATAGGGATATGCAGGTACGCATCCTTTAGATCCACGGTAGTCATATATTGACCTTCCTGGATCATAGGTAAGATTGTCCGAATGGTCTCCATCTTGAATGATGGGACTCTGAGGAATCTGTTTAGAATTTTTAGATCCAGGATTGGTCTGAAAGTTCCTTCTTTTTTGGGAACCACAAACAGGTTTGAGTAAAAACCCAGACCTTGTTCTGCAATTGGAACTGGGTATATCACTCCCATCGTATGTAGATCTTCTACACAGTGTAAGAACGCCTCTTTCTTTGTCTGGTCTGTAGACAGACGAGAAATGTGGAACCTTCCTCTTGGAGGGGAGTCCTTGAATTCTAGAAGATATCCCTGGGTAACAATCTCTAATGCCCAGGGATCGTGAACATCTCTTGCCCAGGCCTGAGCGAAGAGAGAGAGTCTGCCCCCTACAAGATCCGGTCCCGGATCGGGGCTACCCCTTCATGCTGTCTTGGTAGCAGCTGAAGGCTTTTTGGCCTGTTTACCCTTGTTCCAGCCCTGGTAAGGCTTCCAGGTTGCCTTGGACTGTGAAGCGTTACCCTCTTGCTTTGCAGCTGTAGAGGCTGAAGCCGGACCGCTCCTGAAGTTACGAAAGGAACGAAAATTAGCTTTGTTTCTAGCCTTAAAGGGCTTGTCCTGAGGGAGAGCATGGCCCTTTCCCCCTGTGATTTCTGAAATAATCTCTTTCAATTCTGGCCCGAAAAGGGTCTTTCCCTTGAAAGGGATATTTAATAATTTGGATTTTGACACATCGGCCGACCATGACTTGAGCCAAAGCGCTCTGCGTGCCGTAATGGCGAAACATGAATTTTTTGCCGCTAACTTAGCTAATTGCAAGGCGGCATCTGTGATAAAAGAATTAGCCAGCTTTAGAGCCTTAATTCTATCCATAATTTCGTCATATGAGGTCTCCGTCTGGAGCGACTCCTCCAGCGCCTCAAACCAGAAAGCCGCTGCAGTAGTTACAGGAATAATGCAGGCAATAGGTTGGAGAAGGAAACCTTGTTGAACAAAAATTTTCTTAAGTAAACCTAATTTTTTATCCATAGGATCTTTAAAAGCACAACTGTCTTCAATTGGTATGGTTGTGCGCTTATAGCAAGTGAAGAAACAGCCCCCTCTACCTTAGGGACCGTCTGCCACGAGTCCCGCCTGAGGTCAGTTATGGGGAACATTTTCTTAAAAATAGGGGGGGGGGGGAACGAAAGGGACACCTGGTCTATCCCACTCCCTAGTAACAATATTCGCAACCCTTTTAGGGATCGGAAACGCATCAGTGTATACAGGGACCTCTGGGTACTTGTCCATTTTACACAATTTCTCTGGGACCACCATAGGATCACAATCATCCAGAGTGGCTAATACCTCACTGCAATATGCTAATGAATCTGACTCTGCCTGATGAGAAACCTTTCATAAGTCGGAAATTTCTCCCTCAGACATCAAATCCCTCACCCCCACTTCGGAGTGTTGTGAGGGTACATCAGATAAGGCTACCAAAGCTTCAGACTGCTCATAATCTGTTCTTAAAACAGAGCTATCGCGCTTTGCAGGAAAAACTGGCAGTTTAGATAAAAAGGCCGCAAGGGAATTATCCATGACTGTCGCTAGTTGTTGCAATGTAATAGGGGCAGAGGTACTAGGCATCGCTTGAGCGGGCGTAACTGGTTGTGACACATGGGGAGAGGTAGACGGACTATCCTCATTACCTTCAGTTTGAGAATCATCTAGGGCCACACTTTTAAGTGCAACAATATGATCTTTAAAGTGTATAGACATATTAGTGCAATTGGGACACATTCTGAGAGGGGGTTCCACCATGGCTTCTAAACACATTGAACAAGGATTTTCCTTAGTGTCAGACATGTTTAACAGACTAGTAGCATACACAAGCAGGCTTGGAAAACACTTTAATCAAATAAAAAACACAATTTGAAAAAAAAAAATGTTACTGTGCCTTTAAGAAATAAAAAGAGCACACAGTATGTACCTAAGGCTTTAATATGATTGCACAGCCAGTTTCAGAACGATTAACCCCTTAATGCCCAAACCGGAGCAGCCTATAGCCAACAACCGGTTAATTAACTACAGCACCTTACCACAGCTTACTGCTGTGGCCCTACCTGCCCTTAGGGATCAGTTTTGGGGGAATAAAGCTTCTTCTAGGCCCTCAATCAGCAGCTGGACCCTCCATGTGAAGCAGCATGAAACAGCCTTTCTAACTGCGCATCTGAGGCGTGAAATTAGGCCCCTCCCACTCCACTCCGGAGTTGTGTGGCCTACAAAAATCACTTCTAAGTGACTAAATTTATGCCATGTGGATAATAACCCCAGTAAAACACTCCAAAGTGCTTAAAAAGGTGTCTTCAATGAGTATTTCTTAAATAAATAATCGATTGCCCTGCATTAGTGTCAACCAGCCTATTTAGCCCTGTCATGTAAGCATTCAATTCTATACTAAGTCTCAGAACATAGCTTACCCTCCCCACATGGGGATCTTGTCAGTCTTCTAGCATTATCTCAGTCTTGTCTAGAAATAAATGACTGAACATACCTCATTGCAGTCAAGCCTGCAAACTGTTCCCCCCAACTGAAGTTTTCTGGTACTCCTCAGTCCTGTGTGGGAACAGCAGTGGATTTTAGTTACAACATGCTAAAATCATTTTCCTCTCAGCAGAATTCTTCATCACTTTTCTGCTAGAGAGTAAATAGTACAAACCGGCACTATTTAAAAATAACAAACTCTTGATTGAAGATATAAAACTACAAATCTAACACCACATTCACTTTACCCTCCCGTAGAGAGACCCTAGTGCTTAGAGCCGGCAAAGAGAATGACTGGGGGGTGGAGCTAGAGGGGGACCTATATGGACAGCTCTGCTGTGTGCTCTCTTTGCCACTTCCTGTAGGGAATGAGAATATCCCACAAGTAAAGGATGAAGCCTTGGACTGGATACACCTTGCAAGAGAAATATATATACATGTCAAGGGATATTCAGGGATTCATGAAAGATATCAGTGTTCCAATGTAACTAGCGCTAATTTGGAAAAAAAGTGGTTTGGAAATAGCAAAGTGCTACTTGTATTTATTGCCCTATAACTTGCAAAAAAAAAACAAAGAACATGTAAACATTGGGCATTTCTAAACTCAGGACAAAATTTGGAAAATATTTAGCATGGGTGTTTTTTGCTGGTTGTAGATGTGTAACAGATTTTGGGGGTCAAAGTAAGAAAAAGTGTGTTTTTTTTCCATTTTTTCATATTTTATATTTTTTTTTATAGTAAATTAAAAGATATGATGAAAATAATTGTATCTTTAGAAAGTCCATTTAATGGCGAGAAAAACGGTATATAATATGTGTGGGTACAGTAGATGAGTAAGATGAAAATTACAGCTAAACACAAACACTGCAAAAATGTAAAAATAGCCTTGGTCCCAAACGGACAGAAAATCGAAAAGTGCTGTGGTCATTAAGGGGTTAAACAGAGTGATAGCACAAATTCTAAAAAATCACTGGTACTTTAGGTAGGGTTACCACATCGGCCATGTTTTCCTGGACACATAGGGCGAGTTTACATATACGGCGCAGGCTTCAGTGTAACTACTGAAACCTGCGTCGCCCGTAATTTCACCTTGCACATCGGGGAATCCAATAAACTGCCGTAAGTCGGATAAACTAGCGATGTCCAGAAATGTGCAAAACTACAAATTTCTGGAGTCGCCAGTGACTTACAGCACTTTAGAAACTGCCAGCGCCTAAGAAAATAAAAAAAATGACATCTCCCGTAAAAGTCTAACCCGCCTCCCAAAAATAAGGCCGACATGTAAAACCCCTATATCTGCCATCACCCCAATATCGGAACTAATTATAAATATATTAACCCCTAACCCGTCAACCCCCACATCACAAAGTATCTTATAAACAGGATTGAGCTTGCATTCTATTGGCTGATTGGAACAGCCAATAGAATGCGAGCTCAATCCTATTGGCTTATTGGATCAGCCAATAGGATTGAACTTCAATCCTATTGGCTGATTGCATCAGCCAATAGGATTTTTTTCTACCATAATTCCGATTGGCTGATAGAATTCTATCAGCCAATCGGAATCTAAGGGACGCCATCTTGGATGACGTCACTTAAAGGAACCTTCATTCGTCAGATGAAAAGGATGCTCCGCGTCGGATGTCTTGAAGATGGAGCCGCTCTGCGTCGGATGGATGAAGATGCCTTCTGGATGAAGACTTCTGCCCGTCTGGAGGACCACTTCGCCCGGCTTGGATGAAGACTTCTCCCGGCTTCGTTGAGGACTTCAGCCCGGTTGGATGAAGACTTCTGCCGCTTCCTTGAGGATGGATGTCGGATCTTCAGAACTGTAAGTCGATCTTCAGGGAGTTAGTGTTAGTTTTTTTAAGGGTGTATTGGGTGGGTTTTATTTTTAGGTTAGGGTTTGGGCCGCAAAAGAGCTAACTGCCCTTTTAATGGCAATGCCCATCCAAATGCCCTTTTCAGGGCAATGGGGAGCTTAGGTTTTTTTTAGATAGTATTTTATTTGGGGGGTTAGTTGTGTGGGTGGTGGGTTTTACTGTTGGGGGGTTGTTTGTATTTTTTTTTTACAGGTAAAAGAGCTGATTACTTTGGGGCAATGCCCCGCAAAAGGCCCTTTTAAGGGCTATTGGTAGTTTAGTTTAGGCTACGTGTTTTTTTTATTTTGTGGGGGCTTTTTTTTATTTTGATAGGGCTATTAGATTAGGTGTAATTAGTTTAAATATCTTGTAATTTGTTTATTATTTTCTGTAATTTAGTGGGGGTTTTTTTTGTACTTTAGCTAATTTATTTAATTGTTGTTAATTTAGTTAATGTATTTAATTATAGTGTAGTGTTAGGTGTTATTGTAACTTAGGTTAGGTTTTATTTTACAGGTACTTTTGTATTTATTTTAGCTAGGTAGTTATTAAATAGTAAAGAACTATTCTACTTAGTTAAAATAAATACAAACATGCCTGTAAAATAAAAATAAACCCTAAGCTAGCTACAATGTAACTATTAGTTATATTGTAGCTAGCTTAGGGTTTATTTTATAGGTAAGTATTTAGTTTTAAATAGGAATAATTTAGTTAATGATAGGAATTTGTATTTAGATTTATTTAAATTATATTTAAATTAGGGGGTGTTAGACTTAGGTTTAGGGGTTAATACATTTAGTATAGTGGCGGCGACGTTGGGGGTGGCAGATTAGGGGTTAAAAAATGTAGGTAGGTGGCAGCGATATTAGGGATGGCAGATTAGGGGTTAATAATATTTAACTAATGTTTGCGAGGCGGGATTGCGGTAGTTTAGGGGTTTATATGTTTATTATAGTGGCGGCGACGTTGGGGGCAGCAGATTAGGGGTTAATAAGTGTAGGTAGGTTGCGGCGACATTGGGGACGGCAGATTAGGGGTTAATAAATATATTGTAGATGTTGGGGGCAGCAGAATAGGGGTTCATAAATATAATGTAGGTGGCAGCAGTTTTCAGAGCGGCAGATTAGGGGTTACAAATTTAATTTTAGTGTTTGCGATGCGGGAGGGCCTCGGTTTAGGGGTTAATAGGTAGTTTATGGGTGTTAGTGTACTTTTTAGCACTTTAGTTATAAGTTTTATGTTACGGCGTTGTACCATAAAACTCTTAACTACTGACTTTTAAATGCGTTAGGACTCTTGACGGGGTATGCTGTACCGCTCACTTTTTGGCCTTCCAGGACAGACTCGTAATACCGGCGCTATGGAAGTCCCATAAAAAAAAGAATTTACGAAGTTTACATAAGTCGTTTTGCGGTAAGGCCAAAGAAGTGTGCGGTACACCTATACCTGCAAGATTCGTAATAGCAGCAGGCGTAAAAAAAACGCACAACTCGTAATCTAGCCGTAAATTTAAATGAATCTAAAATTACAAAAAATAAAAAAGTGTAACATTACAGGAAATAATAAACCAAATTATCAAAAATAAAAAAATTATACCTAATCCCTATGAAAATAAAAAATCCCCCCCAAAATTAAAACACCCCCTAATCTAATCTAAACTACCAATAGCCATTAAAAGGGCCTTTTGAAGGGCATTGCCCTAAGTTAAACAGCTCTTTTACCTTTTTAAAAAAATACTAAGTCCCCCCCACCCACCAAAAATAAAAAACCTAACAGTAAAAACAAACAAACTGCCTGTTCATCAGTACTATTCATGTGATGTCCAGAGACATAATACATGTTCCGTAGAAATAGAAAGGTAACAATGGCACTACAATTGGCAGTCCCCACTTGTATCTAGGTAATATGGTAGCACTATGTATTTTTAATATATACTTGTGCTCTGATATTCCATTTCCTATTATGTGGGTTGGTGCTCTGCATAGATTAATAGCAAACTAGAGAATGTGGATAAAAGAAATCCACAGAAAAGTATGCATATAGCACTCTAATGCCCAGACTTATAGATTGTGCGGTATTCCGTTTGTTAAAACATAACTTTTAATTTATTCAAATAAAACTATACAAACTACAACAAAACATCCATTTGTTTCAAATATTTAAACTCTGTTCATGTGATTGTGTTTAGGGAGTCGGTCAAGTCATAGTGACCTTATCCACAGTTGAAGTCTCCACTTCTTCAATACTTCAATATGTATTTATTACACTCATATCGGCTTAAAGTATGTACATGTGTGACTATTGGGGTATCTCAGATATTCTCTCTCTTCATACTTTAGAGAATATCTGAGATACTTCAATAAATATTGATGTATAGAAGTGGAGACTTCAACTGTGGACAAGGCCACTACGACTTGACCGACTCCCTAAACACAATCACATGAACAACAGAGTTTAAATATTTTAAACGAATGGATGTTTTGTTGTAGTTTGTATAGTTTTAATTGAATAAATTAAGTTATGTTTTAACAAACGGAATACCGCATAATCTATAAGTCTGGACATTAGAGTGCTATAATACATGTTCCGCCCTGTTTACCCTGCAGCATGTGTAACTCATAAGTGTCCAGGAAAACATGGCTGAGGTGGCAACCCTAACTTCGGTTTTTCAGTTAAATTCCTGGTAGTGTTTCACTTTGGAGGGGGCAGGGGGAGAAAAATGTCAATAAAGGCGTTTTATTGAGCAATGTTGGTTTCGACAACAGTCACTATCTATATATTGTTTTTCTTTATCTGTATGGGTTTGTACAAATTAAGTGAAAATAGATCCGACATGTAAAGATCTTAAATGTAATTATTTGCTCATGACGAAATGGATACCAAGATTTCATTTGTATTTTATGTTGCCCTGTTGATGAATTTTGTGTCATTTGTACCCGTGACTATACCCTTTTTTGTGAAATAAAAAAAAAATCCTGGTAGTGAAAGGGCTTCTTATGATTAGCTTTTGTTTTTTTATTTACCTATGAAACTATATATATTTTTTTTAAGTAGACAAATCTGTTCTCAAGCCTCCCCAACAGGCCAGATTTTCAGACTTACCTTGGATAAAAGGTAAAATAACCAGGTTTACAAATCAGCTGAATTTTTCATCTGTGCTCAAAATCTGGCCTGTGATCTAAACATATTTTGGTTTATTTCATGCCTTTATTTGGCTGCCAAATATGATCTTATAAAAATGTTAACTTTTTTCACCAAACTTATTTACTTACAACTACTGCAGCCATAAGAGAAATGGTTGTAAACGCTTCTCTGGGGTCCCCTTTGCTCAGAAACATCAGACATGCATGACTGTGCCATTGATTTTTGGCAATTAGGCCACTAATTGCAGCTCTGCACCACACTTCTGAAAGTTCCAGCAGGGAAGGGGTTAATCAGTTAGTGTATAAAGTAAATTTTTTTGCTGTAGTGTAGAGATTACCCTCCCATTCAGCTCTCTTCACTCCCCACTTTGGTCACCACTATCTTAGGTACTGGCACAGTCCGCCTGTATGCAATTTTAGTGCTTTTTGTTAAAATAGTTCTGTAGTGTAGGGGTCCCTCTCACCTTTCTGAACCCCCCCCGCCTTCTTACCCTCCCTCTACAACTGCCGTATTAGTTACTGGTAGCCAGAAACAAATTATGATTTTGTTTAATTTTATTTAAAATCAATTGTATTTTTCTGTGGTGTAGGGAACCCTCTCCAAGATTTTTTTCAGTAGTCCCCCTCCAGCCAATATTGTTTCATAGTATAAGGTCCATCCCTTCATAAAGTTTCTGTAGTGTAGGGCCGTTCACCCACCTCCCTCTTGACCTCTCACTAACAGAGGATCGATACAAACAGTTTCACAACTCCCACCATCTAAGATCACAGTGGGGACCACAACAGGTGCCTCTGTGTTGGACGCATGTACTACGTAAACACAGTACTGTCTGACATAGTATCAACGTCCAAATGGTGCAGGGGCCTATAGTAGGTCTGAAATGTCTGTATTCCCTTGGACCCTGATGTAAGAAAAGGTCCCTTTTAAGAGAAAGGCTGGAATTATATTTCTTCTTGTGCTGTACTCATTGCTTATCCTAATCCTCCGTCCTTCCAGATTGACATTTTTTTATTTCTGGGCACCTTCTGCTAAACCATTTCTGCACTCCGGTTCCAGTCTTCTAAACCGTAAAAATAATATACATTGGTAAAGAGTGCTCACGACAAGTGCATTCATAAGAGCTTACCACAGTATGCTCTAATTGAAAGGTGCTAAACTTTCAACAAAGACTATCAAGAGAAAAGGAAATCTTTTTATAATTGTGTTCTGAGTCAGAAAAGTTTAATTTTTTCTTTGATACTTCACATGAAAGGGACAGTCAAATCCAAAAAAAACTTTCATGATTCAAATAGAGCATATCATTTTAAACAACCTTCTCCAAATTACATTTATCACCAATTTTGCATTGTTCTCTTGGTATTCTTAGTTGAAAGCTAAACCGAGGAGGTTCATATGCTTTCTTACACTTTGAAGGCCGCATCTGCATTTGACAGTTTTTCACCACTAGAGGGCATTAGTTTATGTGTTTCATATAGATAACATTAAGCTCATGCACATGAATTTACCAAGGAGTGAGCACCGATTGGCTAAAATGCAAGTCTATCAAAATAACTGAAATAAGGGGGCAGTCTGCTGAGGCTTAGCTACAAGGTAATTACAGAGGTAAAAAGTATATTATTATAACTGTTTGTTATTGAAAACTAAGGAATAAGTCATTAAGAGATTATCTATCTTTAAAAACATCACAAATTCTGGTGTTTACTGGCCCTTTAAATTTGAAAGCCTATATGAATTAGGATTAGAAGGGATTGCAAACTAACAAGTGATTCTAAATCATATCGTAAGATGCCTGTAAAAATTGGACAATAGGCTCAAGCATTAAAAATCTGAAAAGTTGATAGAGGTCACTTTAAGTTATTTTGTCTAAGCCAAAATTAAACTGATATTTTAGATGTAATAAAACTTTTTTTTTTTCTTTCCAATTTACTTTTATCATCAAGTTTTGTTCTCTTATTCTTTTTGAAAGCTTAAAGGGACAGTCTAGTGCAAAAAAAACTTTCACGATTCATCTAGGGCATGTAATTTTAAACAATTTTCCAATTTACTTGTATCACCAATTTTTATTTGTTCTCTTGGTATTCTTAGTTGAAAGCTTAACCTAGGAGGTTCATATGCTAATTTCTTAGACCTTGAAGACCGCCTCTTAAGAATGCATTTTAACAGGTTTTTCACCACTAGAGGGCGTTCATGTTTTTCGTATAGATAACACTGTGCTCGTGAAGTTACCTGGGAGCCATCACTGATTGGCTAAACTGCAAGTCTGTCAAAGAACTGAAATAAAGGGGCAGTCTGCAGAGGCTTAGATACAAGATAATCACAGAGGTGAAAAATATATAAATATAACTGTTGGTTATGCAAAACTAGGGAATGGGTAAAAAAAAAAGGGATTATCTATCTTAAACAATAACAATTCTGGTGTAGACTGTCCCTTTAAGACCTCGAAGACTGCATCTAATCTGAATGAATTTTGATCACTATAGGGCATTACTTCATGTGTGCCATATAGACAACATTGAGCTCATGAACGTGAAGTGACCTAGGAGTGATCACCGATTTGCTAAAATACAAGTCTGACAAAAGAACTTGTATAAGGGGACAGAGAGCAGAAGCTTAGATACAAGGTAAAACATGTATTATAACGGGGGGGGGGTGAGATTTTCTTTTTAAACAACAAAAATTCTGGAGTTGACTGTCCCTTTAACCTAGATAGGCTCAAATTTATTTCTAAACTGTTGAAGGCTGCCTCTTATCTCCTGTGCATTTTGACAGTTTTTCACAGCTAGACAGCCCTAATTCATGTGTGCCATATAGATAACAATGTGCTCACTCCCTTGGAGTTATTTATGAGTCAGCACCGATATGCTAGTCTGTCAAAAGACGTGAAATAAGAATACAGTCTGCCGAGACTTTAATACACGGTAATCAGAGGTAAAAAGTATATCAAGTGTTAAACATTTTCAAATAAATTGTACAACCTCTAAGGTGCAGCTGATCATTAAAAAAAAAAAAAGATTAGCGTTAAGACCTCCTACGTGGGATGAATTAAATAAATTATAACATGGCTGCATAGATAAAAGCTTTCAGTAACGTAGTTTTATTGAATTATGCAATATAGGAAATAGTTGTATATTGATCAATATACGTTTAATGTTTTACCCTCTTCTTCCTATTTTATATTCAGAAATGGTCAGAGGTGAACCAAGCGATCAATACTAAGACCATCAGACCTATGCACGGGGTACCAGGTGTCCAGTGTATTATTGTAGTTTTTTCCTTCCTTGCTCTCTGTTATGGTCATTTCACCGTTTGATCTCTAGATTTGACACCTATGAATTATATAGGAAACAGAATTATTATGGATATATAGATCCTGTTATTCAATTAGGAACTTTTATTTAGTTTTCATTGTATTCGATGTCCATGTCTTCATAAGAGACAACCACCAGACCAGTGTCGTTCTATGAAGGATTGTGGCATGCCTTAAGGACACTAAAGAAGATCGTCATATATGGTAATTCTAATAAGCCATACAGGTACATAAAGCTGAAACCTCCACAAACACTTTATAGGTAATGTGAGAGAACCCAGTCTTGTCCATCCTACAATGACAGAACGAGGAGAGAAATAAGGTCACAAAGGGCCATTATACACATTTTTTTCTTTGCATAAATGTTTTGTAGATCTATTTATATAGCTCATCAAGTTTAGTTTTTTTTAATGTATAGTTTTGCTTATTTTTTAATAACATTGCTCTGATTTTCAGACTCCTAACCAAGCCCTAAAGTTTTATGTGAATACCTTCAGCTACCTTCTCCAGCTTGCTCCTGTTTGTGTAAAGGGTCTTTTCATATGCAAAAGAAGGGGGAGGGGGGAGTGTCTTATTTGCCACTTGCAGTGGGCTTTCCAGCAACCTTTTCAACAGAGCTAAACTGAGAGCTTCTAAGTTTTTAAACAGTTTTATACTGGATTTTTATATCAATATCTGTGCATCTTATTCTTTATAGTAGTGTCTATTACATGCAGTTATATGAAAATGAGTGTATACTGTCTGTCCCTTTAAGAGTTAAAGGGACACTGAACCCAATTTTTTTTCCTTTCGTGATTCAGATAGCGCATTACATTTTAAGCAACTTTCTAATTTACTCCTATTATCACATTTTCTTCATTCTCTTGGTATATTTATTTGAAACGCAAGAATGTAAGTTTAGATGCTGGCACATTTTTGGTGAACAACCTGGGTTCTTGGTGGATAAATTCATCCACCAATAAAAAAGTGCTGTCAAGAGTCCTGAACCAAAAAAACCCAGCTTAGATGCCTCTTTTTTCAAATAAAGATAGCAAAAGAACGAAAAAAATTGGAGTATATTAGAAAATTGCTTAAAATTGTTGCTCTATCTGAATCACATCATTTTTGGGTTCAGTGTCCCTTTAAGGGTGCGGTTTCTGTCCATATCCCCTAATGAAGGTTGATTATTTGCTAGGAAGAACAAGATATCAGTGAAATAAAATGCTGTGCAAAACCTTAATATTTCCTACTAGGAACAGACATTCCGTAGCTTGGTTAGTTGCCGAATGTGGCAGCAGCTTGTAGATTTCGGCTATTTTCAGAGCCAGATTGATACTTGTGAAAGACCACCACACTAAGATCTGTGCAATATTTCACAAGCATAAATTCGGCTCTGAAAATAGCAAAAACCCAAGAGCTGCCACCTACTTCAGCCCATGCCCCCTTTCTACATTTAGTTTGTATTTTAAGACTATATTCATATTCTGTTCAGAATGTTTAGGTTTTAAAACTTTGAAAAACATTTGACAAAATCACCACACAAAATGGGGAAAAACGTTTTACTAGTAAAGTTATGAAAAATTTGAATTTTTTTCCCATACTTCTGAGCTGGTCTGAAGTTGAGAACAGTTACAAATAAACATTACAAAAGTTAAACAATGTAATATACAATACTGTTGCAAGTACAGTATAAATGAGTTGTAACCAAATTTAACATTTCTGTTAAATGGATTAAGTGCGGCTAAAAAAGAAAAACAAACATAAGCCCAATAGGCTTTCCAGCAATATTAAATAAAGCTCATTCCTTCATAAAAACATACAAATTATATTTACTATAAATGTTTACAATGTACAAGACACAAATGTTAATCAAATATTGGATTGCAATTTTACATGGCACAATCTGGTAATCATCAAAACATTTGTTCCATCGTAGTAAGCGGATACCGTTAACCGCCATTACAAGATTAATTTGCATTCTTGGTACTAAACCGCCAGTTAAGTGCAGCAAAAAAAAAAAAATACAATGCTCTCAAAATGGTTTATTAGGAATTACATATTTTAAATAGTTGTCAAAAACATGGAATGCGGACTATAATTTGCTCAGAATTTTCTGTTTAAAGCACTAATGTATATACAAAATATGCCAGTCTCGGAATGTCACTTCAAAAACTTGCAAACAATTCTCCAGATTGCTTCAGAAGGTCCAAGATCAAATAGTGTGGGTGCAAGAGGAAAAAAAAAAAAAAGAAACTATAGCATCCTGGAACTGTTCTGTTTATAACTGCGGCAGTTTGTCAACTGGTGTGTCAAACTTGAAGTCTGCAGGAAACAAGTCAGGCGCTCGAGGATAGATCAGCCTGTAGGACTGGCGAATAGTTACATCGGCTACCCCTGCAATATCACCGATTTCTGGAGAGAGAAGAAAAAAGTTTTAGCAAGTGATGCAAAAGTGAAAAGGATTAAAAAAAGCAGAATCACTTACATCATTTTCAGAAAGTGTTTGTCTAAAAAGTTACCATTATGGACATTTCTTTCTACATCACTAAACGCCACATTTACCCAGTTACTAATGGAAATCTATGGGAAGGAGGGAGAGGAATGGTAGAATAAAACGTGCTGGGCAAGGGATCTGGGAGGGGCAGCTACACTACAGAAAATATTTTGTACATTTAAAAATAAACTTTGGGGGCAAATTGGGTACTGGCAGACAGCTGCCAGTACCCAAGATGGCGGCAACCAGGTAGAGGGGGAGGGTTAGAGAGCTGTATGGGGGGAGTCAGGGAGGTTGGGGGCTAAGGGGGAATACAACACTGCAGAATCAATATAAAAAATAAAACAAAAAATAAAACAAATGGCCCTTTAACCTCTTAAGGACATATGACGGAATTTTTCCGTCATAAAACAATTGAGCAAACTGAAAGCTGTATCCTTAAAGGGTTAAAAGCTCCGCTCAATCATAACCTAACCATTCCTGCAGCAAACCACTAACCTTTCTGGGTTCTCTTCTCAGCAGACGCCTGAGAGGCCATGTAAATCGCTGCAGCTGCGACAGAAATTGGACTTCTACCAGGAACCAAGTCCAGCTCCACTGCTTTCCGTGCAATGTACGTAGCCGCCATCTGTACTTGCTTGGTAAGACCCAGGTTTGAACAGAACCTTGACATGAAGTCTCCAGTTGTAATCAAATCGACATTTGTTTCCAGAGCTTTCAGAATAAGCTTAAAACATCTGCCAATTTCCTTTTTTGAAATCCGAGAGACAGCACAGATTTCTGCAAGATAGAGATTATCCAAGTAAGCAATAAGATTTAAAATAAATATTCCTGAGGAGAGTGAATTCTCACCTGTATACTAAAAGAACAAGGTTTAAATGCGTTAGACATCACACTGGCACGAAGAAGCCAACGAAAAAGCTGAAATCTTGCTTTGTGAGCCAAGGCTGATGAGCCAATAAGAAGCAGCTTATGCAAGGCACTGCCACCAAACACCTGTGCCCTGCTCAGGACTGGTTCAGGTGCAGTAGGAATTAGGCTATGTGTTTAAACCCAGCAGTTCTAATTTAGTATAGCATTTATGTATTTTTCATCTTTTATTTTGCACTAGCTTTACATGTAAGATTAGTATAACCATATATTTAACATATAAAGAATACAGAGAGCATCGCTTTAGAATTCAGCAAAAAAATAAAAAAAATCCATCAGAATATATTGCATGAGGGTTAGTAAGTAAATCCTACAGGAAAAAGCTTTGGTATTTTGAAAGTGCAGCTATGCATCAATAAATGACTACATGAAAAGATCCGTCATCTGAAAATAAAGATAAATACAACACCCTATGTAAATTTGTATTCTTTATTTGCTGTATCCCATTAGTGCGTAAATGACAAAAAAAAGTGACCATGTGAATAATCTCACATCTATTTTATGCTATTTGCTCTAGAAAAATAGCTTAATTTGAAAGATGTTCTATTAAATAAAATCACTGTAGGAACCAGAAGGGATTTGTACCTTTAAACGTTCTCGGAACACCTTCTTGCCTGCAGGCAATATAAAGACACGCAGAAGCTATAGCATCGTTACTTCTACCCTTCAAGCTTTTCTGCTCATATACTTGTTTAAATAAATTATTTGTTCGATCCTGAAATGAGAAATGTTTCAGATAAGGGCAATTTAATGGACGGCAATATTAATGCAAATACTATGTTTTAATAACTTACAATAATATTTCGTGGGAGGTTAATTCTGTCTGCCATATTTGTTATTTCTTTAAAAGCATTCATCATTGCTCTGTCAGAACTGCTCATCGTCCTACGATTTTGGTATTTAGAGTTTCCAAACTCATCAAAACTTGCTGAACCCGTTCCCTGTAGTTAGAATACATGTTAATTATTTCAGCCTTACACATAACTTCGCTAACAAGTTAAAAACGTCACATGCTATAGATAAAATTAGCTCCTCCCAAATCAGCCATGAAATTTGGAATGGTTCAAAATAAACATTCAAATAAGATAATTCTACGCTCTTGTCCAGCAGTGTCAGATTTTCCTTAAATACATGCACTTTAAAAACCTGTTAGCAAATGTTCTCTTCATTATATTTGCCTATTAAAAAGGCAGCTTAGTAAACAAGAACTATTTTATATAAAAAGGAAATGTGATGCCAAACAGCTGCTTTTTCTAACAATTCCTCTTGAAACTTGTGTTCTTCACTTGAGAACCAACATGACTAGAAAGAAATGCTGTAAGTTGTTTTAAAACACAGTTAAAGGGTCATTTAGCTCAGGAAGCACATGGCAAACCGGTTTAAAATATAACTAAAAATAAATCTGTGGTCAGTGAAGCTCAGTTAACAGATGCTGGTAACTTGCATGCTGCAAACACATATGCAAAGTTATGAGAAGGGCATTCAAATGAATCTGTGTATCCAAATCACCAATATAAAATAGAAACAAGACTATTTGATGGACTTACATGAACAGTGTCTGGAATAGGCTGATAAGCATTCTCCCCCCACACTCAACTGATCAGCCCATAACTAGTACTTTTGTAATTACATGTGTGCTGTCCCTTTAAGTACACGACATCTACTGTTTTGCAATAGAATATCAGTATAAACTTTTTAAAAACAAAGTAAAAACTCCACCACTTAGAAGAGCCAATCCAGGCTTGTTTGAGGAGCAGAGTAGCCACGATCATTATGTTAGTTGGGTTTCATATCCCTTTAAATTTGACTTTACTTTCACACCATATAAAGTCTGCAGCGTGCATTCCCAGTTCTCTAACTTGGAAAACAGAATTTTTAGACTAAAATTACATGAAAAGGGGCAAAATAATGTGTATTGCAAAGTTATTTTACAACTCCTAGCTTGATACATTTGCTATTACAATCACAAGGTGCTTACTGTACCAATCATTCCTCACCTTGCCGATCATGGTAGTCAGATCTCCTCCACTAAGCAGAGGATTCTGGGTATCTCCAACTCTAGACGGATCTTTGGTAGCTTTATCATTACTAAATGTTCGCCATTCGGATCCCACATCAATAACACGATCACCTGAAGTAAAGCGTTAAATCACTGATTAAATCAGACGATCTAACATGGCGTTTAGAACAAATCCAAGACAGCCATAACTGCATATTCTTTCATCTTTCACTGGCAATTTTTTTTTAAAATCTTACTTTTGAAATCCACTAGTAAGATTCTTATTAAAAAAATATAGTATTTATCAGTTTGCAGATGAAGTCTCTAACATTTAATTAATCTCCTATGAATTTAAGCACAGATTACGTTACAAGATTGCACATGGCTCCCTCATTTCCCATATTCTGAACTACAACTTCTTGGTAAATAGTTCATGGTAATGTTTCTGGTCCAGAATTCATTCTACAACAGGGATTGACAAGCCTTTCCAAAGGTGGTGCCACACAATTATCCTTACTCAGAGAGTAAATATGTTTCTACATAAACAGAATTTCTCAAGTAAACAGATATTAAATAGGAGTCTAACTTGTAGTGTACAGTCACTCCCCAGCTATACAGGGAAAAAAACAAATAGAGGAATAAACATAAGGGTTTGAGGCACCTGCTCCATAGAGAGCTTATACTTAGCATACAGATTTTACTATATGGTTAAATAAGGGCAACACAAAGATACCACAGGGCAGCAATGAACCAACTTCAGAGAACAGAATATGTTAAATGGTAAAGATATATTATACATTTTATAATAAAGAGGTAGCACACAAGTGCCAGAGTCATGTGGCCCCCCAAGGCCTTAGGGTAGGACCAGGTGTTTAGCATTAAGCCAGGTAGACTGTCACACTCCATTTTGGTTTCACGATTCAGACAGAGCTGTGTCTGGGACAATATGGCAGCAGGTTCGCAACAGGCTTTTTAGCAATGTTATACATTGTGCAAATACTGCTGCCATATGTTGCATCAAACCCATGCAGGTATCCTAGGTATGCTCTTTAATAAAGGGTAAGAGAAAACCTAACAGTTCCTCACCCATCAGCCACTGATTAGGGATGTGTGAACATTCAGAGATAAACACTACAGGACAAAGCCGGTTGCTTCATTCATTTCACAAACAAATGCTGAATATCTGCATATCCCTAAAGTTTTCAACCATTTATGAACAGATCAAAAGTGCAACCTCAAAAAACTCACCAACCACTAATCCACATTCAGAGCAGATCATGTCACCAGCTCTGTAATCCTCGACAAGCATAGCGTCCGGATGATTGGGGCATGTTACTCGCGGTAGCGCATCCACCCTAAGAGAGAACACAAGAGATGATCAGTCTACAAAAAAAATAATGTATCAAGCTAGACAACTACATACACAAAACAAATCCTTGTATATATACACACACACACACAGTACAGGGCTGTACAGGAGTTCATCAGAGTGAAGCAGCTGGTGCCGTGCGCAAACTAATCGAATGAGATTGATTAAAACTATTTTCAGAATCTTTTAGACACTAATATACTATATATTGACTCTTGAACGTGTAATTACTTTAACATTTAAATGTATGAGTATATTGAAATGAAGATTTTTAGACTTTACATCACAATAGGAAATCTGAAGAAAAACAAATTATGCTTACCTAATAATTTCATTTCAATCGTGGGGAGGAGAGTCCACTGCTTCATTCATCACTTGTGGGAATTAAGAACCTGGCCATCAGGAGGAGGCAAAGACACCCCAGCCAAAGGATTAAATACCTCCCCCCCCACTTCCCTCATCCCCCAGTCATTCTACCAAGGGAACAAGGAACAATAGGAGAAATATCAGGATATAAACGGTGCCATAAGAACCAAAACATTTTTAGGTCCGCCCACCGGAGAACGGGCGGGTGCAGTGGACTCTCCCCACAATGGCAATTAAATTATCAGGTAAGCATTATGTATGTGCATCTAAAGGGGAGGAGAGTTCACTGCTTCATTCATCACTTCTGGCAACAAATAACCAAGCTCTAGAGGACACTGAATGAAGAAAACGGGAGGGTAAAAAAGGCGGACCCTATACTGAGGGCACCACAGCCTGCAGAACTTCTCCCAAAAACTGCTTTCGCCGAAGCAAAAACATAAAATTTTTAAAATTTTGCAAAAGTATGCAAGGATGACCAGGTTGCAGCCTTACAAATCTGCTCCATAGAAGCATCATTCTTAAAGGTCCAAGAAGAGACCACAGCTCTAGTCGAGTAAGCCGTAATCCTCTGAGGAGGCTTGTGTCCCGCTGTCTCATAAGCCGGACGGATCATACTCCTCAACCAAAAGGATAGAGAAGTTGCAGAGGCCCTCTGCGCCTTCCAGAATACACAACGAATAAGGACGACATCTGAACTCCTTCGTGGCTTGAAGATAAAACTTCAAGGCCCGAACCACATCCAGATTATGAAGTAACCTCTCCTTCGAAGAGGACGGGTTAGGACACAAGGAAGGAACCACTATTTCCTGGTTAATGTTACAACTCGACACTAACTTGGGAAGAAATCCCAAACCAGTTTGCAGAACGGCCTTGTCAGCATGAAAAACCAAGTAAGGAGGCTCAAACTGTAAGGCTGTCAACTCAGACTCTGCATGCCGAAGCAATAGCCAACAACAACAGGAACTTCCATGAAATAATTTCCAGGGCATGCATAGGCTCAAACGGAGCCCTCTGCAAGACCTTAAAGGGACATTATACATACATAAATGTGCCTTTATTACGGACTTTATTATAGATTAAATGGCACCTTTATATCCCAATGGCCGGGGCACTCAACCTCCTATGACCCGGACTACAAGAAACGGCTTTTTTCTCCTCCGAAAACAGGTAGAGAAAGAGGAAGTTACTGAGGCCACACCCAGTCACATGGAATGCTATGCAGGACCACCCCTGCACTGAGCGAAAGACGCCAAAAAGCCTGCCTAAATCTCGCTCCAACTGTTCCACATTGACAGAGCCTCATCCCACACAAGTGCAGCAAAAACCACAAACGTTATGTATATTAAAATCCCCCCTGTTCAATAACCCCCTTCCGAGGGTATTAGCCTACATTCTATACAGAGAAAAGGAGTCACACTGTATATATATAATAATGAAACGATCTTAACAGAATCAACGTCATGGAACAGGAAAATGGCCCTTCAAGAGTGACAGGTTAATAGTGTCACTCCTGACATTGACATGTCAGCAAAACTCATCAACGCTGATCGTTTAAGGAGCTGTTAAATATGAGTGAGGATAGTTTCGCAGAACTCCCCCTGCATCTCCGGACTCTAACTTTCACCCATGCTCTCACTGAGAGGCTGAACGGACTACTTAAAATTTCAGTCCCATTGCAAAGAGTACTACCCTCTATAAGAGACCTCTCCGAATCTTCTGACTTCTCTGCCAACCTCCTGTGACGAAAGGCAAAGAATGACTGGGGGATGAGGGAAGTGGGGGAGGTATTTAAGCCTTTGGCTGGGGTGTCTTTGCCTCCTCCTGGTGGCCAGGTTCTTAATTCCAACAAGTGATGAATGAAGCAGTGGACTCTCCTCCCCTTAAGATGGAAAGGTTGTTCTAAGCAGCTTTTAGACTACACCCTACAGATAGAGGTATGAGTCAGCATACAACCCTATAATTATATGAAACACAAACCAAGAAAATAAACTCAAATGTATAGCTTATCTTCTGTACCTCAACTCTAAGAATCTGCAACCACCACAATTACCCAAACAATGGCTTAAAGGGATATGAAATCCAAAAATATTTTCAGGATTCACATACAGCAAACCATGTTACACAACTTTCCAATTTGCTTCAGTCTCTAAGGACTATTTATCAAGCCATTCGCCCCCCTTCGACAGCAGATTCTCACCATAGAACCTGTAGTCAGTATTTATCAAGCAGCAGTCATCAGACCGCTGCTTCCTAACCTCTTCTCCACCTCTTAGGTGGAGAATTTCAATCTCCCCAGTCTCGTCCGAAAGGGGAGATTGACAGCTCCTGCCCGTGGGTGATTGGCTGTGCTGCACAAGAGTGCAAAATAGCGCTCTTGTGCAACGCTGAATTTCCGGTAGCGGATTGCTGCCTGCCAGAGGCGAACTGGGCAGGGGTGAATATCTACGCCCCTGACCACCCTAACTTGATAAATTGAGCCTTTAGGTCTAAATTTATCAAGCTGTGTTTGCAGCTTTTCGGGCTATGTTGAGCAGGTTTGCATAAGTGAGCCTATCACCAAGTATTTAAGAAGCAAAATCTGCCCTTTTCCTCTTCGCCACATCAGAAGTGTCAAAATCACTCACCAAGACACTTGCTCGTTCAAGGGGATTGACATACCCTGCTCTAGCACAAATGCACTGGAGGAGGGTAGCGTCATCGCACAAGAATCCTCTTATGCAATGATAAATTTTGCCCTGCAATGACTGCGGGCAGACAGGTTCACTACTTGTAAACCTGTCTGCCTGCAGGATGGTAAATTTAACCCTTAGTACCTTTTGTTGAGGAACAGCAATGCACTACTGGACTCTAGCTAAACTGCGAAGGATAAGATAAGTTCCTCTACCTAAGAAGGTATTTTCAACAAAGGATAAAAAGAAAAAACAAGCAATTTAGATAATAGAAGCAAGTTAGTATGTTTAAATATCATGCTCTATATCATGTAAGAAAAATAAATTGGGCCTTTATGATTAAAGAAATGTTGAAATTTAGGGAAAAACCTTGTAATTACAAGACTTTTCTGTAGTCTTACAATACATACCAGTCGAACGCAACAAGTTTCAGGATACACTAATACACCTTGATAACAATTTTTTTGAAAGGCCAAACCACCACCTGACTTATCAAAAACATCCATTTTAGACTTGTTATTGGGGTAGATTTAGCTAGCTGCCGTACTTTTGTTAGCAAAATGTGCATTGTTTAGCAGTTATCTTATCACCTCTGCAGAAGCCATCAGCGACATATGTAGCATTGTTAGCCTTGTATGGTCTAATGTAAACTTAATTCTTAGAAATTAAAACCTCAAAGTTTTCAGATTTAAATTACAGGAAAAGGGAACAAAAATGATGAAAGTGCAACTTTATTTTTACAGTGCGTAATAAATTATATCACAGAATGTTTCATGTCTAACAAGCTTGCTGAAATCAAAATAAAGAATATCAAAGTATTTAACGGATACTCATCCAAGTCTCAAATGTGATTCAACACGTTTTAATTATTATTAACACTGGAACTAAAACCCATGTCACTTCAGAGGAAACGTTCTGTCTAAATGAGTGATTAAACACCTCCCTAAGAAACTAGATGCAACCATTAAAAATATTTTCTTGTGTAAAGGTATCACTTAAATCTTTAGTAGTTTTACTTAGATGTAAATGCTGTGCATGAGTTTAAAAAAGGAAACCAAATCCTCAGCAAGACCTACTCATACCTTAAAGGGACAAACATTAAATTGTCTTGGTTCAGATAGAACATTTAAATGCAATTTTAAACGGACAATTTACTTCCATACAAAACAAAAATAAAGGTTTTTGATCTCCTGGTCACCTCTGCTGAAAAGCATACCTAGGTACTCTCAGGTGCAGCCACACATCCCTCCTGTCACTGGCTTATCAGATGTGTTCAGCTAGCTCCCAACAGGGCAGATTTAAAGGGACATAAAACAAGTTGGGATAGAGACAAAATATGTACTTTAATTACATTACCTGCAAATGTATAAAGCAGTGCCCCACCATTAACCCTTTCTTTTTAGTTTCTGAATTGTACAGCTCTAACTCCCCCACACATTTCCTTTTATGGCTGTATCTATGTTTATTGTTGTTTTGGTACAATACAAAAATAAATAGGGATTAGCTGATGGATCCTAGAAACTGGGAACTCAGATGAAATACAATGCCTGTGTCTAAATGATAAGAGGGGTGGAGTTAGTTGCTGTATAATTTATTTAGCTAATTTTTGATAATTATTTTAAAATACTTACAAGCAATTTTTAAACGTTATGCAAACTATTTTAAATTAACCCTTGTAGGATATGCACATCACAACCTGTTTTATGGCACTTTAAGGTCTAAACTATTTTATAACTTTTTTACTGTGAAGCAGAATGTTATCGCTGGAGACAAAAATTTACTCCGTTTTGAGAACTGCAAAATCAGGAATCTTGATTTCGATGTATAAAAAATCCCCAAAAATAACCTCTGGGAGATCATGACATTTTTAATGGATTAAATTAACTCATTTACAAAAAAAAAATTATATACACGCGCACACACTACAGCCATAAATGTATACAGCCACGTGCTATCTAAATAATCCCTATATCTTAATTCAGGACAAAACCTTTGGACTAATGTATATATATTTTTTTAATAGTTTCTTATGCACATCGAAACAAAATGGTACTAATGGTTTAAAGTGAATCCGTAATATACTTTCATTACTCTAATTTTATGATTCTCAGAAAATGAAATGCACACTGCTGACACATCAAGGCTAACCCTGACACACATTTCACTCACTGGCTTCAGCAGATGACAAATGCAAAACATTGCACTTATTATGATGGGTGCTAGCCTTGCCGCCTGCAGACAAATCCAGTTTGGCTCCTCCAAGGCAATAGGTCAATTAAGTGACTATTAGAAAACAATTGCAAACAAGATGTTAATTTGTTTAAAAAAAAAAAAAAGTTTAGACTTGGCTAGAATTCTTTTATCAAGTCAAATACTACAAGGTGTTTACTGACCCTTTAATAACCCCTCTGCAGTTATAAGCAAGCAATAGTGCATACACATTTAGGGGGGGATTTAAGGTTTACCCCCTTGGCTGACAATGAACACCTATTTGCTATAAATCAGAATCCCCCATCACTTTCTGCTTTATTGCCAAAATCTCTCACTGGGTCTTGTAAGACATTTGCAGTTTTAACCCCTTAACCCAATACGACGTACATATACGTTGCTTCAGGAAGCTCCAGCACTCTCGGCTGTTTAAAGTGAAGGTCTATTTTGATGAATTAGTGCTCAGTAGAGCATTACTACTTTAATAGTAGCCACGGCTACACAAGCTATCTGGTTATGCCCCCCCCCCCGGACTTTTTCACAATCTAATTTGTTAACTGTAGAACACTGTCATTCTTGCATCTGTGTATAAATATCTTACCCTCCTGGCTCTTGTAGATCACAGCGGCTCAGCTGCAGTGGACTAAATTATAGGTGTGGCTGACCGTGGCAAACGGCAGCTAATGGAGATAAATGGGGAACAGCCATGGGTGACTTGGGGGCTTTAAATCTGAATGCCATGACCTAAATTTAAGCTGCAAGTTGCGGACCGGCTTGTAGATTCCTGTAACAATACTTAGAGGAATAACAGCATATAAAATATAGTGCAAAAGCAGCTTTGGTTTTAGCACTTACATCCATTTAAAGGGACATACTGTAAAAAAAAAAAATCTCCCCTTAGATATGTTTTCAATGAAGTGGCGCTTACTCTAGTAATAAGTACAGTCTGGCTCTTCCAAACAAGATGTTGGTTTCAGAAAAAAATGCACTTGGCAGGCACAATTACACAACATTCTGTAGTCTTGCAACGGAACAACAGAGTATCCCTTTGAGGCACAGTTGCATTTCACCATAGCTTCAAATTCAAAATAAAAAGCTTTCATTTCATGCAAAATACATTTTCTAACATGTCTAAAAGCTATACATGACTTTCTGTAACTTTGTTCCTTATTTTTAAATGTCTAAACTAAGACTAGACCAGTGCTTGACAAATGTGTTTAAAAATTAGGAGCCAGACCGTTGGATTTGTATATAGACATATGGAGACTAACCCAAAAAGTTAGGAGCCAAGGGTAAAATTCTAGGAGCCAGTGGCTACCAGGCTCCTGGGTTTGTCTAGCCCTGGACTAGACAATGACCGGAAGGACTTTTGTACAAAAATAAAAAATCAAATCTGTCTCCATGAAGTTGAAAAAAGCGTTACTTCATAAACCAATAAAATCTAATTGAGACAAGGACCTCTAATTCTGAGGATCATTTCTTCTTTTATGAAAATCCATCAGCGCTGCAAGCTTGACCGTAGCAGAGTGTTTTACAATGCTGTTGTCAATTTAAACCAGGGCTCGACATTTCTAAAAGGTTTGTAAACACAGAATCAAAGGCGTGGAACCAAACAAAACATTTAAGAATTCTGACTCCAGGGCTTTGTTCTGCAATATTTAAACCATTTACTGAAGAACATATCTGAAACAGAAATATGAATCACTAGAGCCAATACATCAGGAAATCTGTGCATGAATGAAATGCAAATCCTATTTATGACACAGCGCTGGCACAAACATGTATTCACCTCATACTTAAACTGTCAAAGCATTAGTAACGCAGTCTTTAAATTCCTTTACCAAAACAAGCAGAGCCAACTGTCATTTACAGTGATCAGAAGACAAACTAGAGCCTAACAGACAAGTCACTGTACTTAATTAAACATGGATAAAGAAACATTACTCAGCGTGATCCACCAATCGAGGACCTTATCAGTGCCAAAATCGCTTTACAATTGTCCTTACACTGGTTTTAAAAGGGAGTTTATC
Organism: Bombina bombina; assembly: GCF_027579735.1. Taxonomy (NCBI): domain Eukaryota; kingdom Metazoa; phylum Chordata; class Amphibia; order Anura; family Bombinatoridae; genus Bombina; species Bombina bombina. The sequence continues at coordinate 32,063,426 of NC_069508.1, forward strand.
ATAACCTCATTTGTCAAAAGCTACAATTCTGAAAATGATTATGGAAGCAACCTATCTTAAGTTTAAATACATAAAAATATACAGATTATCTCTATATAGATATACACACTCACACTTCTAACTAAAGGGCAAACTACCAAATCATACAGAATACATAGAAATTATGCTATACCAGGCAGTTTTAGGTATTTATAGAGTGACAACAGATTCTGCAGCGCTATAAACACAGGCAGTATACAAGTCATGGGTAGAGGGCCCTGCCGAGAGTTGCACTGCTGTAGTCGGCCCTTATGAAGGTTATTTACAAACAGCTAGGCTCATAGGCTTACATGCTAAGGGGGTTCAAGGGAGTGGAGTTAGGAAAGGTTAGTGTAGGTTGTATGCATCCCTGAACAGTAGTCTCTTTAGGGAGCGCTTGAAGCTTTCAAAACTAGGGGAAGAGTCTTGTGGAGCGAGGCAGAGAGTTCCATAAAATGGGAGCCAATCTGGAGAAGTCTTGTAAACTGGAGATAGCGAAGGGGACAGGAGGGAGAGTATCTGGAGACAAGGTCTGGGATATAGGGGGGAGCATTGCAGTGGAGGGCCTTGTATGTCAGTGAGAATTTGTTTTTTAATCTTGAAAGCAAGAGGAAGCCAGTGAAGGGATTGGCAGAGAGGTGCAGCGTGTAAGGAAGATGAGCCTGGCAGAGGTATTCATTATGGATTGTAAAGGAGCTAGGATGCAGCTCAGAAGACCAGAGAGGATGGAAAATAAAAAAGTCTTGGAAACAGCTGATCTGTATAATGATCAAACAATTTTAATTTCCTATAAAACAAATCCGCATAGTATAAAATATAATTTAGTCAGCATTTATTTTGCTACTTACATTGTAATATAAACTTGAAATATTGTTTTCCCCACAAGCACCAGGCAGGAGCACATGCTGCAGAATCCAAAAATGAACCCTGCAACATGCTACACAAGGAACAGGAGCTCACGTTATAACAGCTCCAGTTGGCCATAGCAAAAATATGCAAGAGGCTTTTCAAGTGGTATGCTCTTAGACTACTACTAAGTTTTTTAATAAAACAGTGTCAATACTTATGAAATATGTTGCATGGTTATATTTTACACTGTTAACATTAAACAGAGAATATGCTCTTAGAAGTGTCATGATAGGGAGAGGGGCGTCCCTACACACTGTACAAATGATGTAATAAAGGCATTTTTAATTGTGCAATTACTTTGCACATATCTAATATAATTACGAGTCGTGCGGGGCCACCAGTGAGGCCTACGCTCCATATCCAGAGCATTTGAACAATCAGCGGTATGCAAATCCCACAGCTGTTGTCACCTAAATAGCACGGCTGGTACACAAACCTCCCCCACTATTCTGCTAAACCTAGGTTCCCGTTAATATGTGCAGCCTCCAGAAGCACTGCACAGGAATTAGTCATTCCCTAAGGCTCGGTGCATCTCCAGGTCAACACAGACACTCACCGACTAGTCGACGCCATCACTGCACAAGCTACCGCCAACAGTAGCTACGCAGGAACTGGAACAGCAGTCTGTAGGCACCTCCCTTTATAGACTGTCATCACGTGCCGGAAGACGTCCCCTGCTGCTTACGCTACGCGTGTTACGTATAAAGCGAGCGCTCACCCAGCAGCTCACTTCTTGGTATACGCATGCGCCTATGGTAAAGGCTTACTAATTAAATCATGTTAGCAACAACACAAACCGACCTGTGTATGTCTCATGAACCTTTGTACATTGTTATTACGTTACTTTATGTCAGGAAACCATTTTATTTATATAGGAAGAGTCAAATATTATTCATAAATCTTTATCACATTTTGACATAATAATAAAAAGAGAATTCTGCTTCATTTCCACAACTTTCACATAATAATTAAAACAAATGGTGATTTACTTTTTAATAACTGATACAATATGACATAATCAGTATGAAAGCAAACCAAATATAAATGTTTTACCTCAGGATGAAAAAAACATACTATTTAGGTAACACATATTTTACTTTTTAGTATTTGTTTAATTACATACAATTTGAAAAGTTGTGCATAAAAAAATAATGCTAAGGCTACTTAAAGAAACATTAAAGAAACAGTCAAGTAAAAATTATGACCCAGAGCATACAATGTTAAACAACTTTCCAATTTACTTCTATCTGATTTGCTTTGTTCTCTTAGTATCCTTTGTCAAGAGCAGCAATGCACTACTGAGAGCTAGCAGCTGATTGGTGGCTGCACATATATGCCTCTTGTGATTGGCTCACCTAATTGTTCAGCTAGCTCCCAGTAGTGCATTGCTGCTCCTTCAACAAAGGATACAATAACAATGAAGCAAATTGGATGATAGAAGTAAGCTGGAAATTGTTTAAAACTGTATGTCTGAATTGTGAAATGAAAATGTTGGGTTTCTTGTCCCTTTAATATCTCTTGCATTTATATAAGAGTTGTGCTTGTCCCATGCTTCCTAGAAAGCCCAGAAAGCACATTTTGTAAATCTGTAAGTTTGTTTATTTTTTACAAAATTCTGCAAATCAAATAGCCCTTTAGGCAAATAGCAGTTTGTAGAAAACACATTACAGTATTAGCTTTTTAGCCTCACTAGGGAATGGGGGACGAAGCCCAGGTTTTACAAAAAAACAACAGGGTTTAATATCCCTTTAATTAGGTTACAAGATTAATATTTCCATTTATATAAGATTAAACAAACATTATTCTGTATTGCAATGTTTGAAATACACTAAAGTACACAGGTGAGAGAGAACAAAAGCATTTTTATAACCCCAGTGAGTGTGACTTTATTGGCGACCCTGTCTGACCCAGTGTGTGTGATCAGATGCTGTGGTTCCATTGGATTCTCTAGATTTAAAGGGCCACTAAACACATTTCATGCACCTCACTTTAATGAGTGCTACCAGTTTGGAACTGAGGTTACACTGCATATATCTGAAGGAGAGTTACTGCAACTGTGCAAGTGTGAAGTCAGGGAATAACCTCAGTACTATGCTTATACAATGTATTGTGTTTAATGTCCCTTTAAAAGGCGATTTTATCTTATCCTCTCTGATGAGGCAGTTAGGAGCAGTAATAAATTAGCTGCTAGAGTAATGTCTCTTTAATTGCTTATATATAACATATACAGTATATATATTTATTTTAATAATTTTTTTTGCCCTTTAACCCTTTGATGACTGGGTTACTTTGTCTATATCGGAACGTTTCGATGTAAATAAATTGAAATCCTGCGATCCTGCATGCGAGCGCGAGATTTCAATGATGGGATTGGGTCAGACCGTGATCGCATCCAGTACGCGCCACTGGCTTCAGGACAGCCAAACGGCTAGGATGTTCTATTTCATCCTAGTGGCGCTAAAGCCCTGAGCGGTTAGGACGGAATAGAATGCCATAACGGCCTTAAAAGATTAACCTATATACTTCTATAATTAAAGGGGCAAAGTGTTTGATCAAGCAGCTGCAGTAATCTTTTTTTAAAATAAGCTGGTCTCTCTCTCTGCCGCTTGTTTACATATCTCTTCTTTAGCCAATAGCCAATTCTGTAGTACTGAAATGTTCAGTATAAGTGGTGGTTTCAACAGGCAGAAATTGAATTTGGCATAACTAAATTGAATACACTTCAGCAGGTCAAATGGCTCATCGGGAACACATTAAATGGGAGAATCTTTTTTACAGTAAAATGACCCTTTAAAGCGACATAAATCTATCACAATATTGCTTACTGAATTGTTACAGTGACACTATTAATAAGCTCATCACAAGTAAAATCACTTTTTCACATTTAAATGGATATGAAACTCAATATTTCTTTCATGATTGAGATAGAGCATGCAATTTTAAACAACTTTCTAATTTACTTATATTATCAATTGTTCTCTTGGTATCTTTTGTTGAAAAGCAGAGAGATAAGCTTAGGAGTCGGCACTATATGGCAGCAGTTTTGCGAGAATGTTGTCCATCCACTAGATGGCAGCACTATTTTCTGCTATGTAGTACTCCAGATGCCTACCTAGGTATTATTATTATTATTTATTTATAAAGCGCCAACAGATTCCGCAGCGCTGCCCATGGGTACAAGGCTAACAGTACAATGTTGAAACAATACAATAAAAGACGAACATTTTACAGACAAATACAGGGGGAATTGAGGGTCTTATTCCTGTGGGAACTTACAATCTAGATGGGTAGGAGGATGGGAAACAGGAGGTGGGGACTGCAAAGGTGAGAATGATATTAGTGAGGAGATAGAGGGCAACTGTTAGTTAAAGGGACATTAAACCCACATTTTGTCTTTCATTATTCAGATAGAGAATACAATTTTAAACAACATTCCAATTTACTTTTATTATCTAATCTGCTTAATTCTTTATATATCCTTTGTTTAAGAAATAGCAAAGCATAATGCTGAGCCAATCACACTAGGCATCTATGTGCAGCCACCAATCAGCAGCTTCTGAGCCTATCTAGATATGCTTTTCAGCAAAGCATATCAAGAGAATGAAGCAAATTAGATAAAAGAAGTAAATTAGAAAGTTGTTTAAAAGTGCATGCTCTTTCTAAACCATGACAGAAAAAAATTGGGTTTAATGTCTCTTCAAGTGAAGTTAGTTTGTTAATAAGTCGGGTGATAAGTTTCCCTGAACAAAAAGGTCTTTAGGGAACGTTTACAGGAGGAGAGGTTAGGGGCAAGTCTGACAGGGATCTCTTCAACACAGAATATCATGGGAACAAAGTAAATTTGATAATAGAAATAAATTGGAAACTTGTCTGAATCACAAAAGAAAATTTTTGGGCTCCATATTCCTTTAAATCCAGTTATTTGGGAGGATTATAGTTTGAAACCTAAGGGATCAAAGCAGTCTTAGACCCCACAAGAAAAAAAAGCAAGTCTCCTAATGTTATATGCAGCCAATTAGAGCGCACACCTTAATTCACTTGATTTACGCAAACTTGCATTTCCTAAACCTTGCAGTTTACTTCTGTGACCAATCAGCTTAGAGATTAGTCTCTTGGAATTTATCCAGCAACAGCGCACCTCCTACAAAACTTGCACAGCTACAAGCACCATGTAAATACTCCTATGCCGAGCTCTGTGAAAGCATGTGATGTCAGTGATGATGTCAGCATGTGCAAAGTGTGTTCTTGCTCAGAACTCGCACACACCTGAAGTCCTACCTAAGTAGACCTCTGTGAAATGACTAACATAATGAGTCGTAGGACGGTTAGGACATCAGGATTTTTTAAATACAAAATTGACTAAAATATGGGCAAGATTTGAACATTTTTTTACCATTACTTACTAATGCTCTGCAACAGAGAGGGACAAATCTGGGGTTCAATCAATTTAACCCCATACAGTAGCTGTCTGCTGTCCAAATGCTCCAACACAACACCCCTTAAAGGGCCATTATACACTATTTTTTTCTTTTGCATAAATGTTTTGTAGATGATCTATTTATAAAGCCCATAAAGTTTTTTTTTTTTTTTTTAAATGTATAATTTTGCTTATTTTTATATAGCATTGCTCTGATTTTCAGACTCCTAACCAAGCCCCAAAGTTTTATTTGAATACCGTCAGCTACCTTCTCCAGCTTGCTCCTGTTTGTGTAAAGGGTTTTTTCATATGCAAAAGAATGGGGAGGGGGAGGGTCTTATTTCCCACTTGCAGTGGGTTTTCCAACTGCCTTTTCAACAAAGCTAAACTGAAAGCTTCTAAGTACGTTTTTAAACCATTTTATACTGGATTTCTATATCAGTATCTGTGCATCTTATTCTTTATAGTAGTGTCTATTACATGCAGTTATATGAAAATGAGTGTATACTGTCCCTTTAACTTATTTACTACCCACGTAATTTATCCATCCAATGTGACTCCGCTTAGGCTCTGCAAGTAAACCCCCATAACAAAATCTCCCACTCTATGTAATTCACCACCAAAAGAGACCTTCATACTCACTGCAATAACCCATAAGGTTTCCACCCCAATCATAGGAACCACAAACCAGTACTAACCTTATTCTAGTTCCAGTGCTGTCAAGTAGTTTCTTCAATCTTAAGAGGAGAGAGGGAAGAGCTAGATTTTATAATTGAGCCGTTGATTACTTTTCCCACAATAGTTAGTTTTCATATTGGAGCAGTATTGAAAGGGAGTCTGAATGTAGTAGTGTTGGTCGGGGGTAACTTACAGTTGGGGTGCATTATGGTGGTTGCTTGAGGTGGGTGAGGCAGTCAAGGCTGCAAAATGAGAAGGGAGTTTTGTGTAAAAATGAAGTGTATTGTTATGGGGGAGTCTGGTGTGGGTGTTAAATGTTTTGATATTAACCTTTTAATGCCGTTCTATTCCGTCATAATTAGACTGGGCTTTAAAGCCGTTATGACGGAATAGAACGTCATAACTAACAGCTGTCCTGAAGCCTTCTGTGCAGTCAGGACTTGATCGCGGTCTTGGGGGCGTTCCTAGGGTTGTAGGGACGCCCCCCAGACGCGATCCAATAATTGAAATCTCTCGATCGTGTGCACGATCACGTGGTTTCAATTTGTTTACATCGGAACAGTTGTTCCGATGTAGGCACTTTAGCCCAGACTCGAAAGGGTTAAACACTAAATACATTTTACAAGCATAGTATTGGGGTTATTTCATGCCTCCTGCTAGTTATGGGTGCTGTCATGTTCATATTTACCGTTCACTGCATTCCAGTTCTGACCTGATGCATATGTGCAGTAACTCTCCTTCAGATGCCTGCCGTGTAACCTAGGTTCCAAAATATCAGCACCGGTGATTAGAGGGATGTGCATGAAATGTATTTAGTGTCCTTTTAATTGTGGTTGTGTTCTGGAAACGTGGGTAAATGTGCAGAAATACTGCAAATGCTTGAAGAGATGTTGTGGTGAGTAAAGATTTTTAAAGATAAGACATTGTGTGTGCGTGTATATATATATATATATATATATTTAAATACATACATAAATAATACACACACAGACACATTATATATATATATATATATATATATACATACATATACACACACACAGACACACTTAAAGATGGCGGAAGAAGTGGTTGGATGTGTTGATGTGCTGAAATTGTAACAGTGACTTTTTATGACCCAGTGTTGGGTATCTAACAAGTTACGATCCAAAGCCATTCAAAAAGTGCTGGAAATGGTTAACTCAGGACTGGATGATGATTACATGTTCATTAAAAAGAATAAGTTTAATCAGGGTTTGCATGAATGCTGATTTTTTCTCTCTCAATATTTAATGCAATCCCAATAACAATCTTGAGCTAGGTTTGAATGATTTATTTGTTTGTGTAACGGTGCATTTTATTATATCATTTGAAAATATAAAGTATCTTAATATGCATATACAGCAGTGCCTTTTAAATACCATTCAAATCATTTTCACATCATTCTACTTGGCAAAAATGCCAAGAGAGATAGCTCAGCATGTTATGGCACTGTGGCTGAGCTCTGTACCAACCCAAGGGTTGCAGGTTCGATTCCCGGCGAAGTCCACTCAGCCTTTCATCCTTCCGAGGTCGATAAAATTAACAGCGCCTTGAGACCCTTACGGTGATTAGCCGCGCTTTAACAAGTATGTATGTATTGGGTGCTTGTAAAGGGTTAGAAATCCTTGTTTAATAGCACATTCTAATAATTAAAAATATTAATCTAATAAAATATACCCACTTTCAGTAAAAAAAAAAAAAGCTTCTAAATAGTGAAAAATGTAATTAAATGGATCATAAAACAAGGAGCAACGACCGCCCATAAAAAGTAGGCAGCGCATTAGTACAATAAATTACCGTGCACCAGCCAAGCTTTAATTAGCAGTGCCCACTTATTTTGCATATTCATAATTCTTGATCTAATGAAACATCGCATGTGCACTAGTCCACAAAATGCACAGCAGCCATCTTTGTGATTTCTAACGATCGCATGATCAAATAACCTACATCTGCATCGGGTGATGGAGTGATGACGCGCCGACAGACACAGTAGAAATCTGTAGTGATCTGCACATGCGGGCTGCCATGACTGTTCTACCCAGGTAGAACAACCTTATACGCCGTGCATAATAAGGAGACCAGAGGGTTTGGCAGCTATAAAAATTTTATTAGTAAAATACAGGTGAACAAAAAAAAAAAATCGCTAATACATGTAATTTGCATATCATAAGTGTTTTATACAATGTTTTTAAAGATTGGAAAACTTTTTTTGGGTTTACTATCCCTTTAAGGGACATAAAACCCAAAATTGGTCTTTCATTATTCAGATAGCGCACACACTTATAAAAAATTTCTATTTTACCAATTTTGCTTTATTCTTTTCATATTCTTTATTGAAAGAGCAGCACTGCACTACTGGGAGCTAGCTGAACACACTGGTAAGCCAATGAGGCATACACGTGCAACTGCCAATCAGCAGCTAGCTCCTGAGCATACCTATGCGTGCTTTTCAACAAAGGAAACCAAAAGAGTGAAGCAGATTAGATAATAAACAAACTGGAAAAGTTGTTCCAAAAATTGTATGCTCTGATTCACAAAATAAATATTTTCGGTTTCGTTTCCCTTTAAAGGGACAAAATATATCAACGTTTTGCACCATTATACAAGATTGGTATGAAAACAAGTTCCTGCTTACATGCAAACTGATATTTATCTCCTGGCTGGGGGCTTATTTACCTAGGAGCTGACAGCCTTTTCTTTCCTTCACTTTTCAGAACTTGGTGGTATAGCCAATCAGAAGTTCCTGTTGCTCAGTATTAGAGTCTGAAGAAGCTGTATTATGGGGCAGCAGAAGCTTCTGATTGGCTGTACTAGCCGAAGTCTGCAGAGTGGGGGCGGATGTGTCATAGTATAAGTAATTACTTGCAAGATGACGTGTATGTTTTATTCATTTTTAATAAATATATATAAAAAATCTCATAATTAGAAATGAACAAAGTACACCTGAATAAGACAGATGGAGGAACATTATATTTTAGGCTGTAGATAATGAACACGAGCACTTTGCCCTAGAATTTGTAGGATGGAAAAATTTGAAAAATACTTTTAGGATCACCATTAGATGAAAATAATGAAATAGAAATAATGAAACCAATATTACTTAGATTGTGAGCTCTTTGGTGAAGAAGGCTCCTGTCTGTTTATTCCTTGTCTTTATTTCTTTGGACCCCATGTAGCCTCGTGGAATCTCTTACCGCACTAGATAATAACCGCTACATGATTTATTTGGAGAGAAGCTTGTGAATGGAGACGTGTAGATTTACAACTAATTAAATAAATGATAAGAGAAAAACAGGGACGCTGGCTGTTAGTAGTTTCTATCACTGTGTGGGGTAGATCAGTATTTTTGCAGGTTTTGACGATAAACAAAATGAGATGATATTGTAAAAAAAAAAATACACTGCTCACATTTTCAAGTGCAAGACCAACAATCTGTAAAAGATGTTTACAAATAGAGTGCAGGTAATAGAACAGGATGTATTCTCTTTTTCGCACAAGTTTGCCCTACGAATAACACAAATCCGATATTAAATATTTAAATAAAGAATCTTAACACGGCTGAAACTTTTTTAGCGCACCTTATACTTTTAAGGAATAATGCAGGGAGCGATATTAGCGCACACACTGCCCATGTATTACATGTGGTGATTTATGTGTTGCGCTAGAGTGCAATCCAATTTACCGCTGTAAAATGTAGCACTTTTTAAAACCTAAAGTGAGCCATTATTATTATTAATAGTTTAGCACAGAACTACATAAAAACTCCCCAGCTTGGACGCAATCGGGCAATATCCAACATGACTTTTACTAAGCTCCCCCACAGAAGTCTGATATGCGAGGGATTTATTGCACCTGCGCTATCCGACATGCAGATGTTAGCGCACTCTAGAGTCTAGACTATTGCTCGTTGATAAAAAATATCTTTGGACCTATGAGGTAAAAAACAGAAGCGCTCGAGCAATGATAAGGCTCTGTAGCGATATTTTTTATATTTTTGCACTCCACTTGTAATCTAGAACAATATATTTTCACAAGGAATAAGGTGAATTGAACTCACACAATCATTTCCCACCTGCTGTAACTGTTAGTAAACTCTGCCACATCCTAACGTAGGTTATCCGCTAACCTGTAACAGCACGTGCAGGAACTGTGAGGAGACTAGAATAGTTTTACATTTTAGATCTACATAACTGGTATTTTTATAAAAACTATATGCCACTTATTGCTGCAAATGTTTATAGTCATATATCTACTACTATTTCTTTATTCTAAAAATTAAATTTTAATTAAAGGGACATAAAACCCCAAACTTTTCTTTCATAATTCAGATAGAAAACACAATTTTACTTCTATTATCAAATGCTTCATTCTCTTGGTATCATTTGTTGAAGGAGCAGCAATGCACTACTGGTTTCTAACTAAACACATGTTTGAGCCAATGACAATCAGTTTATATATGCAGCCACCAATCAGCAGCTAGAACCTAGGTTATTTGCTTCTGCTGAACTTTCGTAGCTAAACCTTTCAGCAAAGAATAAAAAGAGAAGGAAGCAAATTAAATAATAGAAGTAAATCGGAAAGTTGTTTAAAATGTCACTCTGTTTGAATTATGAATATCTAATTATGACTTTACTGTCCCTTTAAAGGGACATAGAAGTCAAAATAAAATGTCACTCTGAATTATGAATATCTAATTATGACTTTACTGTCCCTTTAAAGGGACATAGAAGTCAAAATAAAATGTCATGCTCTAAATCAGTGCTTTCCAAACTGTGTGTCGGGACACACTAGTGTGTCGGCAGCAGTGTGTAGGTGTGTCCCTGCTTCAGCACAATTTTTTTTAAATTTAATTTTTTAATTTTTTTTTTTTGGTTTCTGACTTTCCGCCTGCCTGCTATGCATATCACATGGTTGACACGTGATTAATACCTAGTGGGTCACAGATCATCTTAACCAATTGGTGCAGCTCAGTGGGAACTGAAACTATTCCCATTGGCGGCTTTGACGGCACATTGGCTCCTGACTGAACGTGTAGTCTCCTTAATTGGCTTGTGACTGCATGTGTAGTCAGTGAGTGGGACAGCAGTGTGTTTGCAGTGCTGGCAGTAGTCAGTAGGGCTCGCGGAGCTCTAAAGGCGGCAGCTTAAACGCTGAGCTGAAGTCAGAGGTTTTTTTTTGCAGCTAGCTCCCAGTAGTGCATTGCTGCTCCTGCTCTTGATATATGGATAGGAAGTGGAAGCTTAAAAATGCTTGATGATGAAATGCGAGTGTCTTTATCTAATATTACACCAAATATTCAGAAACTGTGTTCATCCCATCAACCTCATACATCCCATTAATATAGTAAGTAGCTATTGTGTTATTAAACTTTTTTTTAATTCTTCCACATACTTACTGTTACTTGTAAATACATTATTATTATATAATTTATGTTTGTGTCCGTATATTTTAAAACAAGTTAGTTTAGCCTTCTGTTTGCTAGTACAACTGAATTAATTACTGTGTCGCGAAATGATGTAGGTCTAAAAAGTGTGTCACAAACATGAAAAGTTTGGAAAGCTCTGCTCTAAATGATCCATGATAGTTTAAAGATACTCCTACAATTTGTTCACATGGTATCTTTTGCTTAAAAGCATACCTAGGTAGGCTTAGAAGCAGCAATACACTACTGGGAGCTAGATGACGATTGGTGAACACACACATATGCCTCTTGTCATTGGCTCACCGGATGTGTTCTGCTAGCTCAATGTAGTGCATTGTTACTCTAGAGCTTGCTATGTATTTAACCCTTTGTAGGGGTTACACACAGTTATTTGTAATAATTATTATTATTATCAGTTATTTATAGAGCGCCAACAGATTCCGCAGCGCTAGTTATAATTATATACAGGTTGATAAATGTATATTTAAATGTTTATTTTGATTGATAAAACAATTCAGAATTTCTTGTCTCGTATACAATGTGTACAATAATAACTTTAATTTTTAATAAAGCTGAATCAAAATAAAATAAATATATATTATTATATGTAGTATAAAACCACACACACAAATATGGTATTTATTATATGTAGTTCTACTGAACGCCACTTGATGGCAGCACTCTTCTCTGTAACTTTTGAATAAAGCGCCAATGCATTAAGAAGTTTGTATCTACCTTGACAAAATATAGACTAGTGTGGATGTTGGTGCTGCATTCCTGAATAGAGAAATACAGAGACCAAAAACTGCTTCTTTTAAAGGCACAGTCAACACCAAAAATGTTATTATCATTTATTTGTATAGCGCCGCCAAACTCCGTAGCCCTGGGTACAATAATAGGGGTATACAATGACAAAGATTTTTTTTTAATAAAATACAAAACATAACAAAACAAATCTAGTACAGGAGGAAGAGGGCCCTGCTCTGGAGAGCTCACAGTCTACAGGTTTAGGGTGCAGAGACATAAGGTTGGGGTAGCTTGTCACATCGGTTGTAGTTGCAGCAGTGAGTCAGGCAGTTCATGTATTAGTTTGGTTAGGATGAGAGATGGAGGAGAGATGGTACGCCTCTCTGAATAGGTGGGTTTTCAAGGAGCGTCTAAAGCTATACAAGGTTGGAGACAGTCTTATCGAGCAGGGTAGAGAGTTCCATAGGACAGGAGCAGCACGTGAGAAGTCTTGGATACAAGAGTGGGACGTGGAGATAACAAGAGTGTAGAGACGTAGGTCAGAGGTTGATCGAAGAGGACGGGATGTGGAATATTTCATGATGAGAGAGGAAATATAGTTGGGAGTTAGATTGTTGAGTGCTTTGTAAGTTAGGGCTAATACTTTAAATTGTATTCTGGTGTGTATGGGGAGCCAGTGTAGAGACTGGCAGAGCGGAGCAGCTGATGTAGGTGGATGACTCTAGCAGAAGCATTCATAATAGATTGGAGGGAGGAGAGGCGGTGTTTTGGAAAGCCATTTGGGAGTAGATTGCAATAATCAACGCGTGACAAAATAAGGGAATGAATAAGTATTTTTTGTAGTTTTTGAGTAAGGAAGGGACGAATTCTGGAAATGTTGCGTAGGTGTGAACGGCAGGATTTCGTAAGCGTTTGTATATGTGGGTTGAATGTGAGTAGGGCTGCCACCTCAGCCATATTTTCTTGGACACTTATGAGTTACACAGGCTGCAGGGTGTGCAGGGAGGAACATGTATTCTGTTTCTGGACAGCACTATTCATATTCCTCCATGCACACCCTGCAGAATGTGTAACTTATAAGTGTTCTGTATTTTAAGGGACAGGTGGCAACCCTAAATGTGAGCTCCGAGTCAAGTGTAACCCCAAGACAGCAGACCTGGGGTGAGGAGTTGAGAATAAAGTCTCCAACCGTCAGAGAAATGTCAGGCATTGGATGTCTCAAAGAGAAGGAATAAGAAGCAACTCAGTTTTGGACAGACTCAGTTGAAGGTAGTGTGAAGACATCCAAGAGGAACTTGCAGAGGCAGTTGGAAATCTGGTTAAGTAAAGAGGGAGAGATATCAGGAGAGGAAAGATAGATTTGGGTATCATCAGCATATAGGTGGTACTGGAATCCAAAGGAGGCTATACGTTATTCAAGGGAGGATGTAGAGAGAGAAAAGCAAGGGACCCAAGACAGAGCCTTGCTGTACTCCAACTGAGAGAGGCATAGGATCACAAGATATGTTGTTAAAGGAAACTGAAAAAGAGCGGTTTGAGAAATATGAGGCAAACCAGGAGAGGGCTGTGTCTCGGATGGCAAATTAATGTAGTATTTTTAGGAGGAGAGGATGGTCGACTGTGTCAAAAGCAGCAGATAGATCATGAAGAATTAGTAAGGAGTAATGGCCTTTTGCTTTAGCTGATAACAGGTCATTTGTTACTTTAGCAAGAGCAGTTTCTGTTGAGTGTTTAGGGCGGAAACCAGATTGTAGTGGATCAAGTAAGGAGTTAATTGTGAGAAATTGAGTTAGCCGATTATAGACCAGTTGTTCCAATAATTTTGAACCAAAGGGAAGTAAGGAGACCGGTCGATAGTTAGAAGGGGTCAAGCGAGGGCTTTTTTAGGATTGGTATGATTGACGCATGCTTGAATGTATCCCGAAATGTGCCAGCGGTGAGAGATTAGTTAACGAGATGAGATAGGGGTTAGTGAAGCAGAGAGAGAGGAAAGAAGTCGTGAAGGAATCGGGTCAAGTGGGCAGGTTGTGAGATGAGCCAAGGATAGGAGTACAGAGACTTCTTCCTCTGTTACAGGAGGGAAGTAGCATAGAGTTTTGTTAATAGAAGGGGTGGGTAGGATTGCTGGGTTTGAAGGGTGTGAGGTGCAGATATCTTTTCTAATGGTGTCAATTTTATTTTTGAAGTGATCATCAATAATCTGAGCAGTGTGGTTGCTAGTGGGCGGGGGTGCAGGCAGACGTAGAAGGGAGTTAAAGGTTGAGAACAGCTTTCTGGGGTTGGATGCATGAGATGACACAAAGGAGGAGAAATATACTTGTTTGGCCAGGCTGAGCGAAGAGTTGTAGGACTTAAGGATGAATTTATAATGCCGGAAATCAGCACAGGTGCGTGATTTCCTCCACTGCCGTTCAGCAGCCCGTGAACATCGCTGAAGATATCTGGTCTGTTTGATGTGCCACAGTTGCTGTTGAGCGATTGATGTACGATAAACAGTGGAGGGTGCAGCTCTGTCAAGTGTTGATTTTAGTGCCGAATTATACTGTAAAGCAACAAGGTTTGGGCAAGAGAGGGATGAAATGTCAGAGAGTAGAGGATTCAGTTGAGTGGAAAAGTCTGTGAGGTCCAAGTCATTTAAATTCCTGTAAGGTAGCAGTTTCTTGGGGGCTTGCAAAGATGTAGCAGGTAGAGTAAGAGAGAAATTTAGTAGATGGTGGTCAGAGAGGAAAGGGGAAGTTAAGGAAGTTGGAAACGGCACAGAGATTAGTGAAGACCAGGTCTATGGAGTTGCCTTCACAGTGTGTTAGAGATGTTGTCTACTGGGACAGGCTACAAGAGGTGGTAAGGGATAGAAGTTTAGAGGCAGCAGGAATGTTAGGATTATCAAAGGGTATGTTGAAGTCCCCTAAGATGAGAGAAGGGACATTACAAGAGAGAAAATGTGCAAGCCAGGCTGCAAAGTGGTCCAAACATTGTGATGCTGGGCCAGGGGGACGATAAATAACTGCAAAACAAAGGAGCTAGAGGGGAGAAGATTAATATACTTTTTACCAATATGATTACCTTGTATCTAAGCCTCTGTAGACAGCTTCCTTATATCAGATCTTTTGACAGACTTGCATTTCAGGCAAGTAGTGCTGACTCTTAAAGTGCCATAAAACATGTTGAGATCTGTGCATATCCTAAAAGGGCTAATTAAGCAAAAATAGTTTGCATAAAAAAATGTTTAAAAATTGCTGGCAACTATTTTAAAATAAATTTAAAAAATAAGCAAAATTACTTACATAGCCATGCTGTCTGGGAGTAATCTGCTCCACCCCCCTTATCAGTGTTTAGACACAGGCATTGTATTTCAACTGAGTTCCCAGTTTCTAGGCTCCAGCAGATAATCCCTATGCACTTTTACCTTCTACCAAAACAACAATAGATATAGATACAGCCATAGAAGGAAATATGTGGGGGGAGTTGGAGCTTTACAATTCGGAAACTTAAATAAAAGGGTTAATGGCGAGGCACTGCAGTATAAATTGGAACTGCAGTATAAATTTGCAGGTAAAGTAATTAAAGTACATATTATTCTATTTTGTCTTTATCCCAACTTGTTTTATGTCCCTTTGTGCTCACTCCAGAGGAGTTATTTAATGTTTTCTATATGGCACACATGAACAAACAGTACATCTTATTAGCTATTCACAGCCAGAATGTGAGCTAAGAGGTGGACTCGGTTTAGTCTTTAACACAAGATACCAAAGAAAAAAGAAAATTTGATGATAAAAGTAGATTGGAAAGTTGTTTAAGATCACATGCCATATCTGAATCATGAACGTTAAATGTGGACTTTACTGTCCCTTTAATGATGGCACAGCCCAAACAGGATTAAAAAATAATGCTAAAAACAAAGCATATTCCTGTATCACTTACATTTCTTTAACACATTTGGTAATTTATAGATAAAATATAATCTTAACTTTGTGAAGAAATGGTCTAAATTGTCAAAAAGCATCTGACATGCATAGAAATGCCATTATTTAAACATTAAAATCTTTCTGCATGAAAAAGGCTATGTTACAGCTGATGTCTGTACACAACCCTAAGGACAGGCTGCTTACTGGCTAATAAGGAAAACTCCTCCAGCAGTCAGCTAATTATACACTTTAAAATGACATTTTTTAGATGCAAAAAACCCCAAAGCATTACCTTAAAGTCTCTTTAATTACAGCAGCTATTGGTTCACCATTGTTTGCGTACCGCTCTTAAAATGGGATATACAAAATTCCATAATCATTGTCCTTTTTTAGATAATATTCCAGTTAAAGGGACAGTCTACTAACTACAATTTTTTTTTTTTTAACCATGATGGTTTCACAACATTTTCGAATCCCTCTGATATTAATTCTCAACCTATTAACCCTGAAAGCCTTACGCACTTGTTAGGGTGACACGGGTTAAGTCATTTGTGTAATGTTTTTTCATCGCACAAAATAGTTACTTTGAAGACCGTCACTTATTCCAGTTTTTCAGGATGGTCTCTGCTGCATCCAAAGTGCTTTCTTGCTGTAAACAGAAACAAAATAAGTTTAAATTATATCAGTTCAGAATATTGTCTGTAATGTCCCCTTTTTAAACACCTTTGTAATTTACTTCTATTACCCAATTTGCTTTATTCTCTTGCTATTCTTTGTTGAAAAGCATATCTAGGTAGGCACAGTAGCTGCTGATTTGTGGCTGCACATAGATGCCTCGTGTGATTGGCTCACCAATGTGGATTGCTATTTCTTTAACAAAGGATATCTAAAGAATGAAGCAAATTAGATAATAGAAGCAAATTGGAATGTTTAAAATTGTATTCTTTGTCTAAAAGCAAGGGCTTAAAATGGTCATTAAGCACTTGGAAATAGTTAAACATTTAGTTTACAACGTTCTGCAGGATGCACTGCACCCTCTCTGGAAGCAGTTTAACAGCATTAGTTTACCACTCAAGCGACAGTCTGGTGCAATAACATATGGATGGGGATACTACGGGTGCGCTAAATCCCTCATATAATAGACTTCTATGTACTGAAAAATGCATGTCAGCTACTGCTCAAGCGATGAGCTGATAATGCACTACCGCTCAAGCAGTTCTTCACTTAGTTATATACTACAGTATTTCATTGAAAAAACACTTTACACAATATATATATATATATATATACACACACACATAAAAACACAGAAATATACACACACACACAAACATAAAAATATACATACTTTATATATATACACACACACACATATATATATATATATACACACACACATATATATATATATATATATATATATATATATATATATATATATATATATATATATATATATATATATATATATATATATATTATATATATATATACACATATACACACACACATATACACAGTCTAATACACACACACACACATATATATATATATATATATATATATACATACATATACACACACACACACACATATACATACATATACACACACACATAAGAATACACAAATACACACAACCATAAACACACACAACCATAAACACACAAATATACACATTTGTGCCCCATCCCAGTCCCCACCTGGTCATACATCATATCTGTCTAATTCTTAAACCTTTATACCAATATTAAACCTTTGTTTTAGATGTAATAAGTGTAATTATAACTGAAATACTTTATTCCCATATAATGTGCTCTGTTACCCAAACTATCAAGCAATAATGGTTTACTCCAGGTCTCCAAAAGCGGAAACGTTTTCTGCGGTAATTTGAACTGCACTCGAACACTTAAGTCACCACTAGTAATATTAATACCAATAGTGCCCCATATAGTGCACTAAAAATCAAAATGTATGCGTACCTGATAAATGCTTTTCGGAATAATAAGAGTCCAAAGGAAAATTCTACTGTATTTAGAGGTTAAGTTTCTCTAGTTAACATTTTTTATCATCCACTTTTAATACCAGATTGTTAGTTATTCTTAGAGTGAGACTGAAATCAAGATACTGCCCCCTGCTCTATCAATTGTGCTCCACTTGTAATTTAGTCCTATTTGGGGAATTACATTGGGAGTTTTATCTCCCTTTAACCATACTAGAAAAAAACCCCAGTAGGAGAAAGATATTTTCTTACCTTAATAAAACAAAACCGTATATATTTTTCAAATTGCTTCTTACTTTCTGGTCCACAAAAAGCAGTTATTGGAATAGCTGCCAATTTCTAAAATTATATTAAACAAATTAGCTAAACTATAAAAAAAAAGTAACGAAATAATTTTTACAAATTTGTTTAACACATTATGGACAGTTAGCTTTAAATTCTAACATGAAAAAATTATTATATATATTTTTTTTTTTTAATGATCAACATTTCAGTTGATAACAGTCTAACAGGCCTACAGTCAGGACCGGAGCTACCATTAAACAGATCTAGTCAGGGAGTCTGCTTCTGGGCATAGATTTTTTTAATGTTTTTTTTATCTATTTAAATGTCTTTTATTTAATGTCCCTGACTCTGTAGATTTTTAAAATAGTGAGATAAAGCATAAGGCTGTCCTACGTACAAATTAATGTCAGGGATAAGCATAAGGTTATTCTACATACTACTTAATACCTGGGATAAGCATAAGGCTATCCTACATACTACTTAAAGGAACATTAAACCCAAACAGTTTCTTTAATGATTCAGGTAGAGAATACAATTTTAAACAACATTCAAATTTACTTTGATTTGCTTCATTCTTTATATATCCTTTGCTGAAGAAATAACAATGCACACGGGGGAGCCAATCACACAAGGCATCTATGTGGAGCCACTAATCAGCAACTACTAAGCCTATCTTGATATGCTTTTCAGCAAAGGATATAAAGAGAATGAAGCAACATAGATAATAGAATTAAATTACAAAATTGTTTAAAATTACATTCTCTTTTTAAATCATGAAAGAAAAAAAATTGGGTTTAATGTCCCTTTAATGCCTTGGATAAGCACAAGGCTATCCTACATACTAACTAATGCCTGGGATAAGCATAAGGCTATCCTACATACTACTTAATGCCTGGTATAAGCATAAGGCTATCCTACGTACTAATTTAATACAAGGATAAGCATAAGACTATTCTACATACTAATTAATGCCTGGGATAAGCATAAGGCTATCCTACGTACTAATTAATGCCAGGGATAAGCATAAGGCTACCCTACGTACTAATTAATGCCAGGGATAAGCATAAGGCTACCCTACGTACTAATTAATGCCAGGGATAAGCATAAGGCTATTCTACGTACTAATTTAATACAAGGATAAGCATAAGGCAATTCTACAAACTAAATAATCTTACACTTTTAGAAAATTTTGGGCAGATGTTTTTGGGCCTATTGTTCTTATCTGCCGTCAAAATGTATATACTGTATTCTGTATTTAAAGTAACAAAATAAATACATAAAACAAAATGACATACCTTGGTTTTAATCATCCATTTGACGAATTTGTAATCATAAGGCTCATCTTCTTTCATGTGAGAAAGGTCTACATCTTGAAAGAAAGAAATATATAATAATGA
Organism: Bombina bombina; assembly: GCF_027579735.1. NCBI lineage: Eukaryota > Metazoa > Chordata > Amphibia > Anura > Bombinatoridae > Bombina > Bombina bombina. The sequence continues at coordinate 32,083,227 of NC_069508.1, forward strand.
AAATAACAACAAGAATTCCTGAGAACAGTCCAGTTACTAACACAAAATAAATGGAGTTGCAGTTTTTATAGCCGTCGCTTTCTCTTTTATAATTTTTTCATATTTACTCCAATATCATAAGCAAAATCAAAAGGACAGATCAGCAAAGCACTGTATCAGTCAGCTTAGTAAGGCTGGTTGTTAAATCATATACGTTGGCTTTACCATATTTTTATTTTGTAGTCCTTTGTAAAACAATTATTTATAGATACTTTTAAAATGGGAAAAACGCAACAACATGTGAAACTGAAATGATTCCAAGGGCAAATAAACAGGCCATATTTGTGATAGGTTTATAAATGTAAAGCAAAAATATAGAGAACTTAAAAAAAAAAAAACACTAAAATGTTGGCTTGAAATTTACACACTTGCGAACAAAAATCTTTATAACACAAATACCAGATCCATAGGGAGAAAAATGAGAATGAAGAGGAGAGATCGAGAACAGAGGATTGTTTGGCAGCAGTTGGAATTTCCAGATTAGATCAGTACTCCCCTTTTGCGTCCAATATTTGAGTCACCTGTACTGGCCCACTCGATAGGAATAATTAAATATGACATGACTGGGCTAAACACTTTAATACACACAAAGGGATAACAGGTTATTAACAAAGAATGCGCATCTGTTTGCTGTGGATGTTTATCTTCTGTATCTGTTATCTTTTGACTTGCAATGACTGGGTTATTTTAGTTCAGTTATGAAAAATTAAGTAACATTAAAAAAAATGATTTGGTTATATTATGGTGAGATGAATAATTTGATTATGGCACCTTTTTAAACCTCAGGGTTACAAATTATAATCCCAGCAAAGACAGCTCAAACTAATGTCCTTCTGAGGTCAATAAATTATTAAAGGGACAGTCTACTCCTGAATTTTTATTGTTTAAAAAGATACATAATGCTTTTCTTACCCATTCCTCAGTTTTGCATAACCGGGTATATTAATATACTTTTTATCTCTGTGATTACCTTGTATCTAATCCTCTGCAGACTGCCCTTATCTCAGTTCTTTTAGCTAATCAGTGCTGACTCCTAGGTAAATCCACGGGAGTGAGCACAATGGTATCTATATGGCACACATGAACTAGCGCTAGCTGTGAAAAACTGTCCAAATGCACTGAGAAAAGAGGCGGCCCTCAAGGGCTTAGAAATTAGCATATAAGCCTACCTAGGTTTATCTTTCAACAAAGAATACTAAAGGAACAAAGAAAATTTGATAAAAGTAAAATTAGAATGTTGTTAAAAATGCATGCCCTATCTGAATCAAGAAAGTTTAAATTTTGACTAGACTGTTCCTTTAAGTAATAATAATAACTATTATATTACAGCTGCCAATAATTCATTAATAGGACATAAAACATTTTCTTCTGGTTCTTTTGGACCTCAGCGAAAAACTGCCCTTTATATGTATTAAAAAGCTTTATTCTTGTGCTCGCTGCCTTTAGTGACCTAGGCACAAAAAGTACTGTATATAAGTTCCTTACAATGTAATCTGTCTGAATGCTTTAACCCACTCAGTGCTCAGTTTTCTCACTTTACAAACCACAAAACACTTAAACTAGTGCTGTTTACTTGATCACTTGTGTTAATTAAAGCAATAAACAGTTAAGTACTTACTGAGCACGGAAACGTCTGCTACCATGAAATATCCGCCTTCTGGTATGATTGGCTTGAGACCTGCTTCTTGGAGTAAGCTGGCCATCCGGTCTCGCTTGGGTTTCAGCTCTTGAGCCAGCGAGCTAAAGTAGCATTCTGGTTCATCCATCCTTTTCAAGTCCTTCATAAGTGCGTGAGCCAATGCTTCCTGCAATGGTCATTAACATGCAATATTAGCAATGCGACAGCAGTATGTGTAGTTATTACTCATTTCTTCTTACAGATAATCCATAGTGGGTTCTATTCAGAAAAGATGGTGAATTTGTAAAAATAGTCAGAGAATGTAATTTACACACTTTACTCTCAGAGCCCGATTGTCTAAAGTTCACCTCTCAGGCAAGATTAACTCACAAGATCCGTCATCGCTATGAGATCTCTCACAGGAGTCTAGAAAGGGAAATTCATTACATTTCTAGAGGTTAAAAAGCAACAAGCACAGTACAGTGCAGCACTACATGAAATGAGAGTAGTGTTAAATTTCCACTTTGTACTCAGTATTTCAATTTACTTTAGACTTCAAGTTTTTCTATATTTAAGCTTTGCACTTGGTGTGTTATGCATTTGGAAGCTAGCAATGTATTTAGGATTGTGATTTATACAAATTCTAGCTATACTTTGGGTCCCATTTATGAAAGTGCGTGCAGACAAGGTTCCCAGGCAGGGAACTTATCTGCCTGTGTTCACAGCCAGTGAGGCAACATCCACTGGAGGAATTTATGACTGCTTAAGCAGTCGCTATCCCCCACTCTCGTAGAAGAACAAGGGTTATCAATCACCCCGGATGGTTCATTCTAGGCTGATTTAACTCTGCTACACCTGAGGAAGCAGTGCTGGACGCGTGCATTTCTTGGGTGTATCTTAAGTTCTCCCTGAATTCTTACTATATTCACT